>NC_080377.1:91178951-91504164 GCF_014773155.1 Arachis stenosperma
ATCAATCATCTGATCTTGGATCTTTTGTTCTTTAGATCTTTTGATCACTTTGGGAGGCTGGCCTCACGGCCATGCCTACACCTTGTTCTATGTATTTTCAACGGTGGAGTTTCTACACACCATAGATTAAGGTGTGGAGCTCTGCTGTACCTCGAGTATTAATGCAATTACTATTGTCTTCTATTCAATTCCGCTTGTTCTTTGTCCAGAGATCACTTGTTCTTCAACTGATGAATGTGATGATCCGTGACACTCATCATCATTCTCACCTATGAACGTGTGACTGACAAACCACCTCCGTTCTACCTTAGATTGGGTGAATATCTCTGGATTCCTGATACACGATGCATGGTTGATCGCCTGACAACCGAGTGCTCGCCTGACAAACGAGCCAGCCATTCCGTGAGATCAGAGTCTTCGTGGTATAGGCAAGAACTGATGGCAGCATTCAAGAGAATCCGGAAGGTCTAACCTTGTCTGGTATTCTGAGTAGGATTCAATGATTGAATGACTGTGACGTGCTTCAAACTCCTGAAGGCGGGGCGTTAGTGACAGACGCAAAAGAATCACTGGATTCTATTCCGGCCTGATCGAGAACCGACAGATGGATAGCCGTGCCGTGACAGGGTGCGTTGAACATTTCCACTGAGAGGATGGGAGGTAGCCACTGACAACGGTGAAACCCTTGCATAAGCTTGCCATGGAAAGGAGTAAGAAGGATTGGATGAAGACAGTAGGAAAGCAGAGAGACGGAAGGGACCAAGCATCTTCATACTTATCTGAAATTCCTACCAATGAATTACATAAGTATCTCTTTATCTTTATGTTTATCATCATCTATACCCATTTGAGTCTGCCGACTAAGATTTACAAGGTGACCTAGCTTGCTTCATACCAACAATCTCCGTGGGATCGACCCTTACTCGCGTAAGGTTTATTACTTGGATGACCCAGTGCACTTGCTGGTTAGTTGTGCGAAGTTGTGTTTATGCCATGGTATGAACACCAAGTTTTTGGATTCATTACCGGGGATTATTTGAGTTGTGAAAAGTATTGATCACAATTTCGTGCACCAAGTTTTTGGCGCCGTTGCCGGGGATTGTTTCGTGTATGGACAACTGACGGTTCATCTTGTTGCTTAGATTAGGTATTTTTCTTCAGAGTTCTTAAGAATGAGTTCTAGAGTTTCATGATGATCTGTTGAAGTCTGGCTGGCTGTGAAGCCATGTCTAATCTAATTGGACCGAGGTTTCAACTGATCATCACAAGAGCTTGTTGATCTCTATCAATCCTGCTATTGGAGCAATGATCTGCTAAGGCTTGGCTGGCCATTGGACATGTCTAGTGTTTTGGACCGAATCTTTCTTTGAAAGCTTGGCTGGCTGTGAAGCCATGTCTAATTCCTGGACCGGAGTCTTAGACTAGCATTGCAATGATTCCTGGAATCCAAATTAAGAATTCTAAAACTTTTATTTTCTATTTCCATATAATTTTCGAAAAAACACAAAAAAATTTCAAAATCATAAAAAACCAAAATATTTATGTTTCTTGTTTGAGTCTAGTGTCTAATTTTAAGTTTGGTGTTGCATGCATTGTTTATTTGATCTTGGTTCTATTTTCAAGTCAATAGTACAGGGAAATGAAGATTCAGAACATGCAACAGAGGAATTATACAGAAAAAGCTGGGCGTTCAAAACGCCCAGTGAAGAAGGACAGACTGGCGTTTAAACGCCAGCCAGGGTGCCTGGTTGAGCGTTACGCCCAAAAAGGTAGTGCATTAGGCGTTAAACGCAGAATGTGCCCATTCTGGGCGTTTAACGCAGGATGGCACAAGGGGGAGGATTTTGTTTTCAATCAATTTTTTTTCAAGTTTTCAAAGTTTTTCAAAATCAAATCTTTTTCAAATCATATTTTCAATCAAATGTTTTCAAAATCAATTTCTTCCTTTTTCAAAGATACTTGCTAACAATTAATGATTTGATTGAACATTTCAAGTGTGTTGCCTTTTCTGTTGAGAAAGGTTTAATGTTTGAATCATATCTTTTGTTAGGCAAGTCATTAATTTTAAAATCAAATCTTTTAAAATTGTTTTCAAATCATGTCATTTCAATCATATCTTTTTTTTAAAACCATAACTTTTCATCATATCTTTTAATCACATCTTTTTCAAAGAAGTTTTCAATCATATCTTTTTAAACTCTAATTTCAAAATCTTTTTCAAAAATTACTTGATTTCTTTCCCACCCTTGGTTTTCGAAAATCAAATTAAAGTTTTTCAAAATGTTTTTAAAATCTTTTTAATTAATTTTCGAAATTTCTTCCCCTCTTCTCACATCCTTCTATTTATGGAGTACCACTCCTCCTCAATGCACAATTCGAACTCTATCTCACTAAGTTCGAATTCTTCTACCTCTTTCTTCTATTATTCTGTTCCTCTGACACCTCAAGGAATCTCTATACTGTGACATAGAGGATTCCACATTTCCTTGTTCTCTTCTCTTTCATATGAGCAGGAACAAAGACAAAGGCATTCTTGTTGAAGCTGACCCTGAACCTGAAAGGACCTTGAAGCGAAAGCTAAGAGAAGCTAAGGCACAACTCTCTGTAGAGGACCTAACAGAAATCTTCAAAGAAGAAGAATCCATGGCAGCCAAAAACAACAACAATGCCAACAATGCAAGGAAGGTGCTTGGTGACTTTACTGCACCTACTCCCGACTTCTATGGGAGAAGCATCTCTATCCCTGCCATTGGAGCAAACAACTTTGAGCTTAAGCCTCAATTAGTTTCTCTAATGCAACAGAATTGCAAGTTCCATGGACTTCCATTGGAAGATCCTCATCAGTTCTTAGCTGAATTCTTGCAAATCTGTGACACTGTCAAGACTAATGGGGTTGACCCTGAAGTCTACAGACTTATGCTATTCCCTTTTGCTGTAAGAGACAGAGCTAGGACATGGTTGGACTCACAACCTAAAGAAAGCTTGGACTCATGGGAAAAGCTAGTCAATGCCTTCTTGGCAAAGTTCTTTCCACCTCAAAAATTGAGTAAGCTTAGGGTGGAGGTCCAAACCTTCAGACAGAAGGATGGAGAATCCCTCTATGAAGCTTGGGAAAGATACAAACAATTGATCAGAAAATGTCCTTCTGACATGCTTTCTAAATGGAGCATCATAGGTATTTTCTATGATGGTCTCTCTGAACTATCCAAGATGTCTTTGGATAGCTCTGCTGGAGGATCTCTTCATCTGAAGAAGACGCCTGCAGAAGCTCAAGAGCTAATTGAAATGGTTGCAAATAACCAATTCATGTACACTTCTGAAAGGAATCCTGTGAACAATGGGACAAATCAGAAGAAAGGAGTTCTTGAGATTGATACTCTGAATGCTATATTGGCTCAGAATAAAATATTAACTCAACAAGTCAATTTGATTTCTCAAAGTCTGTCTGGAATGCAAAATGCACCAAGCAGTACTAAGGATGCTTCATCTGAAGAAGAAGCTTATGATCCTGAGAACCCTTCAATGGAAGAGGTGAATTACCTAGGAGAACCCTATGGAAACACCTATAATTCTTCATGGAGGAATCATCCTAATCTCTCATGGAAGGATCAACAGAGACCTCAACAAGGTTTCAACAACAATAATGGTGGAAGAAACAGGTTTAGCAATGGCAAGCCTTTTCCATCATCTTCTCAGCAACAGACAGAGGATTCTAAGCAGAACCACTCTGACTTGGCAACCATGGTCTCTGATCTAATAAAAACCACTCAAAGTTTCATGACTGAAACAAGGTCCTCCATTAGGAATTTGGAGGCACAAGTGGGACAGCTGAGCAAGAAAGTTACTGAACTCCCTCCTAATACTCTTCCAAGCAATACAGAAGAAAATCCAAAAGGAGAGTGCAAGACCATCAATATGGCCGAATTTGGAGAGGAAGGAGAGGAAGTGAACGCCACTGAGGGAGACCTCAATGGGTGTGCACTAGCCTCCACTGAGTTCCCCAATGAGGAACCATGGGAATCTGAGGCTCAAAATGAGGCCATAGAGATTCCATTGGACTTACTTCTGCCTTTCATGAGCTCTGATGAGTATTCTTCCTCTGAAGAGGATGAGTATGTCACTGAAGAGCAAGTTGCTAAATACCTTGGAGCAATCATGAAACTAAATGACAAGCTATTTGAAAATGAGACTTGGGAGGATGAACCCCTTTTGCTCACCAAAGAATTGGATGACTTGTCTAGGCAGAAATTACCTCAAAAGAGGCAGGACCCTGGGAAGTTTTCCATACCTTGTACCATAGGCACCATGACCTTCAACAAGGCTCTGTGTGACTTAGGGTCAAGTGTAAACCTCATGCCTCTCTCTGTAATGGAGAAACTAGGGATCTTTGAGGTGCAAGCTGCAAGAATCTCATTAGAGATGGCAGACAACTCAAGAAAACAAGCTCATGGACTTGTAGAGGATGTTTTGGTGAAGATTGAAGACCATTACATCCCTGCTGATTTCATAGTCCTAGAGACTGGGAAGTGCATGGATGAATCCATCATCCTTGGCAGACCCTTCCTAGCCACAGCAAAGGCTGTGATTGATGTTGATAGAGGTGAACTGATCATTCAAGTGAATGAAGAATCCTTTGTGTTTAAGGCTCAAGGATATCCCTCTGTCACCATGGAGAGGAAGCATGAAGAGCTTCTCTCAAATCAGAGTCAAGCAGAGCCCCCACAGTCAAACTCTAAGTTTGGTGTTGGGAGGCCACAACCAAACTCTAAGTTTGGTGTTGAACCCCCATATTCAAACTCTAAGTTTGGTGTTGGGAGGTTCCAACATTGCTCTGAGAAAATGTGAGGCTCCATGAGAGCCATCTGTCAAGCTACTGACATTAAAGAAGCATTTGTTGGGAGGCAACCCAATGTTATATTTTATATATTTTTCTTTGTTATTCTATTTTTTTTGTAGGTTGATGATCATGAGAAGTCACAAAATCAATTGAAGAAGCAAAAACAGAATGAAAAACAGGAAGAAAAATAGCACACCCTGGAGGAAGAACCTACTGGCGTTTAAACGCCAGCAAGGTTAGCAGATGGGCGTTTAACGCCCAGTCTGGCACCATTCTGGGCGTTTAATGCCAGAAAGGGGCACCAGACTGGCGTTAAACGCCAGGAAAGGGCAAGAACCTAGCGTTAAACGCCAGAAATGGGCACCAGCCAGGCGTTTAACGCCAGAATTGGCTCAAAACGTGATTTTGCATGCCATTTGGTGCAGGGATGACTTTTCCTTGACACCTCAGGATCTGTGGACCCCACAGGATCCCCACCAACCCCACCACTCTCTCTCTTCTTCCCCATTCACCAATCACCTCAATACCTCTTCCCCAAAAACCCTTCACCTATCAAATCCCATCTTCTCTTCACCACTCACATCCATCCTTCACAAAACCCCACCTACCTCACCCTTCAAATTCAAACCACTTTCCCTCCCAAACCCCCATACATGACCGAACCATGAGCCCCCCTCTCCTATATAAACCCCTCTTCACCCCTTCATTTTCACACAACCTAAACACCACTTCTCACCCTCTTTGGCGAACACAAAAGCCATTCCCTTCTTCCTCATTTCTTCTTCTTCTACTCTTTTCTTTCTTCTTTGCTCGAGGACGAGCAAACCTTTTAAGTTTGGTGTGGTAAACGCGTTGCTTTTTCGTTTTTCCATAACCATTTATGGCATCCAAGGCCGGAGAAACCTCTAGAAAGAGGAAAGGGAAGGCAAAAGCTTCCACCTCCGAGTCATGGAAGATGGAGAGATTCATCTCAAGGGTGCATCAAGACCACTTCTATGAAGTTGTGGCCTTGAAGAAGGTGATCCCCGAGGTCCCTTTTTCACTCAAAAAGGGTGAATATCCAGAGATCCGACATGAGATCCGAAGAAGTGGTTGGGAAGTTCTTACCAACCCCATTCAACAAGTCGGAATCTTAATGGTTCAAGAGTTCTATGCCAATGCATGGATCACCAAGAACCATGATCAAAGTGTGAACCCGGATCCAAAGAATTGGCTTACTATGGTTCGGGGAAAATACTTGGATTTTAGTCCGGAAAATGTAAGGTTGGCGTTCAACTTGCCTGTGATGCAAGGAGATGAACATCCTTACACTAGAAGGGTCAACTTTGATCAAAGGTTGGACCAAGTCCTCACTGACATTTGTGAAGAGGGCGCCCAATGGAAGAGAGATTCAAGAGGGAAGCCGGTTCAACTAAGAAGGCATGACCTCAAGCCCGTGGCTAGAGGATGGTTGGAGTTTATCCAACGCTCAATCATTCCCACTAGCAACCGGTCCGAAGTTACTCTAGACCGGACCATCATGATTCATAGCATCATGATTGGAGAAGAAATAGAAGTTCATGAGGTTATAGCTCAAGAACTTTATAAGGTGGCGGACAAGTCCTCTACCTTGGCAAGGTTAGCCTTTCCCCATCTCATTTGTCACCTCTGTTATTCAGTTGGAGTTGACATAGAGGGAGACATCCCCATTGATGAAGATAAGCCCATCACTAAGAAAAGGATGGAGCAAACAAGAGACCCCTCTCATCATGAGATCCCTGAGATGCCTCAAGGGATGCACTTTCCTCCACAAAATTATTGGGAGCAACTGAACACCTCCCTAGGAGAATTGAGTTCCAACATGGGACAACTAAGGGTGGAGCACCAAGAACATTCCATCCTCCTCCATGAAATTAGAGAAGATCAAAGAATCATGAGAGAGGAGCAACAAAGACAAGGAAGAGACATTGAGGAGCTCAAGCACTCCATAAGATCTTCAAGAGGAAGAACAAGCCGCCATCACTAAGGTGGACCCGTTCTTTAATCTCCTTGTTCTTTATTTTCTTGTTTTTCGAATTTTAGTGCTTATGTTTATCTATGTTTGTGTCTTGTGATCATTAGTGTCTATGCCTTAAAGTTATGAATGTCCTATGAATCCATCACCTTTCTTAAATTAAAAATGTTCTTAATTGAAAAAGGGAAGAATTGCATGAATTTTAAATTTTATAACAGTTTAATTATTTTGATGTGGTGGCAATACTTTTTGTTTTCTGAATGTATGCTTAAACAGTGCATATGTCTTTTGAATTTGTGGTTCATGAATGTTGGCTCTTGAAAGAATGATGAAAAAGGAGACATGTTACTGAGGATCTGAAAAATCATTAAAAATGATTCTTGAAGCAAGAAAAAGCAGTGAATACAAAAAAAAACGAAAAAAAAAGAGAAAGAAAAAAACGAAAAAAAAAAGAGAGAAATAAAGTTGTGATCCAAGGCAAAAAGAGTGTGCTTAAGAACCCTGGACACCTCTAGTTGGGGACTCTAGCAAAGCTGAGTCACAATCTGAAAAGGTTCACCCAATTATGTGTCTGTGGCATGTATGTATCCGGTGGTAATACTGGAAGACAGAGTGCTTTGGGCCACGGCCAAGACTCATAAAGTAGCTGTGTTCAAGAATCATCATACTTAACTAGGAGAATCAATGACACTATCTGGATTCTGAGTTCCTAAAGAAGCCAATCATTCTGAATTTCAAAGGATAGAGTGAGACGCCAAAACTGTTCAGAGGCAAAAAGCTAAAAGCCCCGCTCATCTAATTAATACTGATCTTCATAGATGTTTTTGGAGTTCATTGAATATTCTCTTCTTTTTATCTTGTTTGATTTTCAGTTGCTTGGGGACAAGCAACAATTTAAGTTTGGTGTTGTGATGAGCGGATAATTTGTACGCTTTTTGGCATTGTTTTTAGTGTGTTTTTAGTATATTTGGTTTAGTTTTTAGTATATTTTTATTAGTTTTTAGTTAAAATTCACTTTTCTGGACTTTACTATGATTTTGTGTGTTTTTCTGTGATTTCAGGTATTTTCTGGCTGAAATTGAGGGACCTGAGCAAAAATCTGATTCAGAGACTGAAAAGGACTGCAGATGCTGTTGGATTCTGACCTCCCTGCACTCGAAGTGGATTTTCTGGAGCTACAGAAGCCCAATTGGCGCGCTCTCAACGGCTTTGGAAAGTAGACATCCTGGGCTTTCCAGCAATATATGATAGTTCATACTTTGCCCAAGATTTGATGGCCCAAACCGGCGTTCAAAGTCACCCTCAGAATTCCCAGCGTTAAACGCCGGAACTGGCACCAAAATGGGAGTTAAACGCCCAAACTGGCATAAAAGCTGGCGTTTAACTCCAAGAAGAGTCTCTACACGAAAAATGCTTCATTGCTCAGCCCAAGCACACACCAAGTGGGCCCGGAAGTGGATTTTTATGTCATTTACTCATCTTTGTAAACCTTAGGCTACTAGTTTTCTATAAGTAGGACCTTTTACTATTGTATTTTCATCAATCATCTGATCTTTGGAATCTTTTGTTCTTTAGATCTTTTGATCACTTTGGGAGGCTGGCCTCATGGCCATGCCTAGACCTTGTTCTTATGTATTTTCAACGGTGGAGTTTCTACACACCATAGATTAAGGTGTGGAGCTCTGCTGTACCTCGAGTATTAATGCAATTACTATTGTTCTTCTATTCAATTCCGCTTGTTCTTTGTCCAAGATATCACTTGTTCTTCAACTTGATGAATGTGATGATCCGTGACACTCATCATCATTCTCACCTATGAACGTGTGACTGACAACCACCTCCGTTCTACCTTAGATTGGGTGAATATCTCTTGGATTCCTGATACACGATGCATGGTTGATCACCTGACAACCGAGTGCTCGCCTGACAAACGAGCCAGCCATTCTGTGAGATCAGAGTCTTCGTGGTATAGGCAAGAACTGATGGCGGCATTCAAGAGAATCCGGAAGGTCTAACCTTGTCTGTGGTATTCTGAGTAGGATTCAATGATTGAATGACTGTGACGTGCTTCAAACTCCTGAAGGCGGGGCGTTAGTGACAGACGCAAAAGAATCACTGGATTCTATTCCGGCCTGATCGAGAACCGACAGATGGATAGCCGTGCCGTGACAGGGTGCATTGAACATTTCCACTGAGAGGATGGGAGGTAGCCACTGACAACGGTGAAACCCTTGCATAAGCTTGCCATGGAAAGGAGTAAGAAGGATTGGATGAAGACAGTAGGAAAGCAGAGAGACGGAAGGGACCAAGCATCTTCATACGCTTATCTGAAATTCCTACCAATGAATTACATAAGTATCTCTATCTTTATCTTTATGTTTTATTCATCATCTATACCCATTTGAGTCTACCTGACTAAGATTTACAAGGTGACCATAGCTTGCTTCATACCAACAATCTCCGTGGGATCGACCCTTACTCGCGTAAGGTTTATTACTTGGACGACCCAGTGCACTTGCTGGTTAGTTGTGCGAAGTTGTGTTTATGCCATGGTATTGAACACCAAGTTTTTGGATTCATTACCGGGGATTATTTGAGTTGTGAAAAGTATTGATCACAATTTCGTGCACCACTGCCTCAGCAGAGTCAGTGAGAAACGGAGGTCGGTAGCCTAGAGCCTGAAACTTCCTACTGTGAGGGATGATCTTCCTGCAGTCCGCGGCGAATGGCTTTTCGTTAGCAATTTCCCAAGGTACCTCAACTCGATGACCCAACTGAGTAATCAGGAATGGAAACGGGAGGGTGCCTCTGACATGGACCGTGGCCATGTAATACCGGATGAAGTGAGGCAGATATAGGTCCTTACCCTCTATCACACACCAGATGAGGGTAATCATAGCAGTTGGCACCTCTGTCTCATGAGTGCTCGGCATTACGTAGTTACTCAGAATCTACTACCAAAGTCGAGCCTCATCATTCAGATATATTAGCCTGATTCTCTTAGGTACCACTGTGCTCTTTCCCATGACCCATGGAACAGTAGGATCAAGAGCTATAGTCCGTTTTACTGCATCCCAGTCAAATCTCATGAATCTCATATCTTCATCAGCCTTTTGGTAACCGTCTGGCTAATTTGATTTAGGTGGGAGCTAGAGGATGTCTTCTATGACTTCCTCAGTAACCAGAATTTATTTGCCTCTGAGTTGTACTACATCCAGGGATGTTTAAAGTAGTTACAGTAGAATTCTCTAACCCAGAATGAGTTGATCTCAGTCAAGTTTCTCTCTAGGAAGAACCAGCCTCTCTGTTTAATTTGGTCTGAAGTGTATTACTTAAGTTCTTCTGGAATTTTGAGTGTCCTTTCCAGGTATAGGTTCCTGAATGTGGCAAAAACTGGGTACTTCAGCTCACAGTATTTGTTTGTAAATTTTACTAGGTCAGCTGCAGGTACTAACTGATCAGCCTTTTCCTGCGGGGTAAAGTTCTTCTCCCGCCAGGAATCATCATGCAAGATGCCAAGGATGGTCATAGAAGATTCGCCTCTTTTCCTTTTGTCAGTGGTTGCTTTTCCTTTTCCTTTGCTTTGAGGGTCAGACATCCTGAAAAGTAGAAATTCCAGGATATAGTTGAAGAACAAAAGCAGGAAAACAAGTAGGTAAATAGAATATTCGCAATATAAGCACAGAGTGGCAAAAGAGCAAGAAAAGCATGAAATGAGTTAAATATATGTGCATTTTGGATTGTATTCGAGTGAAAAAGTCTGAAAAGAAAAAGTACAATCCAAAATATAGAAGCAGAATTCAAGTTAAATAGGAAAAACAATGATCATGCCCTGAGTTAGAAAGTTAAAGTAGTTAGGTAAAAAGAGAAGTTAGAAAGTTAAAATGGTTAATAGGTAAAAAGGAAGTTAGAAAGTGAAGGCTGTGAGTTAGTAAAAAGAAAGTTAAAGTAAGTGGCATGATGATGGGTTTCCTAGTTAACAATAAATCCATAAATTTAAAGAATAATCAACTCATATTCAAGCAAATATATCAGTTTATTGATGATAATTCAGATAGATGCAAGAGGTGCAAATTAAAATAAAATCACCAATAATGCAGTTTATTAACCAGGGAATTAAAAGGAATAAGAATGCTAGCCCGTGCATTCATGAATTGGTTTGGTTGTAGCCAAGTAGTGCGAAATTCTAAATCGCCAAAACCAATACTTGAATGGGGTAAAAACGAAACAATTTGCAGAAAATTGGGCAACATTTCGACTAAAATTGGGTGTTCCCGAGAAATAAACTGCAGAAAAAATCATTTCATATAAAATTAAATAATGCTGCAAAGAGACACAAATAACATGAACATGAAAGAATAGTGTAACAGCAGCGTGAAACATAGAAGAACAATATATGAACAATATGATCATCACAGTAAAATCAGAATTGCGAAATAGATAAAACAGGTAACAAGAACGGCGCAATTATCAGGTCTAAATCCACTAACCACATCCTAGCTACCTAACCACCTAGAATCCACTACAATCATGCATCTCTAACTATCCTAATTTGAACAGAATCTGAAAAATATGCAACTAACTAACTAAGGATAGAGGAATCGGTGTTCGGCGAAACCTGGTATGTGTATGAACAGAGGTATGGATCAGAGAGATGGTGGGAATGTGGTGGTGGTGTTGCTGACGCGGTGGTAATGGGAGGGGTGGCGCGGTAGCGGTCTGAGGTAGTGGCAGGGGTGGGTATGTAGCGCTAGGTTAGGTTAAGGGAGGGGTAGGGAAGGAAGAAGGGGGCGATGGTTGTGGGGCTGTGGTGGTGGTCGGTGGGGATGGGAGGCGGCGGCTTGAGGTTAGCCGAAGTGGGGGGCAGTGGCGGATGGCAGTGGAAGAGAAGAAAGGGAGGTGAGGGAAGAGAAGAAAGGAAAAAGGAAGAGAGGGGGGATGTCGCGGGGTGGTCTAGGTGGTTGGGGGTGGTGGGCGAGGTGGTGGTGGTGGCTAGTTGGTGATGGGAGGCGGCACGGTGGTGAAAAGAAAGAAGAGAGTGCAGAGGGAGAAGGAAAGGGGTGAGTGGGTGACGCGAAGGGGTAGGGTTTCGCGTAGGTTGGGGTAAGTGATTTTGAATCCACACGAATGCGTGATTCATGCGGCAGCGTGGATGATGCGAAAATGAAACTGACGCGATCGCATGAATGGGGGATAATGTAAGTGACGCAAACGCATGAAACACGCGAACGCGTCGTTTGGAATTGCGTTAAACGTACGATTCCAGCATCGTTTTGGTGCAACTCTCTGTTTCCATTTAGGGAGCCATAATATCCACGCGACGCGGACGCGTCATTCACGCTTTCGCGTGGGATGAGTGTTGTGCAATTGACGCGGTCACGTCAAGGACATGAACGTGTGGGCCGTTTTGTGCTAAACGCACACCAGCCGCACGATTCCAGCCCAACTTTCTGGGCGTTGGATCTTTACGCCGATTTCCATTCCATGCCCACACGTGGCCTGCGCGCTCGCGTGGGGTGATTTTTTTTGATGCAGTGTGCAGAATGCAATGAATGTTATGCACAATTCCAGGTTCAATCAAAATTCAAAAAAAAAATAGACGATTGAAAAAGGAACGATCATATCATGGTGGGTTGTCTCCCACCTAGCACTTTTAGTTAAAGTCCTTAAGTTGGACATTTGTTGAGCTTCCTGTTATGGTGGCTTGTGCTTGAATTCATCCAGAAATCTCCACCAATGTTTGAAATGCCAACAGCCTCTGAGGTCCTAAACAAGGCACATAAAGCCCTTGAGCAGTTTTAAACAAGTTTTCAGGCTTCCAATGTGCTGAATGTCAGAACAGACTCCAGGTCCCAAACTTTGCTTTTACACCCGTCTTTGTCTTGATCTGCATTTTTCCAGCTGGGTGGTGAGCAATCTGAATTCTCACTGCAGCAACCAAACAGCTTCCGAGACCCTTTCAATTGAGCTTGACACCAATCCTTGCACCTCAAATTGAAGTGTGAAACCTCATTGAATCTCGCATACCAGCTCTGAGTGGGAGTCATTTCCCTTTTACTCTTAAAGCCACAAAGAGCTCTAAGCTGGCCATCTGTTTCAAGTAAACCATATTCAAGTGGAAAATTAAAATAAAAGCTAAGGATTTTACCCACTTGAAGTTTGTATTGGGCGGTAATGGCCTTGGGATAGGTGTTTTCAGTGGTTCTGCAAGCTCTACTCCCTTGTATTATTCTGTGAATTCCTCCACTTCTTTGCAAACTTCATCAATGTCAACCATGTCTTTATCAAAGTCTTCGATTTCTTCCTCATCATCACTCAAGTCATAAGTTGGAGGTTAAGAAAAATCTACCTCAGCATTATCTTCGTATACACTCGAGGAAGATTCTTCTGTCTCAAAGAATTCACTTGCGGATGCAAGTTCATTACTAGGAGAACTTGACTCGTGATTATCATTATCAAGGCAACTTGTATCTTGAGTTGTTCCGTCTAATTCTTCATATTATACCTGCTTTGGGGGTTGTGCACTATCTTCCTTAGCATCAATTATAACGTCTTTGACGGAATTTTCCACAACTCTGGATTCCCATGGAGGTTCAGCATCTCCTAAATCTTTAATCAGTACTTCTTCTTCTTGGATAATTTGGGCATCCTCCAATTGTTCCAGAACAAAGTCATGCTCCTTACTGTTCACTGGAGCTTCTAGTATCTCCTTCATGCTACGTTCTTCATTAGATTCTCCACATGAAGCCATGGGGATTCCTTGAGTATCCGGACGTCTGGAAGATAATTGATTTATTGCTTGCTCCAGTTGATGAAGGGTTGCATGAAATTGATCTACTGATTCTTCGAAGCGAGCCTGTGATTCTTGGGTCGATGAATATGGACACGGTGCATATGAAAGTGGTGGTTCTTGGGAGTAATAGGATTGGAATCGGGGTGAATAAGGATCATACGGTGGTGAATGGCGAAAGGAAGCTTGTGAGTGTGGTGGTTCAAAGCTATGTTGAGAGGATGGTCTATAAGCACAGGGTGGGGCTTGTTGGTAACTACAAGGGGGTCCACCATACCTATCAGCTTGGTATGCATTGTAGAATGGTCTTTGTCCATGATATCTCGGAGGGTGTTGTTGCCTAAAGGGTTGATCAGATCTTCTTGGCTCCATCCATCTTTGATTGCTTAGACCTTGATGCATATTCCTGTTGTAGCTTCCATTCCTTTCAACAAAAGTAGAACCAAACTCAAAGCGAGAGGGGTGAGAACTGATAGTAGCTATTAGAAATAAGAAGGGAAAACAAAAACAAATAAACAAGTAAAGGAAAAATATTTACAATAACCAATAATAAGGCACACATTTGCAATTCCCCGGTAATGGCGCCATTTTGACGATCGGATTTTCTATCGGTAAAGAAATATAAAAATATGATCGCGTTGTAAGTATAGCTTCTAAACCAACAGAAAATCCTTTCGTACAAACGTTTGGTTGTCACAAGTAACAAACGCAATAAAATTTATAAACTGAAGTATTCAAACCTCGGGTCATCTTCTCAAGGAATTGCAGGGAAGTATGATTTATTATTGGTTATGGAAAACAGTATTTTTGGGTTTTGAAAAGGTTTGAACAAGAGAAATAAATTGCAAGAATTAATAAATCAATAGCTAATAAAACTCTTGGCAAAGTATGAAAACTGGAAGTCCTATCATAGTTATCCTTATCAATGGTGATGAGAATTATATTTTTGCTCCCACTCTGTCAACCTCTAACTATGAAGGTAAGTCAAGTGGACAAATCAATTTAACACCTAAAGTCCTAGTTAACTCCTAAGGAAAGACTAGAGTTATAGGAATCTAAATCAATCAGCAAATATAGCAATTATCAATCACGATGAGTTTGACAACTCAAGAGTTACCAATTAATCAACTAGAACCAAGAATATAAGAAACTAAATAAAAGTCATATGTCTGAAATACCTTAAATATTAATAAAAGAAATCAAATCCAGCATGGAATAGTTCATAAGTTAAATTGGGAAAACAAATAAAAGGAATATTGAACCTGTGATGAAGAGAAGTAGTCTAAACATAATAGAAATCCTAAATCCTAATCCTAATTCCGAAGACCTAAGAGAGAGGAGAGAACCTCTCTCTCTCTAAAAACTACATCTAATCCTAAAATTGTGAAATATTCATTAATTGTTTGCTCCCCTTTGAATGAATGGATTCCCCCACTTTGTAGTCTCCAATCTGTGTCTTCTGGGCTTGGATTTGGGCCAAAAAGGGTCCAGAAATCGCTGGGGGTGACTTTTGTAAATTCTGCAGATCGCGCACGTCACGCGTCCGCGTGGGTCACGCGGTCGCGTCATCTGGAGTTTTGCTCTTCCACGCAGTCGCGTCAGTCACGCGTTCGCGTCAATTGTGTTTTGTGAGTCACACATTCGCGTCATGCACGTGTTCGCACAGATGCCAGTTTGCGCAAAGCACGCGTTCGCATCATCCACGCGTTTGTGTCACTGCCTGTTTCTTCAAAAACTCTATTCTGTGCTTTCCTTCCATTTTTGTATGTTTCATTTCCATCCTTTAAGTCATTCCTACCCTATAAAACCTGAAAGTACTCAACACACAGATCATGGCATCGAATGGTAATAAAGGATAATTAATTTTAATATTTCTAAAGCATAGGAAACATGTTTTCACTTATGTCATATCATAAGGAAGGAATTGTAAAATCATGCAAATTCATATGAATAAGTGGGTAAAGAATTGATAAAATCACTCAATTGGGCACAAGATAAATCATAAAATAGTGGTTTATCAGATTTAAATTAGTGGAATCCAGTTATGTTTGTTCATGGAGAATTTATTTACTTTAAACCAAGTAGGTATAAGCATTTTAGCATGTAGTTGCATTCATATAAATAGGTTGCATTGCATGAGTCTCATCTTTTCCCCTTCACTCTTTTGGTCTCCTTGAGCTTAGCATGAGGACATGCTAATGTTTAAGTGTGGGGAGATTTGATAAACCACTATTTTATGATATATTTTGGACTGAATTGAGTGGATTTTGTCAACTATTCTCACACTTATTCATGTAAATTACATGTTTTTCATTTCCTTCCTAATTTTATGCTATGATTGAAAACATGCTTCCTAGGCCTTAAAAGTGTTGACTCTTAATTCTCCTTGTTACCATTCGATGTCGTGATATGTTTATGAAGTATTTTCAGGTTTACAGGGCATGAATGGCTTAAAGGATGAAGATGGGGCATGTCAAAGTGGAAGGAACACAAGAAACAAAAGAGCTAAGAAGCGAGGAGCGATGCGTACACATGACTGACGCGTACGCGTGACCAGCGCAGAAGTTCAGCGACGCGCACGCGTGGCTGACGCGTACGCGTGACAGAGCGTCACATGCTACACTTAACAAAACTCGCTGGGGGTGATTTTTGGGCTGATTTGGACTTAGTTTCAAGCCCGAAAACACAGGCTAGAGTCAGGGGTAGAGCTGAGATTGGACACACTTCAATTTTCATTTTGAGTTTAGTTTTAGTTTTTAATTCTAGAGAGGGAAACACTTACTTTTCTCTAGGGTTTTGATTTCTTAGTTTTGCTTTTGAATTGGATTCGAGAGAGCTGCTGCTACCTTCAATTGGAGTCATTGTTCTTATAATTTTCTTCCCTATTACTTCTATTGCTTTTGTTTTTCCATTTAATTACCTTGAATTCATGTTTGGATTTTGTTACTTTTGGATTTTATTAATGCAATGAATTATTTTTATGTTTTATTTTAGGATGTGTTTGATCATTGTTAATTATTATTCGTGCCATTTTTAATTTGATTAATTTCTCAGAATTACCATGTCTTTTATTTACTCTTATTATATATTTATGAAAATGGCATTCATGTTAATGACTTAAAGCTCTCAACTTGGCTTAGGGGTTGATTAATTGGGATCCCTTGAGTTGTGATACTCAAGTAGTGGTCTGTAATTGGGAGTTGCTGGCTAACTCAATTTTCACCAACTCTAGTCCTTCCTTATGAAGTGACTAGGACTTGTGAATCAAAATTAGTACAACCACTTGACTTTCCTTAATTTGTCAGAGGATAACTAAGTGGAAGCAATGAACATTTACTATCATACTTGGAAAAGACAATAAGGATAGAAACTCCAATTACTCTCCCCTAACCAAGGCTTTTTATTTTAAATACATAACACCTCTTGTTATTATTCATTGCTTTAATTCCTAGCCATTTATTTTTCTGTCCTCAATTTAAAAAATATTCAGAAAATTCCTAACCAATAATTTTCATCTTGTGTCAACTCTTTGGGAAATGACCCGGGATTCTACTCCCGATTATTCATTTTTAATTGTGACATATTCTAAATTGATAGTAGAATTTTCGTCGGTTAAGACTGTACTTGCAACGCTATTTTTATCAGAGATTCTTGACCGTTATTTTCCACCCATCATCTAATTACCCATTAACTATCTTTTGCCACATATTCATGCATCCCAAATATGAGTACAGTACATATGCATTGCTACCACCATTTACTTTGGGGCATTTTATCCCCTTTTAGTATTTGCTCTTTTTCTTTTTTTTTTTCCTTTTTTTCTTTTTTTTCTTTTTATTTTTGTTTTTCTCAATGCATATGATTAAGGTATTGAATGCAAGAATATGTGCTCAACTATTTTTTTCAGATTTTCACAAAAATATACAATACCTAATTCCTAAACCAGATGTTTCCAAACCCAACTTCTCCACACTTAAATCATGAGCACTCTCACTAGTCTAAGCTAACAAAGGATTCAAATTAAGGACATTATTGTTTTCCGCTTAGAGTTAATGATGTGCTAATATAAAGAATAAATGGGGTAAAATAGGCTCAACATGGGTTTGCAAAGGATAATGAAAGGGTAAGGTCATATGGGTATGTAAGCTATAGTGAAACAAAGGCCTCAATCACATAAGTGTATGCATACATCAAACAATGGAAATATAGAATTAAACAAGACAAAGATCACAATTTTAGAGAGAACAACAAACACCAAAAATAAAACATTGATTGATAAGATACAACCAATCAAATAGGTTCAAAATCTCACTGGTTTTGGGTGTTCGAGCTCTAAAACCATGTTCCAAATTAAATTTCTTCAAGCAAGTTTAACAAAAATTTTAATTCAAATTAGTGAAATGCCTAAAATAGTTTCTTGGAAAAGAAATTATTACTTCAACCAAGTAGTACATACATGCAAGCAACTAACATGCAAACTATTATGCAATGCAACAACTAATCTAACAAAGAAAATTCAACATTGGTGTTGGACAAGGAAGTAGTTACCCACGGAAGTCAGCATTGACATCCCCACACTTAAAGGTTGCACCATCCTTGGTGCATGCAAAGAAGAGCAAGGTTGATTGGGGTTGCTACAACTGATGAATTCCTCCAAAAAGTTATGCGGAGGGACTTTTTTGTCGCCCCATTCGAAAGCTTTTCTGTTTCCCTCCTTGGTGACCATCCTGAAAAGAGAGAAAAAGGAAGAAGGATACCCCACAAACAAAGATATGCAAACAGATAAAATATGGGTGGGCTAATGCCAAATAATAATGAGGTTCTCAACTACATGGTAGCTACAACATGCAAGTGAGAAAATAATATAGGTGAATGGCATATCCATGGTGCAAGAATTACAACAATAAGGGAGAAAGAGTAGGTCATGAAAGACAATATGAGTCCATATCAATGCACAAGGATACAAGTGTCATAGAAGATTAGCATTGACATATAAATAATATCACCCAACAATTTAAAACAAGTCACTAAGAACCAAAACAATGGAAAAAAATATTCAACAGTTGTGTAAGAAAATTTAACAGCAATGAAAAAATAGCAAACCTAGAAAAGGAGATAAAAACATGCACAAAGTTAAAATGGAATGAATTAAAGTATGCAAATGCAATAAGTAAAAGAGAATGAAAGAGAATAAGGATGAGAAGGGAGTACAAGAAAGTGAGAAAGGAAAAGGAAAGAAGAAGAAAGAAGAAGAAAGGAGAAGAAGACGCGACACGTAAGCGTCGCCCACGCACACGCGTGGGTTGCAGAATGAGAAGGTGACGTGTACGGGTCAGTCATGCGTACGCGTGGGCGTGAATTGTGATCCTCGCACAATACTTGCATAGTGCCAGCGCAACTCTCTGTTTGGTTTACCAGAGGCAGCATGAAGAAATGACGCGTGGCCGTCACCCACACCCACGCATGGAAGATAAAAAATGCAAATGATGCGTACGCGTCGTCGACACGCACGCGTAGGTTGGGTTGTGCGCCTGGCACCCCACTCGTATGGTTCCAGCACAACTCTCTGTTCATTATACCAAATATTGCAGTGTCGCATGTGACGCATGCGCGTTGGTCACGCGCACGCGTGGGACACACTTTTTTTTATTTAAATTAACAAGCTACCACAAAGTAAATCCAAACATTATTTAACTAGCTAGATCACAACTTAAACTAAATAAACCTAATTAAAAAGAAAAATTCAATTTATTACCAATATAAATAAAAGGGAAAATAGGAAGAATTTTTCATGATTGGTGTCTCCCACCTAGCACTTTTAGTTAAAGTCCTTAAGTTGGACATTTGGTGAGCTCCTTGTCATGGTGCCTTGTGCTTGAACTCATCTTGAAACTTCCACCAACGCTTGGACTTCCAATAAGCTCCAACATTTCCAAGTGAATTCACCAAGCCTTGATGAAGTTCTTCACAAGTTTTGAGCTTCCAAAGTTGATCCTCTTGTATACCGAGATCCCAAATCTTGTTTCTACACCCGTCTTTAAGAGGATCATCATTGTTCCAACCGGGTGGCAAGCAATCCAAATTCTCAATGAAGTACCAAACTCTTCTCTTAGATCCAACCAATTGATCACTAGTTCAACCCTTGCATCTAGCTCTTGAAATCGCAACCTTGATGACTCTTGATTTGCAACTCCAACCACTAAACATCCTTCTCTTATGCTTAATTCCACAAAACCTCCTAAGTTGGCCATCCATTTCAAGAATACCATACTCAAGTGGGACAATAAAGCTAATAGAGATAAGTTTTACCCACTCAAATGAAGGAGTAGACGGCAACCTAGGTAGAAAAATCTCCAACAATCTTGACAAAGCATATTCAACTCCCGTCCAACCTTGCCGAAGGACTTTCACCTTTTGAAAACATTCTTCACTTTCAAGCTCTTCCTCACCGAGTTCATCCAACTCTTCTCTGTCACTCAAATCATAAATATGAGGTTGAGAGAAATCTACCTCAATGTTGTTTTCAATTTCATCGGGAAAAGGTTCTTCAAACTCAAGGGATTCACATGTGGATGCGAATTCAGTATTAGGATGGCTTGATTCATGATCATCATCACCAAAGGAACTTGCCTCTTGATCTATCCCATCCAATTATTCATAAGGAATATGCCTTGGAGGTTGTGTACTACCCTCCTCAACATTAATTTCAAGCTTCTTGGAGGAATACTCTACAACTCTAGATTCCCATGAATGTTTAGCATCTCCTAAGTCTTCAACTACTTCTTCCTCTTCAACAATTATGGCTTCCTCCAATTGTTCCAATACAAAATCACATTCCTCACTTTCCACCGGAGTTCCTAGTTTCTCTTTCATGTTATGTTCTTCATCAGATTCTCCACATGTAGCCATGGGAGTTCCTTAAGGGTTGAAACATTGGGAAGCAAATCGACTTACTAACTTGGTCACGGCAGCCACGAATTCTAGTGTCATCCCTAGCATTTCTCTTTGCCCTTGAAAAATAAGATCAAGGGTGTTATCCATTGGAGATTGGGGTGGATGGAAGGGTTCATCGATTGGGAGAAGGGGTTCATAATAGGAGGGTGGTTCATCATGATAAGGATGTGGCGGTTCAACACTCTCCATCTTTTCCACTTGTTGCACAACACACTCCAGTCACTTGTTCTCAAGTTGAGATTCCAAGATCTCCTTCATGTTCTGATCTTCGGTTGACTTTCCACATTCATCCGTGAAAATACTTTGTTTGTTGCATGAGTCTCATGGGTCGATGGTGGCTTTCGTTTTGGCAATGTTAGCCATGAGAGCTTCGTGTGCTTTTCAGCCTTCCTCTCGCTCCATTTGATGAATTGTTTCTTGAAGTCGATCCATTGCTTCCTTAAAATGATCCCGTGGCTCTTATTCCACTTGCCTAACATAATTAGGATCATATTGCTATTGGATTGATAGATATGGATACTCCCCTATGGAGGGTTGTGGTGGAAAGGAAAATTCATCTTGTGGTTGAAAGTTCGCATACTTTGGAGGTGGTGTATATTGATGTGGTGGTTCTTGGGAGTAATTATATTGGAATTGAGGTGGCTCTATGTATGGCTCATTTGGCTCATAAGGTGGTTGGTATGGTGGATATGGATTAGGGTCATATGGAGGTGTTTGGTGGTAGGGGGCTTGTGAGTATGGTGGTTCAAAACTATGTTGAGGAGGGGATTCAAAGGTATATGGTGGAGGTTGTTGGTAACTACAACGGGATCCACCATAGCTATTGGATTGATATGCATATTGGAATGGCTGTTGCTCATAGTACATTGGAGGAGGTTATTGCCAAGAGGGTTGATCAAATCCTTATGGCTCCTCCCATCTTTGATTGTCCCATCCTTGATGCAAGCCTTCATTGTAATCTCTACTTCCTAGAACATAATTGTAACCACATTCATAGCCAAAGGAGTGAGAATTCATGATAGTGAGAGAAAATAAAAACAAATACTAACAAAAAATAATGAAAATAAACTCCTAAAGCTAGCAACAACTAACAAGGAAATGAAAAGGCAAACATATTTACAATATTCACAAAACCCAATAATAAGGCACACATTTGCAATTCTCCGGCAACAGCGCCAAAAATTGATGGAAAAAAATGTCGGTAAAGATTTTCACAAAAATATCGCGTTGCAAGTATAGTTCTAAACCGACAATTAAACCTCAATTAACGTTTAGATTGTTTGTCACAAATACAAACCCAATAAAATTAACCAATGTATTCAAATCTTGGGTCATCTCTCAAGGAATTGCAGGGAAGTATGTTTATTATTGGATATAGAAAAGTATATTTTTGGGTTTTGTAATAAGAAACAAGAAAGTAAAATGGCAAGAAAATAAACTAATAACTAAGAAAGCTCTTAGCAAAGATTGATAATTAGAAGTCATATCCTCATTATCATCGTCATTGTAATGGTAAATGTGAATTGCCTTCACTTAGTTAACCTCTAACTAATGGAGGAAGGTCAAGTGCATACAATCAACTTGAGTCCACAAGTCCTAGTCAACTCATAGTAAGAGACTAGCTTTGGTGAAGTTTAAGCTAACCGGCAATCTTTAATCACCAATCAACAAAAGACTTTTTATAACTCAAGAGTCTCTATATAATCAATCCAAGTTAAGAATAGAAAAATCTAATTTAAAACCCAACCAAGTATTTTATCAAACACTTGGAAGGCATAAAATAAAAGCATAGAAAACTAACAAGACCTAGCAAACTCTAAGACTAACAATTGCAAGAGGAACCAATAACAACAAATTAAAGAAAGCAATCATAAACATGAAAATATAAATTACATTAATATGGATTAAAGGGAACAAGAAGAATTCATAAACTAAATTGGCAACATAAAGAAATCAACAAGAGAAGTAGATAAACTAGAGTACTAGAACAAATAAAAGTAGAAGAAAACTAAATTAAAATAAGGTAGAAATCTGAATTTGGGAAGGAACAAGACTAAAAATCCTAAAACCTAGAGAGAGGAGAGAGCCTCTCTCTCTAGAAACCTACATCTAAACCTAACTAGTATATGTATGAAAAGTGAATGATGGATATATCCTTGATTATGCTCCACTCCCAGCCTCTAATATGTATTTTCGGGCTAGAAACTGGGTCCAAATTAGCCCAGAAATCGCCCCCAGTGAGTTCTGTTAAGTGTAGCACGTGACGCTCTGTCATGCGTACGCGTCAGCCACGGGTACACGTCGCTGAACAAATTTTTGGTCACGCGTACGCGTCGCTTGACATCTGCACCGGTCACACGTATGCATCGTCCATGCGTGCACATCGTTGCTAGCTTCCCAAAACCTCAATTTCTTGTGTTCCTTCCACTTTTGCATGCTTCCTTTCCATCCTCTAAGCCATTCCTGTCCTAGAAAACCTGAAATCACTTAACGCACATATCACAGCATTAATGGTAATAAAAGAGAATTAAAAATTAGCAAATTTAAGACCAAAGAAGCATGTTTTCAATCATAGCACAAAATTAGGAAGGAAAATATAAAACATGCGAATTCTATAAATAAGTGTAAGAATAAGGGATAAAATCCACTCAATTCAACCTAAAGTATACCATGAAATAGTGGTGCATCAACCGGACCCAAAGTGGGCCCAAGGCCCAACCCAAATCTCATTAAACAAAGGAACTCAACATCTTCTTCCTCCCTCATGAGCCAATCACGCTGAGAACTTAAAGGAAAGAGGGAAGACGAGAGTTCCAAAACAAAAATCTAGCTTTACCTTCAAATTCTTGTAACTTTTGATCCGAAACTCCGATCGCCGCACCGTTTACGGCCACGCGACCGCGGCTCCGAGCTTTACAAAGCTCATAACTTTATTTTTGAGGTAAGCCACGTTTTTCTTCTAGTTTTCCAGCCCTTTGAATTCGAAATTCTTGAGTAAAAGTGTTGAGATTTTGAACTCTTTGATATTATAGGATCTAATTAGCTTGAAGATAAGATCCTTAACCCTAAGTGAAACACTTAATATTTTGTGACTAATGATTGAGTTTGTATGTGTGGGTGTATATTGTGTGTATTAGAAAATGTATTATGTATGTTAGAGCTTAACTTAGGTCTTGGAAAGCTTAGAGTAGGCTTGTGGTGCTGAAAAATCTACTTGAAAGGTGTTAGAGTCTTAAAGGTTGAGGAAAGTGAAATTGGAAGTGTTCCGGGTTGAACGGAAAATCGGCCAAGGTATGGTTTCGGTTTCATATATCTAAAATGTAATGTAATGTGAAAACTTAGGTTAGAGACCCTAGGATAGGCATTGAATTTGAGATATTGTTGATTGATTATAATGGATTATTATTCGATGAATAAAAAACCAAAAAAATATTTTTAAAAAATTTAAAATGTTTAAAAACAATTTTTTTTTATTTTTGAATTCTTAAATTATAAGATTAAATTTTTTTATTTAAAGTAAAAAAATAAAATGAAGTCCAGTAATATTTAATAAAACAAAAATTTTGTAAATTTATTTTTTTTATTTTTAAAATTTTAAACAAAAAATAAATAAATTAATGAGTAATTATCCAAATCAGTCCCTAACGATTTTAAAGGCGGACATTTTAGTCCCCAAAAAAGTTAATACACAGATCAATTCACAACGTTTTTTTCTATCAGACATAACAATCCTCCGTCGATTTTACTTTACTAGATATCAACCTTTATTATTATTAACTTAGTTTTGTGCATGTGGACAATTACACTAGCATATTAATACTCTCTTTTCGTTAGAAACAAGTAAGGTAAATAATGATGCATTGAAATCCAAATTTAAACGTTATCTTTTATTACAAACATATTTTTTAAAATAGGACATCCTTTGATTATATTAAATACAAAAATATCGAATGATTTAACCTTGAATTTCTTATAAAACAATCTCTAATTATTATTATTGAACATTATTATTATTATTATTATTATTATTATTATTATTATTATTATTGAGTGACTATATATATAAAAGAATCTAATGAATAAATTTATCATTATTTTTGTTCAAAAAATACAAAAAATTATGGTACTGTATTATTGTGCAAATAATAATAATAATAATAATAATAATAATAATAATAATAATAATTTACTTTTTTTTTACGAAAGACTATTATGTCTAAAGAAGAAAAACGTTGGGATTGATCTATGTATTATATATTTTTTGGATTAAAATGTCAGCTTTTAAAATTTTTAGAGACTGGATAATTACTCTAAGAAAAAATAAATTAGAGACTAATTTATCTATAAAAATAAAATTATAGAAATATTTTTGTATATTAATTTTTTTGAGGCTAAAATATCCATTTTTAACATTCTTTAGTAGGTAATTATTTATTATTCTAAATAAAATAAGGTTTAAAATTATACGAAAAGGGTCAAATTGGTAAAATCAGGAGAAATGGATGGGCTTCGCGTATAAATCCCTAAACCCTAATTGCTTCCCCTGTGGCCGCTCCATTATCACACACAGAAGCAGCAGCAGCAAACAAAGAGAGAAAATGACGACAAGATTCAAGAAGAACAGGAAGAAAAGAGGTCACGTCAGCGCCGGCCACGGGCGTATTGGAAAGCACCGGAAGCACCCGGGAGGTCGTGGTAACGCCGGAGGAATGCACCACCACCGCATCCTCTTCGACAAGTACCATCCCGGTTACTTCGGCAAGGTCGGTATGCGGTACTTCCACAAGCTCCGCAACAAGTTCCATTGCCCTATCGTCAACATTGACAAGCTCTGGTCGTTGGTTCCTCAAGAGTTGAAGGATAAGGCCTCCAAGGACGGTACCAAGGCGCCGTTGATTGACGTCACGCAATTCGGTTACTTCAAGGTTTTGGGGAAGGGGATTCTTCCTGAGAACCAACCTGTGGTCGTGAAGGCCAAGCTTGTTTCAAAGGTTGCGGAGAAGAAGATCAAGGAGGCTGGTGGTGCTGTTGTTCTCACCGCTTGATTTCTAGGGTATTATTCTATTTTTGAATAATTTTAGGGTTTATGCTTTTTACATTTTTGGTTTTTGGACTATTTTAAGATGTTGGATGTTGTTATTATTATGATATACTTGAGCTGGGTTAGTTGAAGTGTTTGGCTCGTACTTTAGTCTAATTTGTCTGTTGGATGTTTGATTATAAATTTGAAGTGGGGATCAGATTAATTGGACGCTGCTTATTTAAAAACATTTATCTGAAATGCGGCATATTAAGGTGATAGTGATAGGTTTACAAGAATGAAGGGTTTGTTATGCCTTTAATTTTTTGGCATTTATAATAGAAATTGATTGTTTTAGGGTTTGGTGATTTTGATCCGGTTATGCTTGATGCTTTTGGATGTGGCTTGTGTTCATTTGGGGCATCAAGTTATACATTTATGGACCGTTTTGTGGGGAGTATTTTGTTGTCTTTTGAATAGAAGTGCAGGGAGATGTGATTAGAGCATTTTACAATGGCTTTAACATTTTCTAATCGGTGGTCATAGTAGCTTTGGTCCTTATTGTCTTTCTTTCTTCTCTTCACTGTTTTCCTTCCACGTCAAGCAGCTTGTCAAAGTAGCATTGGAGTGTAGGTTGCATCCATTCTGCCGCCTGTGTAATGGAGACTGTAATCTAAGTTAGTAAGTAGTAAATGCAACATCCAAAAACGTGGAATCATAATCCAATTTTGCTCCAATGTTGGAAGTACTTAGGGTTCTCTTTGATTCAAGGACATTTCAAAGAGAAGCGAACATAACTGTCAATGATTAAGCTCTTGGGTTAAGCCTCTTAACAAAACTTTTGGGCTTACCGTTACCCATGGCTAATTGAATCTATTTTTGTGTGCTCTTTATAAGCATATCCTTGGTTTTAGAGGAATACTAATGAATTTTTCATCGAACATTTTTTCTAAAAAGATTAATTGTTATGCAGAGGGAACTGTTTAAGAATTTTTAGAATTCTGAGTTTTGATTTCTTTTAGAGTTTTCATCGATGAGATTGATTCTTCTAAAATTTTTAGAAGACGACCACGACCTATGATTGATTAGTTTACAAATAAAAAAATTGGGGATTGATTTAATAACTAAAATTTATTAAAGACTAAAATATCTCATTAAAAATTTCTTAGGATATTGAAATAAGTTAGGATATTACTATTATTCTTAGTAATGTTTGGTTGGGTGGGACACAATTACTAGGCTAGCTTGCCAATTTCGGATCCCCATGAAATTATTAAGGTGCGGTTGGTTTTTTATTTTACTTTATTTTTTATTTTACTTTATTTTTAGGGTAACGTATATTTTTTGTCTTTAAAATTTGGCTAAAATTTTTAAAATATTTGTAAATTTTATTTTGTTTTAATTTTATTCTAAAAATTTTAGATTTGTATTAAATATATTCTAACAGCTAAATTTTCAAAAAATTTAAGACTAATCTAACAAAAATATATGAAAATTATGCTTGATTTGTTTGTGTTGAAAGTTGTTTTTTATGAAATTGTTATTGATTTTATGATTTGGTCCTAAATTTAAAAAAAAAAAATTAGCGGTTTGGGTATATTTGATATAAATCGAAAATTTGTGGAATAAAATTAAAATAAAATAAAATAAAATTTAGAGATATTTTTAAAATTTTTGTAAAATTTTAGAGATAAAAAATATGCTTTATCTTTATTTTTAGAATTTTATTAAAAAAAATAAAATGAAAAATAAAATTTTAATATTTACAATTTTAGTACTTCTTGTTTTTCTCAAAATTTTATAAACAGAAAATAATAAAAATAACAATGCAAATCAAACACACTTATAAAGTGTGGAACTCCATTATAATTTTTTTTTTTTTTTTTATTTTGGGTCATGCATTATGAAGTCTCGGATTGCTAGTATAGATGTATCCGCTATCAGCTTAATTTAGTTTGTGATATTGGACTAGTGAAGGGAGTCTACAGGCCTGATATTTTATAAATAGAAAATAATGAAAATGATACATTGGTTGCGGTCGTTTCTTGTTCGATTGTTCCATCACCTTTATCTTCGTGAATACACATGAATGTGGACTATGAGTTTACGACACGGTGCACTATAATAGTAAGAGTTATTATTCACGTACAAGCGTTTTTTCATACAAATCATACAAGTCATTTATATTCACACATTTTTATGTTTTTTTCTGTGTTTCTTCTTTTTTTTCTTCTTCTTTTTCTTTCTCCGTGTCTCTTCTTCTTCTTCTTCGTAATTTTTCTCTCTCGTTATCGTCGTCATCAACATCACCTCTTTCTCCTCCTCCTTTTCTTTCTTCGTTTTTTATTACAATTTCTTCTCCTCTTTTCTTTTTCTCTTTCTTCTCCATCATCAATTATCTCGTTGTTGAAGATAACAAATAATTTAGGTTTAGATTGTCAATTAAACCAAAACAAAATTGATTATTATTTTTAATCCAATCAAGTGGCTAAAATATGGTTCAATTCAAAAGAAAAAATATAGCATTAGAGAAAACATTTTTCTGCAGCAAATTTGGATGTAGCACAAAAATATTTGGGTGTAACACAAAGATATTTGGGTGTATTGTAAGAATTTTTTGGTGTATTTTTATTCTGATAAATTCTGCATAATTCAAAACTCTTCTTCTTCCTTCTCCTTATCTTCTACTCTTTTTTTTTATCATCATCATCTTCTTCCTCTTCTTTTTTTTCTTATTTATCTTTTTATTTTATTTTACCTTCTCAAGATTCTTATTATTTTATCCTCTTAACAAGAATAAAAACAAAAAAATTAAATAAAAAAGAAGAAGAAACACATAATGCTGCAAAATTACTTAGAATAAGATGAATTTATATTTATTTAACTAAAAGAAAGAAAGAAATAAAGAAAAGAAAAAGAAAAAAATGCAGCATTAGAGAAAACATTTTTCTATATTTGCAGCAAATTTGAGTGTAACACGAAAATATTTGGGTGTATTTTAAGAATTTTTGGGTGTATTTTTATTCTGATAAGTTCTGCATAATTCAAAACTCTTCCTCTTCCTCCTCCTCCTCTTTATCTTCTACTGCTTCTTCTTCCTCATCTTATTTCGTTTTCTTATAATTCTTCTTGGGAGAAAAAATCAAACAAAGAAGAAAAAAATACATAATGTTGCAAAATCAATAGAAAGAGGAGGAGGAAAAAAATGCAGCAACAACAATAGTAATAAAAAAATAACGATGAAGATGAAACACACGAAGAAAAAGGAGGAGAAACGCAAAAAAGAAGGAGAAGAAGAAGGAAGAGGAGGAGGAAAAGGAGGAACGTGAAGAAGAAGAAGCGTCTTCCATAATTGTGAGTGAGAGCGCGCTTTGGAAACAATTGAGTGACGTGCGTGTTATCACGCTCCAGTGGGTGAATGTAGTTTTTGTTAGACTTGGCCCAACTTGTAAGATTTGTAAACCAAAAGGACTTGTATGTGTAGCATAACTCTAATAGTAAATATAAAAGTGGAACTTGCACCAATTATATAAAACTATTGTTTTAATCTTTAGTAACATTAGACGAATATATATCTTTTAAAATTATGTCAATTTTATTATAATATTATAAATTATAAAAATTAAATTATTTTTATAAAAAAATTGTAGAGAGAAAAAGTCTTTGTCAACTAATAACAATAAGATATTTATAGGTAAAAAAAAAGTCAAATAATAAATTTTTTAATTACTATTTTTATGTAAAAGAATTTTATTTTTTTATTAATAATTAATTTTAATATTCATTATTTAAAACTTAAAAAAATTTTATGTATATATTTTTATATTTTCAAAATTATCTTTAATGTTTAATTTGATTCAATTTTATCCTTATCGTTTAAAATTAGTTTCAATTTTATCTTTATTGTTAATTTTTTTTACAGTCAAATTATTAGTTAGCTTTATTTTTCAATTTTTATCCTTGTTATCAACACCACCTCTACCACCACCACCATTATCACTGTCACCCGCCACCATCCCATCTACTTTCACCCCACCATGGAACTTTACCTTCCACAACCACTCCCCTTCTGCCACCACCACTACCCGATACACATCACCAGTGCCACACATCAGATCTACCTTAAAAAATTAGTAACCTTCCATAACTCACAATCTAATTCAACTTCACCACTACTATAACCTTTACTAATTCTTACTCTCTACCCTAACCTGCAATCCTCTTTTTCTTCCACCTGCAATCCTTCTCCAACCACTAAATTTTAACCAAAAAAAAAAAAAAAACACCACAAGAATTTTACATTATTAGAGAGAGATGTTTATATTATCAGTGAAAATAAAATCACTACAAAAAAGATTATAGAGAATAAGTGATACTGATTTTTTTACAATCTCGCATAACTACTGCAAGTGCATCGGGTCACATCAAGTAATAAACTCACGGTGAGTGAATGTTGATTCCACGAGGATTAACAGATTAAGCAAACAATAGTTAATTGATTATTATAGTTAGATGATTCATACTTGGATGATGAGTAAGACTTGTAAAGAATGAAAAAAAAAAACAATAAATGATAAGAAAGTAAATGACAGAAATGTAAATAACTTGGAATTTAAATTAATGGAATGTAGATTGCTCAAAAGTAAATGACAAGAATAAAGAATGGAAGAAACATTGGGACTAAGATATGTTGCATTCTCAGGATCAATAGCTTTCATCTCAACTTCAGTCATGTAATCATTGATCTCTTGGCAAATCATAAGTGATTAAATTCAAATGTCTTAGTAATTCAATCTCTCTTAACTTGATCAATTGACAATTCCTTGATCTAATTTCTCATGAGAAGAGATGAAGCATATTCTCTGATTTAGAGCCACACAATTTCATGAATCAAGCTATGGGTTGATTATACGTCACATATCAATCTCAAACCCAAATTCACAAGACTTGGGAGAAAGATGTTCAAGCTCATTTCTGTGGTCCCTTTTTCAAGTTCTCATATAATCAAATTGGATTCAAATTCTTTCTCCAGACATTTGAATCCTTGAGATGAATAATGAAGATTCTGATTCACCCGAAAACTATCTTTCAACAATTTTCTTGCCGGCAAGTGCACCAGATTATCGTCAAGTAAAAACTCACTATTGATTGAGGTTGAATCCCACAGGGATTGGTTGGTTGAGCAATGTTAATTGGAGAATTGTTCTAGTCGAGCAAAATCAGAATTGGAATTTAGATTGCTCAAAGTAAATTGGCGAAAAACTTAAATTGCAAGAAATTAAATGACAGAAATTAAATTGCGAGAATTTAAATGACAGAAGCTTAATTTGCAAGAAATTAAATGGAATTGGGGAATTAGCATGAAATTAAAGAATAGAATATAAAGAGAATGGGTAGATCAGAGAATGGGGAGTTCATTGGGTTTTAGGAGATATTGAATTCTCCGGATCAAATCATGTTCATCTCTTCCTCAATCAATGCATTCATTGACATTGCTTGGCAATCTTAGATGATTGGATCCTAATGTCTTGGCTCACCAATCTCTCTAAGCATGAACAATTGCCCAATGTCTTGATTTAATTGCTCATGGGAAGAGATGAAGTTCGGTCACTAATTTTACCACACAAATTCATATATCAAAGTATTGGTAGGATTAAATGTCACAATATCCATCCAACCCTCAATCTAATCCAATGTGAGAAAGTAATTCTAGCATGAATTCTTCATCCCTCTCTCAAGGATCCAAAGAATTCCAATTATGGATAGCTTTTCTGTCAAGACAACTATCCAATTGAATTAAGATTGAAAGCTTTCTAACAAAAATCAAAAAAAAGAAAGAAAGAAGAAGATGATGAAAACGACTATTGATCTATTGAATTACAATAAAGTTCCCTAACCCAATGAAAGGGGTTTAGTTGTTCATAGCTCTAAGAATGGAAAATGGAATTGAAAGATGGATTGTAGAATTGAAATTACAGAGAATTTGAGAATTTCTCAACACTGTTCGAATTCCCAAAATCCAAAGTCTCCCCCAAAGTAAAAGTCCCCTAAATTTTGAACTTTAACCTATTTATACACTTTCTTTCATTGATTCTTCAGTCTATGCATTGGGCTTTTGGCCTTAGTTGAATTGGGTTGAAGTTGCTCCAATGGGTTTCCTTACTGCTGAGAGGAGCTCTATGTTGAATGTGCCAGTTTTGATGCTTCACGTTCGAGTCCACGTTTGATGGCCAACGTTGACTCAAACGTTTCTATTAAAATTCAGTTCTGCTTGCTGTCATCTATGTTTGACTCAACGTTAGAGTGCCAACGTTCCTCTATCCACGCGTACGCGTGCTTTGCGCGTCCGCTGATAAACCCTATTTATAGGATTTATCTTGTATTGATTTTAAGGGATTTTATGACCTTTTACCCACATTTATTCAATAAAATAGCATGATTTCATGATTGTCCCTTAATTTGTGCTTAAGTGTGAAAACATGTTTTTTAGGCCTTTAACTTGATAATTTTAATCTCCCTTTGATTCCACTAGATGCCTTGATGTGTTTGTTAGTGATTTCAGATTGAAAAGGCTAGGAATAGATCAAAGAAGTGAAGAGGAAAGCATGCAAAGTGGAGAAATCATGAAAAGCCAAAGAATTGAACTTGCCCAGATACGCGCGTGCGCACCTGGTGCTTACGCGCACCTTGCAAATTACCCCATGGACGTGTACGCGTGCGGTGCGCGTACGCGTCAGTGTTGGAATATGATTATTTAATGAAAACGTGGCCAGTGAATTCAGAAGGGTTGTGGGCCCAATCCCAACCAACTTTGGCGCCAAAAATGCTATTTAAAGCCAAGGATTGAAGAGCAAAGGGAGATTCACTCACTTTCATTCATTCACATTCATTAGGATTAGTTAGAAGTAGTTTTAGAGAGAGAAGCTCTCACTTCTCTCTAGGATTAGGATTAGGATTAGGTTAGTTCTTAGATCTAGATTTAGATTCATGCTTTCTTCTACTTTTGACTTTCAATTCCTTGTTGTCACATTCATTCTTCTTCTATTCTTTTGTTGTAATTTCCTTTATGTTTTCCTATACTTTGTTGTAGATCTACTTTTGTTCCTTTTACTTTTTTTCAATTCAATTCAAGGTAATTCATAATAATTGTGTTCCTTTGATTTATTATTGTTCATTCTTTGGTTAGTGATTAGGATAGTGATCCTTGACCACCAACCCTTGCCAAGACCTTTTTAGCCATTAGTTTACTTTCTTGCCATATATCTTTCATGTTTCTTATTAAAACCCCAAAAATAACTCATAACCAATAACAAGACACTTTATTGTAATTCCTAGGGAGAACGACCTGAGGTTCAATACTTCGGTTTATAAATTTTAGGGGTTTGTTACTTGTGACAAACAATCTTTTGTATGAAAGGATTATTGCTTGGTTTGGAAACTATACTTTACAACAAGATTTCATTAGTGAAATTCTAAACCGTCAAAAATCCAAATCATCATCCGCGCACTTAGGGTAAAAAGCTCATCTACGCGTACGCATAATGCACGCGTGCGCGTGGAATCAAAAATCCCAAGATCCAATTTTTAAAGCTTTTAGGAGGACGTTGCCATTAGCGTTAGACTGGCAATGTTCCCTCCAACGTTGGCTGATCCACGCGTGCACGTACTGTAGGCGTGCGCGTGGATGCTTGAAAGCTATCATGCGTGTATGCGCCAAGGACGCGTGCGCGTCGTTGCGCGTTTTCAAAATCAAAATTTCAAACTCAGAATCGCGCACGTTGGCCAATACGTTGGAGGTGACATTGTTGGTCCAACATTACCTATCCACGTGTACGCGTCAGCTGCGCGTGCGTGTGGATTGTCAAAATTCTCAATCCACGCGTGCGCGTACATCACGCGTGCGCGTCGCTACAAATTTTCAAAATCTCTAGAAAGCACATTTTATCACCACGTTGCGGTTAACGTTGGCTTGCAAACGTTGTCTCCAACGTGTGTATTAGCAATTATGCAGAGCTTTGCTCTGCTCTCCCTTTTCAACGTTGGTGGTCCAACTTGGCCACTGGTGCACGAAATTGTGACCTCTAACAACGGTGCCAGAAACTTGGTCCACGCGATCATAATCTCAACACTTTCCTCACAATTCCACACAACTAACCAGCAAGTGCATTGGGTAGTCCAAGTAATACCTTACGTGAGTAAGGGTCGATCCCACGGAGATTGTCGGCTTGAAGCAAGCTATAGTCATCTTGTAAATCTCAGTCAGGTGGATTCAAATGGTTATGGGATTTTGATAATTAAAACATAAATAAAACATAAAATAAAGATAGAGATACTTATGTAATTCATTGGTGGGAATTTCAGATAAGCGTATGTAGATGCGTTATTCCTTCTGAATCTCTGCTTTCCTACTGCCTTCATTCAATCATTCATACTCCTTTCCATGGCAAGTTGTATGTTGGGGATCACCGTTGTCAATGGCTACCTCCCATCCTCTCAGTGAAAATGGTCCTCTACGGTTTCTGTACGGCTAATCAACTGTTGGATTTCTCGTCTTGGATGAAAAATACCAGGCACAGCTACCGCATGGCTAATCAGCTGTCGGTTCTCGATCGTGTCGATATAAGATCCAATGATCCTTTTGTGCACTGTCACAACGCCTCACAGTCGTGAGTTTGAAGCTCGTCACAATCATCCCTTCCCAGATCCTACTTAGAATACCATAGACAAGGTTTAGACTTTTCGGATCTCAGGAATGCTGCCAATTGATTATAGCCTATACCATGAAGATTCTAATCTCAGATTCAGATGCTATGTTGTCAGGAGAGACGATGTGAATCATTGAAGAGAGATCCAAGAGATATGCATTCAAGCTTGTTTTCATGTAGAACGGAAGTGTTTGTCAGGGACGCGTTCATAAGTGAGAATGGTGATGAATGTCACTTGATCATCACATTCATCATGTTCTTGTGTACGAATGAATATCTTAGAATAAGAATAAGCTTGAATTGAATAGAAGAACAATAGTACTTTGCATTAATACTCGAGGAACAGCCTAGCTCCACACCTTAATCTATGAGGTGTAGAAACTCCACTGTTGGAAATACATAAGTGATAATGGTGTTCATTGGTTTTGGCCCCAGAGAGGGAACCAGAATAACCAAGACTAAGGTCTAAGGACTAAACATCCAAAGATATGAGTATAATGGTAAAAAGTCCTATTTATACTAAACTAGTTACTAGGGTTACATAAATAAGTAAATGATACAAAAATCGACTTCCGGGCCCTCTTGGTGTGTGCTTGGACTGAGAATTGAAGCTTTCACATGTAGAGACTTTTCTTGGAGTTAAACGCCAGCTTTTATGCCAGTTTGGGCATTTAACTCCAGCTTGCATCCTGTTTCTGGCGTTTAACGCCAAAATAGGGCAGGAAGTTGGCGTTTGAACGCCAGTTTGTGTCGTCAAAACTCGGGCAAAGTATGGACTATTATATATTACTGGAAAGCCCTGGATGTCTACTTTCTAATGCAATTAAAAGCGCGCAAATTGGGCTTCTTTATCTCTAGAAAATTCATTTTGAGTACAGGGAGGTAAGAATCCAACAGCATCTGCAGTCCTTTTTCAGCCTCTGAATCAGATTTTTGCTCAGGTCCCACAATTTCAGCCAGAAAATACCTGAAATCACAAAAAAACACACAAACTCATAGTAAAGTCTATAAATGTGAATTTTTCTTAAAAACTAATAAAAATATACTAAAAGGTAGTTAGATCCTACTAAAAACTACCTAAAAACAATGCCAAAAAGTGTATAAATTATCCGCTCATCACAACACCAAACTTAAATTGTTGCTTGTCCCCAAGCAACTGAAAATTAAATAGGATAAAAAGAAGAGAATATACTATAAATCCCACAATATCAATGAAACTTAGTTTTAATTAGATGAGCTGGGCTTGTAGCTTTTTGCTTCTGAACAGTTTTGGCATCTCACTTTTTCCTTTGAAGTTCAGAATGATTGGCATCTATAGGAACTCAGAATTAAGATAGTGTTATTGATTCTCCTAGTTTAGTATGTTGATTCTTGAACACAGCTTGTTTATGAGTCTTGGCCGTGGCCCTGAGCACTTTTTTTCCAGTATTATCACAGGATACATAAATGCCACAGACACATAGCTGGGTGAACCTTTTCAGATTGTGACTTAGCTTTGCTAAAGTCCCCAATTAGAGGTGTCCAGAGTTCTTAAGCACACTCTTTTTGCTTTGGATTATGACTTTAACCACTCAGTCTCAAGCTTTTCACTTGGACCTTCATGCCACAAGCACATGGTTAGGGACAGCTTGATTTAGCCACTTAGGCCTGTATTTTATTTTCTTGGGCCCTCCTATCCATTAATGCTTAAAGCCTTGGATCCTTTTTACCCTTGCCTTTTGGTTTAAAGGGCTATTGGCTTTTTCTACTTGCTTTTTCTTTTTCTTTCTTTTTCTTTTAATTTTGCCACTTTTTTTGTAAGCTTTGTCATTCACTGCTTTTTCTTGCTTCAAGAATCAATTTTATGATTTTTCAGATTATCAATAACATTTCTCTTTTTCATTCATTCTTTCAAGAGCCAACAAATTTAACATTCATAAGCTTCACTATAAAAAATATGCACTGTTCAAGCATTCATTTAGAAAGCAAAAAGTATTGCTACCACATCAAAATAATTAAACTAATTTCAAGATAAAAATTGAAATTCATGTATTTCTTGTTCTTTTGTAATTAGAAACATTTTTTTCATTTATGAAAGGTGAAGAATTCATAAAACATTCATAGCTTTAAGACATAGACACTAGACACTATTGATCATGTAATGGAGACACAAACATGGATAAACATAAAGCATAAAAATCAAAAAATAGAAAAATAAGAACAATGAAGTCAAAGAACGGGTCTACCTTAGTGATGGCGGCTAGTTTTTCCTTTTGAAGATCTTATGGAGTGCTTCAACTCCTCAATGTCTCTTCCTTGCCTTTGTTGCTCCTCCCTCAGAGCTTTTTGGTCCTCTCTGATTTCATGGAAGATAATGGAGTGCTTTTTGTGCTCTATTCTTAGTACTTTTGGTGCTCCTATCCTTAGTTGCTCCCAATAGTTGTGTGGAGGAAAATGTATCCCTTGAGACATCTCAGGGACTTCTTGATGAGGGAATTCCTCATGCTCTTGTTGAGGTCCATGAGTGGGCTCTCTTATTTTCTCCATCCTTTTTCTAGTAACGGGCTTTTGAGATGAATCTTTCCATCTCCCATGACTCAGAGTTTGAAGCAATTGCCTTCCCTTTTCTCTTTCGAGAGGTTTCTCCGGCCTTAGGTGTCATTAATGGTTATGGAAAAACAAAAAGCAATGCTTTTACCACTTAAAAGGTTTGCTCGTTCTCGAGCAAAAGAAGAAAGAAAGAAGGGGAAGAAGACGAAAATGGAGGAGATGGAGGGTGGTATGTGGTTCAACCAAGGGGTAGAAGTAGTGTTGGTAATGTGTGAAAATGAAGGAGTGTGGAGGGATTTATATAGGAGTAGGTGGGGATCCTGTAGGGTCCACAGAACCTGAGGTGTCAAGGATTTTTCATCCCTGCACCATGTAGGCGTGCAAAATGCCTTTAGAATGCAATTCTGGCGTTAAACGCGAGGTTGCTGCCCATTTCTGGCGTTTAACGCCAGCTTTTCTTCCCTTTCTGGTGTTTAACGCTAGCTTGGTGCCCTGTTCTGGCGTTAAATGCCAACCTGGTGCCCATTTCTGGCATTAAACGCCCAGAATGGTGCCAGACTAGGCGTTTAACTCCCATCCTGCTACCATTGCTGGCGTTTAAACGCCAGTAAGTTTTTCCTCCAGGGTGTGCTGCTTTTAATGCTGTTTTTGAATTTGCTTTGATTTTTGCAGTTGTTTTTGTGACTCCACATGATCATCAACCTAAAGAAAACATAAAATAATAATGGAAAATGGAAATTTAACATAGATAAATAAAAATTAGGTTGCCTCCTAATAAGCGCTTCTTTAATGTCAATAGGTTGACAGTGGGCTCTCATGGAGCCTCACAGATGATCAGAGCATGGTTGTGGCCTCTCAACACCAAACTTAGAGTTTGGTTGTGGCCTCCCAACACCAAACTTAGAGTTTGAATGTGGGGGCTTTACTTGACTCTGTATTGAGAGAAGCTTTTCATGCTTCTTCTCCATGTGTACAGAAGGAGAACCTTGAGTCTTGAATACAAGGTAGTCCTCATTCAATTTAAGGACCAACTCTCCTCTGTCAACATCAATCACAGCTTTTGCTGTGGCTAGGAAAGGTCTGCCAAGGATAATGGATCCATCCTCATCCTTCCCAGTGTCTAGGATTATAAAATCAGTAGAGATGTAAAGGCCTTCAACCTTCACTAGCACATCCTCTACTAGTCCATAAGCCTGTTTCATTGATTTGCCTGCCATCTCTAGTGAGATTCTTGTAGCCTGTACCTCAAAGATTCCTAGTTTCTCCATTACAAAGAGTGGCATGAGGTTAATACCTGACCCTAGGTCACACAGAGCCTTCTCAAAGGTTATGGTGCCTATGGTACAGGGTATTAAGAATTTACCAGGATCCTGTTTTTTTTGTGGTAAAGTTTGCTAAACCCAAGTATTCAGTTCATTAATGAGTAATGGAGGTTCATCCTCCCAAGTCTCATTACCAAATAGCTTGGCATTCAGCTTCATGATTGCTCCTAAATATTGGGCAACTTGTCCTTCAGCAATGTCTTCATCTTCTTCAGAAGATGAATAGTCATCAGAGCTTATGAATAGTAAAAGAAAGTTCAATGGAATCTCTATGGTCTCTGTATGAGCCTCCGATTCCTTTGGTTCCTCATTGGGGTACTCCTTAATGGCCAGTGGACGTTCCCTGAGGTCTTCGTCACTGGGAATCACTGCCCTTTTACTCTCTCCAGGTTTGGCCACACTAAGTAAGGTTATGGCCTTGCACTCTCTCTTGGGATTTTCTTCTGTATTGCTTGGGAGAATGCTAGGAGGAATTTCAGTAACTCTTTTACTCAGCTGACCCACTTGTGCCTCCAAATTTTTGATAAAGGATCGTACCTCATTCATGAAACTGAGAGTGGCCTTAGATAGATCAGTGACTATGTTTGCTAAGCTAGAGGGTCTCTACTCAGAATTCTCTGTCTATTGCTGAGAGGATGATGGAAAAGGCTTTCCATTGCTAAACCTGTTTCTTCCACCATTATTATTGTTAAAGCCATGTTGAGGCTGTTGTTGATCCTTCCATAAGAAATTTGGATGATTTCTCCATGACGGATTATAGGTGTTTCCATAAGCTTCACCCATGTAATTCACCTCTGCAATTGCAGGGTTCTCAGGATCATAAGCTTCTTCTTAAAAAGATGCTTCTTTAGTACTATTGGATGCAGCTTGCAATCCATTCAGACTCTGAGAAATCATATTGACTTGTTGAGTCAACATTTTGTTTTGAGCCAGTATGGCATTCAGAGCATCAATTTCAAGAACTCCTTTTTTCTGAGGTGTCCTATTATTCACAGGATTCCTCTCAGAGGTGTACATGAACTGGTTATTTGCAACCATTTCAATGAGTTCCTGAGCTTTTGTAGGCGTTTTCTTCAGGTGAATAGATCCACCCACAGAATGGTCCAATGACATCTTAGACAATTCAGACAGACCATCATAGAATATATCCAGGATGGTCCATTCTGAAAGCATGTCAGAAGGACACTTTTTAGTCAGTTGCTTGTATCTTTCCAAAGCTTCATAGAGGGATTCACCTTCTTTCTGCCTGAAGGTTTGAACATCCACTCTAAGCTTGCTCAGCTTTTGAGGAGGAAAGAACTTGGCTAAGAAAATCGTGACCAGCTTAACCCAAGAGTTCAGGCTATCTCTAGGTTGAGAGTCCAACCATATTCTAGCTCTATCTCTTACAGCAAAAGGAAAAAGCATAAGCTTGTAGACCTCGGGATCAACTCCATTGGTCTTAACAGTATCACAGATCTGCAAGAATTCTGTTAAGAACTGATAAGGATCTTCTGATGGAAGTCCATAAAACTTGCAATTCTATTGCATCAGAGAAACTAATTGAGGCTTTAGCTCAAAATTTTTTTCTCCAATGGCAGGGTGTGAGATGCTTCTTCCATGGAAGTTAGAAGTTGGTGCAGTGTAGTCACCAAGCATCTTCCTTGCATTGTTATTGTTGTTGGGTTCGGCCATTACTTCTTTTTCGAGATTCTCTGTAAGGTTTTCTCTGGATTGTTGTGCTTTAGCTTCTCTTAGCTTCTTTTTCAGAGTCCTTTCAGGTTCAGTGTCAGCTTTAACAAGAATGTTCCTGTCCTTGCTCCTGCTCATATAAAAAAGAAGAGAACAAAAAGGAAGAAGAATCCTCTATGTCACAGTATAGAGATTCCTTAAGGTGTCAGAGAAAAATAAGAATAGAAGGGTGAGGTGGATAGAGGCGAATTCAAACATATAAGGAATAAGAGAGTCCGAATTGCTAGTAGAGGAGGAGTGTTAGTGATTAAATAGAAAGAGATGAGAGAGAGGTAATTTTCGAAAATTAAATTAAAATTTAAAATAATTAGTTAATTAAAAAAATTGAAAAATGGTTAATGGTTTTCGAAAATCAAAAGTGAGAAAGTGGTTAAGTGGTTTTGAAAAAGATAAGAAGTTAGAAAGAGATTTTGAAATTAGAATTTTAGAAAGATGTGATTTGAAAAAGATACGGTTTAAAAAGATATGATTGGCAAACAATTTGAAAAGATTTGGTTTTTAAAATTGATAGCTTGGCTAACAAGAAACTAAAAGATATGATTCTAAAATTCAAATATTGAACCTTTCTTAACAAGAAAGTAACAAACGTGAAATTTTAGAAACAAAACATTAATTGTTAGCAAGGTTTTTGAAAATAGTAAAAGAAAAATGAAAAAGATTTGATTTTTGAAAAAGATATGATTGAAAAGATTTGATTTTGAAAGATATGATTTCAAAAATAAGAATTAAAACATGAAAATTTGAAAAAGATTTGAATTGAAAATAAAATCTCCTCTCCTGTGCTATCCTGGCGTTAAACACCCAGAATGGTATCCATTCTATCGTTTAACGCCCAAATTAAAATACTACCCTTTTGGGCATTTAACGCCCAGCCATGTACCCTAGCTGGCGTTGAACGCCAGAAATGCTTTCTTACTGGGCGTTTTTCTGAACGCCCAGATTTTTCTCTGTGATTCCTCTACTACATGTTCTGAATCTTCAATTCCCTGTATTATTGACTTGAAAAGATATATTTTTGAATTTTTGAATTTTTAATGATGAGAGAGACAAACAACAAAATGAATTAAAACATAAGAATGCAAGATAAAAACAAATAATGCATGCAAGGACACTTTGAATGTCAAGATGAACACCAAGAACACTTTGAAGATCATGATGAACATCAAGAACATATTTTTGAAAAATTTTTAGAAAAGAAAGACATGCAAGACACCAAACTTAGAAGTTTGTATACTATGGACACTAACAAATTGAGAATGCATATGAAAAATAACAAATCATACAAAACAATAGAATTTAAAGATCAGAACATAGAAAATTCTCAAGAACAACTTGAAGATCAATAAAGAACATAATGCATAAAATTTCGAAAAATGCAAGAAAAAAGAAAACATGCAATTGACACCTAACTTAAAATTGACTCTAGACTCAAACAAGAAACACAAAATATTTATTTATTTTTTTTGTATTTTTCAAAAATATTTTGGAAAAAGAAAATACGAAACTCAAAATTTTTAATAAAAATTCCAGGAATCAAGCAATGTTAGTCTAAAGCTTCAGTCTAAAAGATTAGACATGGCTAGCCAAGGTTCAGCAGACATTACATACAACAACCACATTGATGGGATTAAAAAAAAAGCTCCTATGATGATAAGAGTATCATCTGAAACTCTAGAATTCATTCTCAAAATTCCTGAAGAACAAAATAAAAATAAAAAGAAAATTACCTAATCTAAGCAACAAGATGAACCGTCAGTTGTCCAAACTTGAACAATCCCCAGCAACGGCGCCAAAAACTTGGTGCACGAAATTGTGATCTCTGACAACGGTGCCAAAAACTTGGTACACGCAATCGTAATCTCAACACTTTCCTCACAATTCTGCACAACTAACCAGCAAGTGTATTGGGTCGTCCAAGTAATACCTTACGTGAGTAAGGGTCGATCCCACGGAGATTGCCGGCTTGAAGCAAGCTATAGTCATCTTGTAAATCTCAGACAGGCGGATTCAAATGATTATGAGATTTTTATAATTAAAAGATAAATAAAACATGAAATAAAGATAGAGATACTTATATGTAATTCATTTGTGGGAATTTCAGATAAGCGTATAGAGATGCATTATTCCTTCTGAATCTCTGCTTTCTTACTGCCTTCATTCAATCATTCATACTCCTTTCCATGGCAAGCTGTATGTTGGGGATCACCGTTGTGAATGGCTACCTCCCGTCCTCTCAGTGAAAATGGTCCTCTACGGTTTCTGTACAGCTAATCAACTGTCGAATTTCTCGTCTCGGATGAAAAATACCAGGCAAAGCTACCGCATGGCTAATCAGCTGTCAGTTTTCGATCGTGTCGGAATAAGATCCAATGATCCTTTTGCGCACTGTCACTGCGCCCCACAGTCGCGAGTTTGAAGCTCATCACAGTCATCCATTCCCAGATCCTACTCGAAATACCACAAACAAGGTTTAGACTTTCTGGATCTTAGAAATGCTGCCAATTGATTCTAGCCTATACCACGAAGATTCTAATCTCGGATTCAGATGTTCTGTTGTCAAGAAAGACGATGTGAATCATTGAAGAGAGATCCAAGAGATATGCATTCAAGCTTGTTTTCATGTAGAACGGAAGTGTTTGTCAGGCACGCGTTCATAAATGAGAATGGTGATGAGTGTCACTTGATCATCACATTCATCATGTTCTTTTGTGCGAATGAATATCTTAGAATAAGAATAAGCTTGAATTGAATAGAAGAACAATAGTACTTTGCATTAATACTCGAGGAACAGTAGAACTCAACACCTTAATCTATGAGGTGTAGAAACTCCACCATTGGAAATACATAAGTGATAATGGTGTTCATTGGTTTTGGCCCTAGAGAGGGAACCAGAATAACCAAGACTAAGGTCTAAGGACTAAACGTCCAAAGATATGTGTGCAATGGTAAAAAGTCCTATTTATACTAAACTAGTTACTAGGGTTACAGAAATAAGTAAATGATGCAGAAATCCACTTCCGGGCCTACTTGGTGTGTGCTTGGGCTGAGCATTGAAGCTTTCACATGTAGAGACTTTTCTTGGAGTTAAACGCCAGCTTTTATGCTAGTTTGGGATTTTAACTCCAGCTTGTGTCTTGTTTTTGGTGTTTAACGCCAGAATAAGGCAGGAAGTTGGCGTTTGAACGCCAGTTTGTGTCGTCAAAACTCAGAAAAAGTATAGACTATTATATATTGCTGGAAAGCCCTAGATGTCTACTTTACAACACAATTAAGAGCGCGCCAATTGGGCTTTGGTAGCTCCAGAAAATCCATTTCAAGTGCAGGGAGGTCAGAATCCAACAGCATCTGCAGTCCTTTTTCAGCCTCTGAATCAGATTTTTGCTCAGGTCCCTCAATTTCAGCCAGAAAATAACTAAAATCATAGAAAAACACACAAACTCATGGTAAAGTCCAGAAATGTGAATTTTGCTTAAAAACTAATAAAAATATACTAAAAGTAGCTAGATCCTACTAAAAGCTACCTAAAAACAATGCCAAAAAGCGTATTAATTATCCGCTCATCAGCGACCAACGTTGCTTCTTCCTCCTCTTCTTGATCTTTCTTCAACCTTTTTCCTTACATTTCTTTACCTGTCATCAACCAACATGTGCATCAAAGCGTTGTTAAATCTATGAGAATTATAGTCCTTCTTAGCATTGAAGTAATTATAGCATAATTCTCATGAAATTGTATCAAATTAACATGGTTGGATGAATCTAAGCATATATGAATTTCTAACCCAATTGCTTACTTATAATGCAAGAAAGTGCATAAAACCTACTAAAAAATAAAGAAAAAGGCTAGTGAAACTAGCCTAAGATGCCTTGGTATCACAACACCAAACTTAAATCTTGCTTGTCTCCAAGCAAGCACTGAATTGAGAGAAATGAATGAAACAGAAAGTAATGTCCATATCAATAAGATATTAATATTAATTCATGTGGTTTTATGCAGACAATGTTGTAGCTCACTTTTATTGATCCCTAGGTAGAAAATATCTCTTTTAAGCATCAACTAACATACTGCTATGACCTCCTATTTTTTACTTGTCATTGGAAGTTGCTTTTCTTCATTTTTCTTTTCTCTCTGAGCTCATTTCTCACTTGTAGCTTAGTGTCATGTGTTGTGGTAGCTTCTTAGCTTATTTTCACTCAACACATCTCTACTACAGACTCTTGGCTCATAATTCTTCTTAAGACATTGGTGTCTAGCACCTCTTTGGGTTACTAAATGCCTTGTAACTAGGTTTCTCTTGATAATGGGCTTTTGATTGATAATCTCGGGTTAGTTTACCTAAGTTACCAAGTGTTAAGGCACTCCATAGAACCTAATCGTCCAAGCAGATCCTAGTACAGAGACACCACAGGCATATGCCTTAAGTTCCAAGCTATTGATGTCTAGCCTTATTGTTTGTTTTCTTCTATTTCTGTTGCCACTTTTGGCTTTTCTTTTTCTTCAATTTTATCTGTTTTTCTTTTCATCCAAGGACTTTTATTTGATAAGTTCATAGACAACATCTTAGTTATCACTAAGGATGGACATTCTAACCTTTTATTCATTATAAGTGAACTACCTACACTCTTAGACATATATACCACCACTTAATCTTTATTTTCTTACTTGTTGAAAGGACTCATTCCACTTTTGTTCAAACATTTTCTTTATTTAATTGAAAAAGAGACAAGCATACATTCAAGTAAGTGAAAGTGAAACACACAAACCTAGGCTAGTAGATTTATGGCAAAAATTAAACACACAAAATCTAAGATGTCTTAAACTAGTAGTTACTAACAACTAAAGTAGACATGTTCTTTCTTTATTAAATATGACAAACAAGGAGCAAGTCCACCTTTCATTATTTATCCTGCGTGTCTTTCTTCTTCTTCCCTCCTCCTTGCTTACTAGCTTTTTGCTTGCTTTGTCCTTTTAACTTTGTCCAAAACCCATCTTTCTTCATTATCTTTTCCACTCTGTCTTCAAGGTGTATCACTCTGTCTATCTCCAGCTTACCTCTTTCCTTGAAGTATTAGTCATAATTTGGAAATATTGGGTTCAGACCAGGTAGATGTTCCAGATATAGTTGAGCTTGGTTTGAGCATTCATGTTATAATCAGCTTAACTTTCATATCTTGCATTCTGCAGAGTTATGAATTCTTGGAAAGTTCTCATATGATCAACTTGATTCTGGGCCAGCTGGTTGAAAGATTCTTAGAAGTGTGAAGATTGTTCCCTTTGTATGACCAGAAATTTTGACTCAAAATTCCTCTATTGGCTCATCATCCTCAACTGAAGTTCCTCTTGTCTCACTTGAGCTCTCTTGTATTATGAATGGTACTCTTCCTGTTTCTTTTGAACTTCTGCATATTATTCGGATAGCCTTTCAATGGCTTCTTGCATCCCGTTCATATCCAGGTTGGCTTGTACTGGGAGTTGTTGTCCTTCCTCTTGTTCTTCTTCATGTTGTGCTCCTTCTTGTGGTTCCTCTCTCATTCACCATCTTTGTGGTCTGCGACGTTGTTGGGCTACAGTAACATTCCTTATCCTTTTTCTAAGGTCATAGGCATGCCTGGATTCAGCTAGATTGGGTTTGCATCCTCTAGTGGCACTCTTCCTTTCATGCACAGCAGTATGATGGTGCTTGGGTAGTGTAGCTGATGAGAGGATTTTTGACGGTTTAGAATTCACAAATGAATTCTCGTTGCAAGTATAGTTTCTAAACCAACAAGGAATTTTTTCATACAAAAGATTGTTTGTCACTAAAACGAACCCCTAAAATTATAAACCGAAGTATTTAAACCCCGGGTCGTCTCTCAAAGGACTTTCAGGGTAGTGTTCTTGTTATTGGTTATGGACTTGTTTATTTTGGGGTTTTGAATGAGAAACATGAATAGTAAATGGTAATGAAATTCTATTAACAAAATGGTCTTGTCAAGGTTTGGTTGTCAAGGGTCTCTATCATTATCACTAGCCACAATTATGGTAGTTGCAAGGATTAATCCCACTTAGTCATCCTTTAATCAAGTAGCAAAGGAAAGTCAAGTGAGTTATATCAATCCAAGTCCATAAATCCTAGCTTTCCACTAATTGAATTAATAAAGGCTAGAGTCAATGGCTATCAACTATCAATCACTTGGACATTAGTAACTCAAGAAATCCTAAGTTACCTTCTCAAGACAAGAACATAAAATCCTACTCTAACATCCTTCCAAGCATTTCATCAAACACTTGGAAGGTATAAAAGAAAAATATAGTAAATCACAACAAGAATGAATTCTAACAATAATTGAATGCAAAGAATTAACAACAACAATCAAGGAAATCACAATTATCATGAATTACTTCAAATTACATTATTAAAAGAAAACAAAAGAACAAAAATAGATCCACAACAAAGTGAAGAATTACAAGGACTAAAGTACAAAACTAGAAAGAGGGAGAGTAGAAGAGTAAGAATTGATAAAGGAATAGTAAATCAAATCATGAATTAAACCTAGATCTAAGAGGAGAGATTAACCTAAACCTAATCCTAATTCTAATTCTAGAGAGAAGTGAGAGCTTATCTCTCTAAAAGTAATCCTAATGTATGTAAATGATGCTAAGTGAGTGTATCCCCCAAGTCCCTTCAATCCTTGGTCTTTTAAAGCATTTTGGCGCCAAAGTTGGTTGCAAGTTGGGCCCCACAGCTTCTCAAAATTGCTGGGCACATTTTCTATTAAAAAATCATATACAGCCACCGATGCGTATGCGTACAGCACGCGTGCGCGTCCCTTGCGGTTTTCGCGATCCACGCGTGCGCGTATTGTGCGTGTACGCGTGGATGTTGTTTCTTAAAATCTTTGGCTTTTCCATGTGTTCTCCACTTTGCATGCTTTCCTCTTCACTCCTTTGATCCATTCCTAGCCTTTTCAACCTGAAATTAGTTAATAAACAAATCAAGGCATCTTGTGGAATTAAAGGTGAATTAAATTTAGCTAATTGAGGGCCTAGAAAGCATGTTTTCACACTTAAGCTCAAATTGGGAGACAATCATGAAATAATGCTATTTCATTGAATAAATGTAGGTAAAATGTGATAAAATCCCCCAAATCAAGCACAAGATAAACCCTAAATATTTGGTTTATCAGTAGCCATGCATCAAAAGAATTTTTCTCTACAATCTTTTGAATATCCTTTGCAATGATCCGGTGAACCTTTATCTCTCCCCCTACCATTATGCAGTGCAACATGAGGGCCCTTTCCTTGATTACTTCTGAAGTGTTTACTGTGCCAAAGATTGATCTCTTTATAAGCTCATACCATCCTTTTTATTTAGGGATAAGATCTCCCCTTCTTATGTACTTGTGCCTTCCATGGTTATCCCTCACCCAGTCAGCATTAACCACACAGATATCACTAGAAATTTCCTCATAATTCGGGTTGCCAATTATCCTTTTTTGATACCCAGGCTCATCAAAATGTGCTCCCCTTAATCCTAAGACTTTCATGATGGTCTTAGGACTAAAGTCTACCTCCAACCCTTTACAAAACTCTTGTAAGTCGGGGCAATAGTTGTGTCTAGCCTTGTAGCGTTAGCATAAAATTCCCTTATGATACTGGCATTGATCCTGGTGATTGGTGAGATGAGTTCCTCCCATTTCCTCTTTCTGATCTTGGCTCTTAATTCTGGACATCCATCATCAGATAGCTGGAAAGGAATTTCAGGAAATATTCCTTTTTCTGCCATCCACCCAAATTGCATTTGGTGGAACCGTGATCTGAACTTCCACTGATCATAAGTGTTTTCACTTTCTTCTACAACAAGTTCCTTTATTTTCCGTTTTTTGTTACTTGAAGAAGATGCCATGCTTTTCTTGGTAGTCACCGGTTGAAAGTTTATGAAGAGGAAAGGCTAGTGTGATGTACTCTTGATGGGAAGGTGGTTACGGCAAGATACTATTGTGAAAGTCAGTGAACAAGAGTGATTTATTGCACAAGAACAACGATTATTGGGTCTTTGGTTTTAGAGAAGCAAGAGCTGAATTTTTAGAGTACAAGAAGTGTGAAAACTTTAGCTCAGAGGCATGGTTCAATTAATGCCATTTATAGCAAGATTTAATGAAGGATGGATGGTTAGGATTCTTTGGGAAGGGTTGTGAATGAAGGGCGTGCATGCATGGTTGAATGAAGAAAAAAATTGCCTCTTCATATGGTATATAACTTTGGTCTTCTTGGTACTTCTTCCCAAGGTGTGCAGATTTTCATTTCCAAGAAGCACCGTTCCAAGCCATGTGACCTACCCATTTGTCTTCATGCTATCTTTACCATTTAGTGCTTTGTCCTTTGCATTAAATTATTCTTCATACCTATCCATCACAACAAGGCAAAGGAGGTAAATATAAACAAGTGGCGGTAAGCACATACCCATTAAAAATCAAAGCTAAGATTTTAACTAGCACTCTTTATGATTGTTCAACCAACCGTGACTCTCTTTGGCTTTTATATAATCCTGGAGGACATCAAACTTGTTGTTTGGCTATATGATTCAAAAGGTCTTCCTCCAAGTAATATCATTGAGATCTCAACGGGATTATTGTTACCTTTAGTTGAACCATCATGAGAAACACTTTATTTTCCTATTCTTAAAAGAAATTATACATGGTTGCACTTTCATGAAATTCAAGACTTAAAAGAAATTTGACTCTAATGATCTGTCCTTACAATATATAGAACACCAAACTTAATGTTTGGCTATCTATTCCAAGAACACACTTATGCACATGTCACAATGGTAATATGATCATTATCCTTAAAAGCAATTTAGTGTGTCTGTAAGCACACCAAACTTAGAGTTAAATCATATGCTTCAAAATGTCATGGATGTTTGTCAAATTGGTTTATGGAAGCTTGAACTTATGTTAGAGCAACCACTTTTATTCACACTGAAGCTCTAAGATTAAGAAAACTAAATCATGGGCTGCCTCCCATGGAGTGCTTCTTTAGCGTCATTAGTTTGATGGTTATTCTTTGTCATGGTGGATTGTAGTGCCTTATGTCCTCTCCTCGCACAGTGAAGCTTTCTCCACTTGATTCTTTGATGATCTTTACATATTCCAAGGAGAGCACCTTGCTGATAGTGAACACCTAAGGTAACTGAGATGGAATGGTTGGACGATTGGGAGGGGTTGGTAAATGGTGGGCTAATATCACCTTGTCTCTAGGGGAAAAAGCTTCTGTAAGGATCTTCTTATTTCTCCATCCTCTTGGCGATTTTTTTCTTACTTTTCCCTCTTCTTCCGGTGTTGCTCCATTGACTCTTGTAATTGGACAGTCCTTGTTAACTGCTCCCCTTAATTTTTGTGGTTTCAGCTCTTCTTTGAGTTCCTTTGGTTGTTGTGTTTCTTGAAATTCTTGCTTGTTCACCAAGGATTGTTTCAAGGGCTCTGGTTTCGGTTCACTGTCGCTTTCTTCCAGGAGTGCTTTGCTTTGATCATTCTCCAGCTCCTTAGGTTCTGACTCAGAGTTAGTTGCAGGTTTAAACACATGGAAAGTGAGATGTTCATTATGTATCCTCAGTATTAATTCTCCTTGCTCCACATCTATGATTGCTCTAGCCGTGGCTAGGAATGGTCTTCCCAAGATGATTGGATGGATGTGACTTTCCTCCATGTCCAGAACAACAAAGTCAGTGGGGAGAAAGTAATTTCCCACTCTGACCAATACATTCTCAAGTATCCCTTCAGTTTGCTTCTGAGTCTTATCTGCCAATTGGATGACTACATTTGTGGGTTTCAATTCATTGATTTGCAATTTCTTCATGAAAGACAAAGGCATCACATTTATGCTAGCCCCTGAATCACAGAATCCTCTGTCAATTATTGCATCTCCTATGGCACACGGGATATGAAAGCTCCCTGGATCTTTTTTCTTTAAAGGTAGATCCTTCTTGATAAGGGCACTACATCTTTATTCATGATCACTGTTTGTCCCCCCTTTAAGGTTTCTTTCTTGGTCAGCAACTCCTTCATGTACTTGATATAGTTAGGCATCTGTTGGAGAATTTTGATAAAGGTATGTTGACACTGAGGGATGTAAACACATCTAGAAATCTTGAGTATGATTTCTCTTTCTCGCCACTTTTGAATCTTTGAGGAAATGGTGCTTTTGGCACGTAAGGGTTCAAAATTTTCTTTTGTTGTTGTTCTTCCCCTTGTATCAGTCTATTTCCTTGTTCATTTTCCTCCAAAATTTCTTGGGGACTTCCTTGACTGCGTTCTGTCAGCTTGTTGGTCTCTTCCTCCAGGCTTTCTTCAACTGCAAGTGTAACTGCTTTACATTCTTCCTATCTCACCTTCTTTATTTCCCCCTTTGGATTTTTTCAGTGTCACTGGGGAAACTATCTGTGGACTTAGGAATCTGTTGTGAGAGATGTCCTACTTGAACCTCAAGCTTCTTAATAGTTTCTCCTCGACTTTTTATACTAGCTCTCACTTCTTCTTTGAAGTTTTTCATTTCTTCAGATTCCTTGCAGAGGTGTGCAAACATCGCTTCAATTTTTGATATTCTGTCATCATCCTGTGCTGATGGTTGGTTGGGGGTGGAGTTGTTGAGAATGGTTATTTTGGTTTTGGTATGGTGGCTGGGAAGGGTTATTGTATGGGTGTTGATATGGTCTTGAATTAGATTGTTGGTAAGTGTTTTGGTTGGAGTTATGGGTTTTATGGTCTTGGCCTTGAGCTTGTTGGTTTCCCCACCTAAAATTTGGATTGGTCCTCCAACTAGGATTATAGGTCTTTGAGTATGGATCATTAACTTGCCTAGATGAATTTCCCAGGTAGTTAACTTCCTCCCAATTAACTCCTTCCTCTGTGTTTGGCTCTGATTGAGGTGATGGTTGAGTGTGGATGGCTGCAGCCTGATTTTTCTCCATTTGCTTGGTTAACTCAGCCAGTTGCTTAGTGATCATCTTGTTTTGGGCCAGGATTGCATCCATGTTGTTTAGCTCCATAGCTCCTCTGTTGTTGTTCCTTTCTGAGGCATAGAAATACTCATTGTCAGCCAATGTTTCTATGACATCAATAGCGTCCTCAATAGTTTTCATCTTGTTAAGTGAGTGATAAACCACTATTTCATGGTTTATCTTGTGCTCAATTGAGTGGATTTTATCAACTCTTTACCCACTTATTCATACTATTTGCATGGTTTTACATTTGCCTTCCTAATTATGTGCTTTGATTGAAAACATGCTTCTTTGGCCTTAATTTCCCTATGTTTAATCCTCTCTTATTACCATTAGATGCCTTGATATGTGTGTTAAGTGATTTCAGGGATTACAGGGCAGGAATGGTTTAGAGGATGGAAAGGAAGCATGCAAAAGTGGAAGGAATACAAGAAGTTGAAGGAACTGCAAAGCTGTCCAGCCTGACCTCTTCGCACTCAAATGGTTATAACTTTTGCTACAGAGGTCCAAATGACGCGGTTCTAGTTGCGTTTGAAAGCTAATGTCCGGGGCTTCGATTTGATATATAATATACCATAGTGGCCTGGTGCACGAAATTGCAATAACACTTTTGCAATCCCGCACAACTAACCAGCAAGTGCACTGGGTCGTCCAAGTAATACCTTGCGTGAGCAAGGGTCGATCCCACGGAGATTGTCGGCTTGAAGCAAGCTATGGTTATCTTGTAAATCTTAGTCAGGATATCAGAAATTATCAGGATTGATTGTAAAAAGCAAAAGAACATGAAATGGTTACTTGTATTGCAGTAATGGAGAATAGGTTGAGGTTTGGAGATGCTCCATCTTCCGAATCTCTGCTTTCCTACTGTCATCTTCATCAAACACGCAAGGCTCCTTCCATGGCAAGCTGTATGTAGGGTTTCACCATTGTCAGTGGCTACCTCCCATCCTCTCAGTGAAAATACGTCCCTGATGCTCTGTCACAGCATAGGCTAATCATCTGTCGGTTCTCAATCAGGCCGGAATAGAATCCAGTGATTCTTTTGCATCTGTCACTAACGCCCCGCCCTCAGGAGTTTGAAGCACGTCACGGTCATTCAGTCATTGAATCCTACTCAGAATACCACAGACAAGGTTTAGACCTTCCGGATTCTCTTGAATGCCGCCATCAGTTCTAGCTTATACCACGAAGATCCCGATTAAAGAATCCAAGAGATAACTACTCAATCTAAGATAGAACAGAGGTGGTTGTCAGGCACATGTTCATAGTTGAGAATGATGATGATTGTCACGGATCATCACATTCATCCGGATTAAGAACAAGTGTTATCTTAGAATCGAAGCAAGCATGATTGAGTAAGAAACAGTAGTAATTGCATTAATCCATCAAGACACAGCAGAGCTCCTCACCCCCAACCATGGGGTTTAGAGACTCATGCCGTGGAATGTACACAAAGAAACGTGTAAAAATGTCATGAGGTCATAAGGTACGGATACAATGTCAAAAGATCCTATTAATAGTAAACTAGTGACCTAGGGTGTACAGAAATGAGTAAATGACGTAAAAATCCACTTCTGGGTCCACTTGGTGTGTGCTTGGGCTGAGCAATGAAGCATTTTCGTGTAGAGACCTTTTCTGGAGTTAAACGCCTGCTTTCATGCCAGTTTGGGCGTTTAACTCCAAGTTTTATGCCAGTTCCGGCGTTTAACGCTGGAATTTCTGTAGGTGACTTTGAGCGCCGGTTTGGGCCATCAAATCTTGGGCAAAGTATGGACTATCATATATTGCTGGAAAGCCCAGGATGTCTACTTTCCAATGCCGTTGAGAGCGCGCCAATTAGGCTTCTGTAGCTCCAAAAAATCCACTTCGAGTGCAGGGAGGTCAGAATCCAACAGCATCTGCAGTCCTTTTTAGTCTCTGGATCAGATTTTTGCTCAGAACCTTCAATTTTAGTCAGAAAATACCTGAAATCACAGAAAAACACACAAACTCATAGTAAAGTCCAGAAAAGTGAATTTTAACTAAAAACTAATAAAAATATACTAAGAACTCAACTAAAACTACCAAAAACATACTAAAAACAATGCCAAAAAGCGTACAAATTATCCGCTCATCACAACACCAAACTTAAATTGTTGCTTGTCCCCAAGCAACTGAAAATCAAAATAGGATAAAAAGAAGAGAATATACTATAGACTCCAAAATATCAATGAAACTTAGCTCCAAATTAGATGAGCGGGACTAGTAGCTTTTTGCCTCCGAACAGTTTTGGCATCTCACTCTATCCTTTGAAATTCAGAATGATTGGCTTCTTTAGGAACTCAGAATCCAGATAGTGTTATTGATTCTCCTAGTTAAGTATGATGATTCTTGAACACAGCTACTTATTGAGTCTTGGCCGTGGCCCAAAGCACTCTGTCTTCCAGTATTACCACCGGATACATACATGCCACAGACACATAATTGGGTGAACCCTTTCAGATTGTGACTCAGCTTTGCTAAAGTCCCCAATCAGAGGTGTCCAGGGTTCTTAAGCACACTCTTTTTGCCTTGGATCACAACTTTATTTCTTTCTTTTTCTTTTCTTTTTCTTTCTCCCCTTTTTTTTCGTTTTTCTCTTTCTTTTTTTTTTTTTTTGTATTCACTGCTTTTTCTTGCTTCAAGAATCATTTTTATGATTTTTCAGATCCTCAGTAACATGTCTCCTTTTTCATCATTCTTTCAAGAGCCAACAATTTTAACATTCATGAACAACAAATTCAAAAGACATATGCACTGTTCAAGCATACATTCAGAAAACAAAAAGTATTGTCACCACATCAAACTAATTAAGCTAGTTTTAAAGATGAATTTGAAATCTTGTACTTCTTGTTCTTTTGTGATAAAAACAGTTTTCATTTAAGAAAGGTGATGGATTCATATTCATAGCTTTAAGGCATAGACACTAAGACACTAATGATCATAAGACACAAACATGGATAAACATAAAGCACTAAAATTCGAAAAACAGAAAAAATAAAGAACAAGGAGATTAAAGAACGGGTCCACCTTAGTGATGGCAGCTCTTTCTTTCTCTTGAAGATCCTATGGAGTGCTTGAGCTCCTCAATGTCTCTTCCTTGTCTTTGTTGCTCCTCTCTCATGATCCTTTGATCTTTTCTAATTTCATGGAGGAGGATGGCATGTTCTTGGTGCTCCACCCTTAGTTGTCCCATGTTGGAACTTAATTTTCCTAGGGAGGTGTTAATTTGCTCCCAGTAGTCTTGTGGAGGAAAGTGCATCCCTTGAGGTATCTCAGGGATTTCTTGATGAGAGGGGTCTCTTGTTTGCTCCCTCTTCTTCTTAGTGATGGCTTGAGGTTATGCCTTCTCAGTTGAACCGGCTTTGGATGCCATAAATGGTTATGGAAAAACAAAAAGCAATGCTTTTACCACACCAAACTTAAAAGGTTTGCTCGTCCTCGAGCAAAAGAAGAAGAAATGGAGGAGAGGGAGATGGCTTTGTGGTTAGGCCAAAAGGGGAAGAAGTAGTGGTTTGAATTTGGATGGTGAGGTAAGTGGGGTTTTATGGAGGTGAGTGGTGAAGAGAGAGATGAGATTTGATAGGTGAGGGGTTTGTGGGGATCCTGTGGGGTCCACAGATCCTTAGGTGTCAAGGAAAAGTCATCCCTGCACCAAATGGCATCAAAAATCGCGTTTTGAACCATTTCTGGCGTTAAACGCCGGGCTGGTGCCCATTCCTGGCGTTTAACGCCAGGTTCTTGCCCTTTTCTGGCGTTTAACGCCAGTCTGGTGCCCCTTTCTGGCGTTAAACGCCCAGAATGGTGCCAGACTGGGCGTTAAACGCCCAACTGCTAGCCTCACTGGCGTTTAAACGCCAGTGAGTTCTTCCTCCAGGGTGTGCTGTTTTTCTTCCTGTTTTTCATTCTGTTTTTGCTTTTTTCAATTGATTTTGTGACTTCTCATGATCATCAACCTACAAAAAATATAAAATAACAAAAGGAAATAGTTAATTTTAAAACATTGGGTTGCCTCCCAACAAGCGCTTCTTTAATGTCAGTAGCTTGACAGTGGGCCCTCATGGAGCCTCACGGAGGCTTAGAGCAATGTTGGAACCTCCCAACACCAAACTTAGAGTTTGAATGTGGGGGTTCAACACCAAACTTAGAAGTTGGTGGTGGCCTCCCAACACCAAACTTAGAGTTTGACTGTGGGGGCTCTGCTTGACTCTGTTTTGAGAGAAGCTCTTCATGCTTCCTCTCCATGGTTACAGAAGGAGAACCTTTATAGTCTGCACTGTCTGCAAGCCACGGAACGTCCTGAATAGCAAACAATTGCTCATCCGGAAAGGTTTCAGAGATCTCAGTAGGAGGGAGGGATGCTCCTGCTACTGGTTCTATCCTTGACAGGTGATCAGCTACTTGATTCTCTGTCCCTTTTCTGTCTCTTATTTCTATATCAAACTCTTGCAGAAGCAACACCCATCTTATGAGCCTGGGCTTTGAATCCTGCTTTGTGAGTAGATATTTAAGAGCAGCATGGTCAGTGTACACAATCACTTTTGATCCTACTAAATAAGATCTGAACTTGTCAATGGCATAAACCACTGCAAGTAACTCCTTTTCTGTGGTTGTGTAGTTTTTCTGTGCATCATTTAGGATACGGCTGCCATAATAAATGACGTGCAGAAGCTTACCATGCCTTTGTCCCAATACTGCACCAATGGCATGGTCACTAGCATCACACATTAGTTCAAATGGTAATGTCCAGTCTGGTGCAGAGATGACTGGTGCTGTGACCAGCTTAGCTTTCAGGATCTTAAACGCCTGCAGACACTCCTTATCAAAGATAAATGGCGTGTCAGCAGCTAGCAGATTACTCAGAGGTTTGGCTATTTTTGAAAAATCCTTTATAAACCTTCTGTAGAATCCTGCATGCCCCAGAAAGCTTCTGATTGCCTTAACATTAGTGGGTGGAGGTAATTTTTCAATTACTTCAACTTTAGCTTGATCCACCTCTATTCCCTTGTTTGAAATTTTATGCCCAAGGACAATCCCTTCAGTCACCATAAAGTGACATTTTTCCCAGTTTAAAACTAGGTTGGTCTCTTGGCATCTTTTCAGAACAAGTGCTAGATGGTTAAGGCAGGAGCTGAATGAGTCTCCAAACACTGAAAAGTCATCCATGAAGACTTCCAGAAATTTCTCTACCATATCTGAGAAGATAGAGAGCATGCACCTCTGAAAGGTTGCAGGTGCATTACACAGACCAAAAGGCATCCTTCTGTAGGCAAATACTCCAGAAGGACATGTAAATGCTGTTTTCTCTTGGTCCTGAGGATCTACTGCAATTTGGTTGTAACCTGAGTAGCCGTCCAAAAAGCAGTAGTATTCATGACCTGCTAGTCTCTCTAGCATCTGGTCTATGAATGGTAAAGGAAAATGATCCTTTCTGGTGACTGTATTGAGCCTTCTGTAGTCAATACACATACGTCACCCTGTAACTGTTCTTGTAGGAACCAGTTCATTCTTTTCATTATGAACCACTGTTATGCCTCCTTTTTTGGGGACAACATGGACAGGGCTCACCCAGGGGCTGTCAGAAATAGGATAAATAATCCCAGCCTCTAGTAACTTAGTGACCTCTTTCTGCACCACTTCCCTCATGGCTGGATTTAGCCGCCTTTGTGGTTGAACCACTGGCTTAGCATCATCCTCCAATAGGATCTTGTGCATGCATCTTGCTGGGCTAATGCCCTTAAGATCACTTATGGACCACCCAAGAGCTGTCTTGTGTGTCCTTAGCACTTGAATTAGTGCTTCCTCTTCCTGTGGATTTAAAGCAGAGCTTATGATCACTGGAAAAGTGCCGCCTTCTCCTAGAAACGCATATTTCAGGGATGGTGGTAATGGTTTGAGCTCTGGTTTAGGAGGCTTGTCTTCTTCCTGAGGAATTTTCGGAATTTCTTTTATTTCCTTTAGTTCCTCAAGATAAGGCTGAACATCTTTAAAGATGTCCTCTAGCTCTGATTCAAGACTTTCAGTCATATTGACCTCCTCCACCAAAGAGTCAATAATATCAGTGCTCATGCAGTCATTTGATGTGTCTGGATGTTGCATAGCTTTAACAACATTCAACTTGAACTCATCCTCATTGACTCTCAAGGTTATTTCCCCCTTTTGTACATCAATGAGAGTTCGTCCAGTTGCTAGGAAAGGTCTTCCTAGAATGAGAGTTGCACTCTTGTGCTCCTCCATTTCCAGCACTACAAAGTCAGTTGGAAAGGCAAATGGCCCAACCTTGATAATCATATCCTCTATTATGCCTGATGGATATTTAATGGAGCCATCAGCAAGTTGGAGGCATATCCGGGTTGGTTTAACTTCTCCAGTCAACCCAAGCTTTCTGATAGTGGATGCAGGTATTAGATTGATGCTTGCTCCAAGATCACATAGGGCTGTCTTGGTGCAAGCACCTTCTAATGTGCATGGTATCATAAAGCTTCCTGGATCTTGAAGCTTTTCTGGTAAGCTTTTCAGAATGACTGCACTGCATTCTTCAGTGAGAAACACCTTTTCAGTTTCTCTCCAATCCTTCTTATGACTTAAGATTTCTTTCATGAACTTAGCATAAGAAGGTATTTGCTCAAGTGCCTCTGCAAACGAAATCTTTATTTCAAGAGTCCTTAAATAGTCTGCAAAGCGGGCAAATTGCTTATCCTGTTCTGCTTTGCGGAGTTTCTGAGGATAAGGCATCTTGGCTTGATATTCTTCAACCTTAGTTGCTGCAGGTTTATTCCTTACAGAAGTGGTAGAAGAAGCATGCTTAAGGGGGTTGTTATCAGCACTTGCAAGTGTCTGACCCCTTTGTGGCGTTTGAACGCCAGACTTGGCTACCCATTGGGCGTTTAACGCCAAATTTTCTCCCTTTTCTGGCGTTTGAACGCCAAAACTGGGCAGGGAATGGGCGTTTAACGCCAGCTTTCCCTCCATTTCTGGCGTTTGAACGCCATTAGTATTCCTCTCTGGGCTCTTACTGTCCTCAGAGGGATTTTGGATAGTGGTTTGGCTATCCTCTGTCAATTGTTCCTTTACTGACTTTTTACTACTTTGAGCAGTGTTATTCAGTGTCTTCCCACTCCTCAGTTGAACTGCTTGACATTCCTCTGTTATCTGTTTAGATATTTGCTGTTTTGCTTGATTCAACTGCAGTTCTATGTTCTTGTTAGCAACTTTAGTTTCATAGAGCATCTCTTTAAATTCTGCTAACTGTTCAGTTATCCGGAGCAATTGTTGATTAAGCTCAATTATCTGTTCTTGAGGATGAGGGTCATTGACTACTGTCATGACTTCCTCTTTTGGAGAGAACTCATTGCTAGAGTACAAATATTGGTTTCTAGCAACAGTGTCTATAAGCTCTTGAGCTTCTTCAATTGTCTTCCTCATGTGTATAGATCCACCAGCTGAGTGGTCTAAAGACATCTGAGCTTTTTCTGTGAGCCCATAGTAGAAAATGTCTAACTGTACCCACTCTGAAAACATTTCAGAGGGACATTTCCTTAGCATACCTCTATACCTCTCCCAGGCATTATAAAGGGATTCATTATCCTCTTATTTAAAGCCTTGGATGTCCAGCCTTAGCTGTGTCATCCTCTTTGGAGGGTAAAAATGGTTCAGGAATTTGTCTGACAACTATTTCCATGTCTTTATGCTTGCTGTAGGTTGGTTATTCAACCACCTTTTAGCTTGATCTTTTACAGCAAATGGAAACAGTAATAGTCTGTAGACATCCTGATCCACCTCTTTATCATGTACTGTGTCAGCAATTTGTAAGAACTGTGCCAGAAACTCAGTAGGTTATTCCTGTGGAAGACCGGAATACTGGCAATTTTGCTGCACTATGATAATGAGTTGAGGGTTTAGCTCAAAGCTGCTTGCTTTGATGGGAGGTGTACAGATGCTACTCCCATATGCAGCTGTAATGGGGTTAGCATATGACCCCAGAGTCCTTTTGGACTGATTGATTCCACTTAAGTCCATAATGGACAAAAGGGAAATGATAATGATTGCAAAGAAATAAATTTTGTTTATTTTCTTCTTTTTTTTTTTTGAAATAACCGAAAAAAAATTAAAATAAAATAAAATAAAACAAAAGGAAGATAAAATAAAAAATTCGAAAATCAAAAGGAAAATAAGATCAAAGCAAATTGAGAACTGAATCAATTAGTAAAAAAAAAGATTTTGAAAACAGCAATTAAAAAGATATGATTGAAAAATTTTTATGAAAAAGATTTGATTCTTAAAAAGAGGAAAGAGAAAAACACAAAAAGACACCAAACTTAAAATTTTTAGAAATCAAACACTAATTTTTTCGAAAATTTTAAAGGAAAAACACAAAGAGGACACCAAACTTAGAATTTTTTATGAATCAAAAAGGGACTAAGAACATGCAAAAACGAAAATTTAAAAGAAAAAAACAAAAGCATGCAATTGACACCAAACTTAGAATATGAAACTGGACTCAACTAAAAGACTCTAAACCAACAAAAATAAACAGTCCTAATCTAAGCAACAAGATAAGCCGTCAGTTGTCCAAACTCGAACAATCCCCGGAAACGGCGCCAAAAACTTGGTGCACGAAATTGCAATAACACTTTTGCAATCCCGCACAACTAACCAGCAAGTGCACTGGGTCGTCCAAGTAATACCTTGCGTGAGCAAGGGTCGATCCCACGGAGATTGTCGGCTTGAAGCAAGCTATGGTTATCTTGTAAATCTTAGTCAGGATATCAGAAATTATCAGGATTGATTGTAAAAAGCAAAAGAACATGAAATGGTTACTTGTATTGCAGTAATGGAGAATAGGTTGAGGTTTGGAGATGCTCCATCTTCCGAATCTCTGCTTTCCTACTGTCATCTTCATCAAACACGCAAGGCTCCTTCCATGGCAAGCTGTATGTAGGGTTTCACCATTGTCAGTGGCTACCTCCCATCCTCTCAGTGAAAATACGTCCCTGATGCTCTGTCACAGCATAGGCTAATCATCTGTCGATTCTCAATCAGGCCGGAATAGAATCCAGTGATTCTTTTGCGTCTGTCACTAACGCCCCGCCCTCAGGAGTTTGAAGCACGTCACGGTCATTCAGTCATTGAATCCTACTCAGAATACCACAGACAAGGTTTAGACCTTCCGGATTCTCTTGAATGCCGCCATCAGTTCTAGCTTATACCACGAAGATCCCGATTAAAGAATCCAAGAGATAACTACTCAATCTAAGATAGAACAGAGGTGGTTGTCAGGCACATGTTCATAGTTGAGAATGATGATGATTGTCACGGATTATCACATTCATCCGGATTAAGAACAAGTGTTATCTTAGAATCGAAGCAAGCATGATTGAGTAAGAAACAGTAGTAATTGCATTAATCCATCAAGACACAGCAGAGCTCCTCACCCCCAACCATGGGGTTTAGAGACTCATGCCGTGGAATGTACACAAAGAAACGTGTAAAAATGTCATGAGGTCATAAGGTACGGATACAATGTCAAAAGATCCTATTAATAGTAAACTAGTGACCTAGGGTGTACAGAAATGAGTAAATGACGTAAAAATCCACTTCTGGGTCCACTTGGTGTGTGCTTGGGCTGAGCAATGAAGCATTTTCGTGTAGAGACCTTTTCTGGAGTTAAACGCCAGCTTTCATGCTAGTTTGGGCGTTTAACTCCAAGTTTTATGCCAGTTCCGGCGTTTAACGCTGGAATTTCTGTAGGTGACTTTGAGCGCCGGTTTGGGCCATCAAATCTTGGGCAAAGTATGGATTATCATATATTGCTGGAAAGCCCAGGATGTCTACTTTCCAATGCCGTTGAGAGCGCGCCAATTGGGCTTCTGTAGCTCCAAAAAATCCACTTCGAGTTCAGGGAGGTCAGAATCCAACAACATCTGCAGTCCTTTTTAGTCTCTGGATCAGATTTTTGCTCAGAACCTTCAATTTTAGTCATAAAATACCTGAAATCACAGAAAAACACACAAACTCATAGTAAAGTCCAGAAAAGTGAATTTTAACTAAAAACTAATAAAAATATACTAAGAACTCAACTAAAACTACCAAAAACATACTAAAAACAATGCCAAAAAGCGTACAAATTATCCGCTCATCATGGCCCTGACGCTAGGCGATGCGACCGCGTGCTCCATGCGGCCGCGTCGCAGTGACGAAAAACCAGCGTGGCAGATTTCTTCTCCAGCGATTTCTGGGCTGTTTTCGACCCAGTTTTCGGCCCAGAAAACTCATATTAGAGGCTATAAAGTAGAGGGATTGTATCCATTCAGAGGAGGCTCATATAATTCATAATTTTAGTTTTAGATGTAGTTTTTAGAGAGAGAGGTTCTCTCCTCTCTCTTAGGATTAGTATTTAGGATTTCTCTTAGTTTTAGGATTGCTTCTTGGTGCGCGGAATTGTGATCATCAATGGCGCCATCAACATGGTACGCTCAATTGCATCTCAACTCTTTATCACAACTTCGCACAACTAACCAGCAAGTACACTGGGTCGTCCAAGTAATAAACCTTACGCGAGTAAGGGTTGATCCCACGGAGATTGTTGGTATGAAGCAAGCTATGGTCATCTTGTAAATCTCAGTCAGGCAGATTCAAATGGTTATGGATGATTTATGAATAAAGCATAAAATAAAGATAGAGATACTTATGTAATTCATTGGTGAGAATTTCAGATAAGCGTATAGAGATGCTTTGTCCCTTCCGTCTCTCAGCTTTCCTACTGTCTTCATCCAATCCTTCTTACTCCTTTCCATGGCAAGCTATATGTTGGGCATCACCGTTGTCAATGGCTACAGTCCCGTCCTCTCAGTGAAAATGTTCAACGCGCTCTGTCACAGCACGGGTAATCATCTATCGGTTCTCAATCAGGTTGGAATAGAATCAAGTGATTCTTTTGCGTCTGTCACTAACGCCCAGCCTTCAGGAGTTTGAAGCTCGTCACAGTCATTCAATCATTGAATCCTACTCAGAATACCACAGACAAGTTTTAGACCTTCCGGATTCTCTTGAATGCCGCCATCAATTCTAGCTTATACCATGAAGATTCCGATTAAGGGATCCAAGAGATATCCACTCAATCTAAGGTAGAACGGAGGTGGTTGTCAGGCACGCGTTCATAGGTGAGAATGATGATGAGTGTCACGGATCATCACATTCATCAAGTTTGAGGAACAAGTGATATCTTAGAACAAGAATAAGCCGAATTGAATAGAAGAACAATAGTAATTGTATTAATACTCGAGGTACAGCAGAGCTCCACACCTTAATATATGGTGTGTAGAAACTCCACCGTTTAAAATACATAAGAACAAGGTCTTGGCATGGCCGTGAGGCCAGCCCCCAAATGATCTAAGAACTAGACGTCCAAAGATGATCAAAAGATCTAAAATGATCCAAAGATGAAAATACAATAGCAAAATGTCCTATATGTAGAGAACTAGTAGCTTAGGGTTTACAAAAATGAGTAAATGACATAAAAATCCACTTCCGAGCCCACTTGGTGTGTGCTTGGGCTGAGCATTGAAGCTTCTATGTGTAGAGACTTTTCTTGGAGTTAAACGCCATCTTTTGTGCCAGTTTGGGCGTTTAACTCCCATTCTTGTGCCAGTTCCGGCGTTAAACGCCAGAATTCTTGAGCTGACATAGAATGCCTATTTGGGCCATCAAATCTCAAGCAAAGTATGCACTATTATACATTGCTGGAAAGTCCAGAAAATTGAATTTTAACTAAAAGCTAATTAAAATATAATAAAAACTAACTAAAACAAGCTAAAAACATACTAAAAATAATGCCAAAAAGCGTATAAATTATCCGCTCATCACTTCTCAATCACAGGTTCAATATTTTCTTTTATTTATTTTTCCAATTTAATTTATGAACTTTTTCATGTTACATTTGATTTTCTATTTAATATATCTTGAGGTATTTCAGACTTATGATTGCTTTCTTTAATTTATTAATGTTCTCGATTTATCCAAATTATTTTCATTCAAATAGAATTTCTTCCCTTTTGACTTTGGTTGATTAATTGGTGACTCTTGAGTTATCAAACTCATTGTTGATTGAAAATTGGAATTCTTCAAGAATTAATTCGAGATCCAATAACTCCAACTTTTCCCAAGGAAAGACTGGGACTTGAGGATTCGAATTAATTCATTCACTTAACTTACCTTCATAGTTAGAGGTTAACAAAGTGGGAGAAAATTCCAATTCTCATCACAATTGATAAGGATAACTAGGATAGGACTTCCAGTTCTTCTACATTGCCAAGAGATTTTATTATTGTTAATTTATTTTACTTGTCATTTAAATATGCTTGTGCCCATTGCCCAAACTCCAAAACCCCAATTTACAAACTCATAACCAATAATAAGAATATACCTCCCTGCAATTCCTTGAGAAGACGACTCGAGGTTTAATACTCGGTTATCAATTTTAAAAAGGGGTTTGTTACTTGTGACAACCAAAACTTTTGCACGAAGGGATTTCTGTTGGTTTAGAATCTATATCTACAACGCGACTATTTTTATAAAATTCTTTACTAGCAAAAATCCTAACGTCAGTGAGCCTCCAAATGAGTGGTCCACAGCCTTCTTTGATTCATAGAAAAGCCCTTCATAAAAGATGTGCAGTTGCACCCATTCATTAAACATATCAGGGGGGAATTTCCTTGTCAGATCTTTGAATCTCTCCCAAGCTTCATATAAGGTTTCACCATCTTGCTGTCTGAATGTCTACACATCAGTTCTCAGTCTATTCACTCTTTGAGGAGGGTAGAACCTTGCCAAGAATCTATTCACCACATCTTCCCAGGTTGTCAAGTTTTCCTTAGGGAATGATTCCAACCACTTGGATGCTTTGTCCTTCAAAGAGAATGGGAAAAATAGCAATCTATAGGTGTCAGGATGAACACCATTAGACTTAACTGTATCACAGATTCTTAGGAATGTAGTGAGATGCTCATTAGGGTCCTCTTGTGCACTTCTTCCGAAAGAACAATTATTTTGGACGAGTGTGATGAGCTGAGGCTTTAATTCAAAGTTATTGGCATGGATAGTTGGCTTTTGAATGCTGCTATCACAGTTTCCTGGGTTTGAATTGATATAGGAACCAAGCACTCTCCTCTCTTGTCTAGCATGGTGATCTGTACCTCGTCTGGCATGATTGTTCACCTCTTCTTCATGATGGTTTTCCATATCATCCTTAATGTCTATATCTAAGTCTTCCTCATCTTCCTCTGCACCAATAACCTTCTTCCCTCTTGCTTCCCTCCTTAAACTAAGGAAGGTCCTCTCCAGTTCACTATCAAAAGAGGACGAGGTTCCCCTTCTTCTACCTGTCATACAATGAACAAGTACAAGAAATAGCAAGTACAGAATCCACTAAAACAGAGTATAGTTAGTTTGGTAAAAGCAATTTATCAAATGGTTAGTGGGTTAAGTTGTTGGGAAGTAAAGGGATGAGAAAAAAATAAAGAGAAACAACTAAAATTACAGAAAGTAAAAGATGAACAGCTGAAATTAAACTTCCAAAAGAAAATAATAAAAAAATGCTCAATCTAGTTATCCTTTAATTTAGTAATTGTCAATACAAGACCAATCTCCGGCAACGGTGCCATAAACTTGATTCACCCGAAAACTGTCTATCAACAATTTTTTTGCCGGCAAGTGCACCAGATTATCGTCAAGTAAAAACACACAATTGAGTGAAGTCGAATCCCACAGGGATTGGTTGGTTGAGCAATGTTAATTGGAGAATTGTTCTAGTTGAGCGAAATCAGAATTGGAATTTAGATTTCTCAAAGTAAATTGGCAGGAAACTTAAATTGTAAGAAATTAAATGACAGAAATTAAATTGCGAGAAATTAAATGACAGAAGCTTAATTTGAAAGAAATTAAATGGAATTGGGGAATTAGCATGAAATTAAAGAACAGAATGTAAAGAGAATGAGTAGATCAGAGAATGGGGAGTTCATTGGGTTTTAGGAGATATTGAATTCTCCGGATGAAATCATTTTTTTCTATTCCTCAATCAATGCATTCATTGACATTGCTTGGCAATCTTAGATGGTTGGATCCCAATGTCGTGGCTCACCAATCTCTTTAAGAATGAACAATTTCCCAATGTCTTGATTTAATTTCTCATGGGAAGAGATGAAGTTCGGTCACTGATTTTACCACAAAAATTCATAGATCAAAGTATTGGTAGGATTAAATGTCACAATATCCATCCAACCCCCAATCTAATCCAATGTGAGAAAGAAATTCTAGCATGAATTCTTCATCCCTCTCTCAAGGATCCGAAGAACTCCAATTATGGATAGCTTCTCTGTCAAGACATCTATCCAATTGAATTAAGATCGAAAGCTTTCTAACAAAAATCAAGAGAAAAGAAAGAAGAAGAAGATGAAAATGACTGTTGATCCATTGAATTACAATAGAACTCCCTAACCCAATGAAAGGGGTTTAGTTGTTCATAGCTCTAAGAATGGAAAATGGAATTGAAAGATGCATTGTAGAATTGAAATTATAGAGAATTTGAGAATTTCCCAAAACTGTTCGAATTTCCAAAATCCAAAGTCTCCCCCAAAGTAAAAGCCCCCTAAAACTTGGATTCTAAGCTATTTATACACTTTCTTTCATTGATTCTTCAGTCTATGCACTGGGCTTTTGGCTTTAGTTGAATTGGGTCGAAGTTTCTCCAATGGGTTTCCTTGCTGCTTAGAGGAGCTCTATGTTGAATGTTCCAGTTCTGATGCTTCACGTTGGAGTCCACGTTTGATGGCCAACATTGAATCAAACATTTCTATTAAAATTCAGTTCTGCTTGCTGTCATCTATGTTTGACTCAACGTTGAAGTGCCAACGTTCCTTTATCCACGAGTAGGCATGCTTTGCGCATCCGCGCAGTTGGAATAAAAAGCTCATCCACGCGTACGCGTAATGCACGCGTGCGCGTGGATGCAAAAATTCCAAGTTCCAGTTTTTAAAGCTTTTAGGAGGACATTGCCATCAGCGTTGGACTGGAAACGTTCCCTCCAACGTTGGCTGATCCATGCGTGCGTGTGCTGTACGCGTGCGTGTGGATGCTCGAAAGCTATCCTGCGCGTATGCGCCAAGGACGCGTGCGCGTCGTTGCGCGTTTTCAAAATCAAAATTTTGAACTCAGAATGGCGCACGTTGGCCACTACGTTGGAGGTGATGTTGTTGGTCCAACGTCACCCATCCACGCGTACGCGTCAGCTGCGCGTGCGCGTGGATTGTCAAAATTCTCAATTCACGCGTGCGCATCGCTACAAATTTTCATAATCTCCAGAAAGCAAATTTTATCACCACATTGGGTTTAACGTTGGCTTGCCAACGTTGTCTCCAACGCGTGTATCAGCAATTATGCAGAGCTTTGCTCTACTCTCCCTTTTCAACGTTGCTTCTTCCTCCTCTTCTTGATCTTTCTTCAACCCTTTTCTTTGCATTTCTTTACCTGTCATCAACCAACATATTCATCAAAGCCTTGCTAAATCTATGAGGATTATAGTCCTTCTTAGCATTCAAGTAATTATAGCATAATTCTCATGAAATTGCATCAAATTAACATGGTTAGATGAATCTAAGCATATATGAATTTCTAAGGCACTTGCTTACTTATAATGTAAGAAAGTGCATAAAACCTACTAAAAACAAAGAAAAAGGCTAGTGAAACTAGTCTAAGATGCCTTGGCATCATATTCTTTATAAAGAAACAATGAAAAAAGAATTGAAGATGAAGAATCAAACAAATTAATCCATTGAATTGCAACAGAGCTCTCTTTTCTAGATGAAGAGAATTAGAAACTCATATCTAAAGAACTACAAAATGGGTTTGAAAGAAAATGGAAGAGAGGAAGAGAGTTAGGAGAAAGTTCAAAGACTCCCCTCCAAAGTGTGTTTAATTGTTATTCCTCTATCCCTATTTATAACATATCACAAATGAAAATTCAAATATAATTCAAATTACATTAAATTCAAAGCTAAATTAAGTTGATTTTATGGGCTTGATTCAACTTGGAAGCTTGGAGGTTTGAGGAATAAATGAAGGAATTGGAGCACTAGAAGTTGGGCTAGAGGTTAGCAGTTACACACCAAGACATCCCACGTCCAACGACAACTTAATTTCCAAGATTTTGGGCTTCTGTATGAGTTTGGCGTTGCACGGAAAATTAATGGCACTGATCGGCACACTTTCTTGCTACATAATTTGGCCCAAATTGCTTTATGATTGTATCAGCTGTTGGACGCCACAAAACTGGCATAGGCCGGCAATGCTTGTTTGGTTTCAATTTGGGCTTTAAAGGCTTGTTTGTTACGTACTTTGGTTGTATAAGGAAGCTATGTGAGAATCATGTCAACTATGGAGAATTATATATCATTGGAAAGCTCTTGAAGTTAGCTTTATAAAGTCGCTAGAAACAAGTCATTTGGTGAGGTCCAGTTATGCTCCTTTGAAGGTGAAGAGGTCAGGTTGCCAGGCACCTCACGTTTGATGCCAGTTTCTCCGCGTTGCACGTGAACTGGAAATCATGCCTACGCATGAGGGATGCATACGCATGATTCCCCTTATGAAATTAGTCGTCTGTACGCATCCCTCATGCATACGCATGACATCCCTTTTTGCTCCTTTTAGTACTTGGCTTATAATGATGATTTGCACCTTCAGATTCAGTGTTCACTATGGACTATTATATATCATTGGAAAGCTCTGGATGCTTACTTTCTAATGGCACTAAAATGACCTTATTTGTAGCTTTGTAACTCAAGTTATTTTTTTTGAAGTATGAAGAGGTCAGGGTTCAAATTCTTTTTGAACTTCTCTTGGGCTTGTTTCCAATTTTTGTCATCTTTCTTGCCTCTTCAAAGGCCTCTTTGATTGTCCATCTCCCCTTTGTTCTTGCCTAGAATCGTTCAATCATTTCCTATACTTGAAAGCACAAAGCAACTCCAAGAAGTATTGATCAAAGCACAAAAAAATCTTAATAAAAGCAAAGAAAAATCTCTAACTTAATTCAACAAAAGAAATTCTAAGAACATTGATTAAAAGCATGAAAATCCTAATAAAAATAATAGATCACTACCTTTATTTAAAGAGATAACAACTAAAAACAAATAAAGATGCGCATGCATTGGTGCACGAATCCCTACACTTCGTACAACTGAACCAACAAGTGCATTAGGTCGTCCAAGTAATACCTGAGCGAGTCAGGGTCGATCCCACAAGGATTGTGGTTTGAAGCAAGCTATGGTTATCTTACAAATCTTAGTTAGGTGGATAGAAGAGTTTTTGGATTTGTGAGATCTAAACTAGGTTGGTCTGTTTACAATGATAAGAAGATGGTTAAGGCTTGAAGATGCTTTGTCCTTCTGGATTAACTCTGGTCTTTATTGTCTTCTTCAATTGTGAATGATTTCTTCTATGGCAGGCTGTATGTGATGAACACTGTACAGTTGCAGTCACCAATCTCCTCTAGATCTGAACCACAGGGTTAGTGTGGATCCATTTTGATTGAGGGTGAAGCTCTTGCAGTTCATTCTCCTTAGTAATCCTACTCAAAATACTACAAACAAGGTCGAATCTTCCGGATCAGAGATTACTGCACCTTTGCGTTCTAGCCTCTACCACAGAGACCCTAATCTCCCCATACCTTGGCTGAACTGGTGTCTTGAGAAGTCCCCAACAAAGTTGTGGATTATCCGTCTAAGAGATGTATAATCCAGCTGGTGGTTCAATACTTTCTAGTTACGTATTCACATGAACCCAAGAAGAACATGGGTGGTTGTCAGGCATGCAGTTTTAGTATGAAGAATGGAGATGATTGTCACGGGTCATCCCATTCATCAAGTTAAAGAACGAAGATACATCTTAGAATTAAATCAAACACGGATTGAAAAGAAACATTAATACTTTTATTAATCCATAAAACTCAGCAGGGCTCCTCCCCTCAACCTTGGAGGTTTAGAAACTCATACTAATAGAAAATACAATGTGAAAAACAAAAATATGGCTGATCTCCCCTTTGAAGATCGTGTAAAAGTTCTTTAAATACTAAGCTAATGACTAAGGATTACATAAGAAAGGGTAAAATAGTCTTTTAGTGCTAAAATCCACTTCTGGGGGCCACTTGGTGAGTGTTGGGCTGAGATTTGATGAGATCCACGTGCTAGGAGGCCCTAGTGCGTTGAAGGCTGCCTAGGGGGTCCTTTTTGGGCGTTTGGATGCTGGTCTCCTCCTTTGGGCGCTGGACGCCTGGACTGGGGCAAGAGGTTGGCGTTGGATGCCAGTTTTGGGCCTTCAATTCTGAAGCAAAGTATGAATTATTATACAATGCTAGAAAGCTCTGAAAGTCAGATTTGCATAGCCGTTGAGAATGCTCCATTTAGATTTTTGTAGCTCCATAAAAGCTCTTTCGAGTGCAAGGAGGTCAGATCCGGACAGCATCTGCAGTGCTTTCTCTGCCTCTGAATCAGACTTTTGCTCCAGCTCCTCAATTTCAGCCAGAAAATATCTGAAATTGCATAACACACAAACTCAAAGTAGAATCCAAAAATGTGAATTTTTCACTAAAACCTATGAAAACTTAATAAAAATAAACAAAACATGCTAAAAACTATATGAAAATGATGCCAAAGAGAGTATAAAATAATCGCCCATCATAATACCAAACTTAAATTGTTGCTTGTCCCCAAGAAACTAAAAATATAGTAGGATAAAAAGAAGAGTAAGATACAATAAATCTCAGAGTTCCAATGAAGCTCTGTTTCAATTAAATGAACAGGACTTAGTAACTTTTTGCTTCTGAATAGTTTTGGCATCTCACTATCCATGAAACTTAGAAATATTGGTCTCTTTAGGAACTTAGAATCTAGATGATATTATTGACTCTCCTAGTTTAGTTCTTTTTTATTCTTGAACACAGCTTTTAGAGTCTTGGCTGTGACTCTAAGCACTTTGTTTTCCAATATTACCACCGGATACATAAATGCCATAGACACTTTAACTGGGTGAACCCTTTCGGATAGTGATTCAGCTTTGCTAGAATCTCCAGATAGAGGTGTCCAGAGTTCTTAAGCACACTTGATAGGCAAAATTGTGATTTCTGATAATGGCATTCATGTTCGTTCTCTCCTTGGTAATGGCGCCAAAAACTTGGTGCATGATACCATGGTCCAAACATAACTTCACAACTTCGCACAACTAACCAGCAAGTGCACTGGGTCATCCAAATAATAAACCTTACGTGAGTAAGGGTTGATCCCATGGAGATTTTTGGTATGAAGCAAGTGATGAACGGATTTCTTGACAGTTTAGAATTTAACAAATGAAAGCTCGTTGTAAAGTATAGTTTCCAAACCAATCAAGAATCCTTTCATGCAAAAATATTGGTTGTCATAAATAACAAACCCCAATAAGAATTAACCGAAGTATTTAGACTCCGGGTCGTCTCACAAGGAATTGTAATGAAGTGCTCAATTATTGGCTATGGGGATCAAGGGGTTTTGATTGTATAGGGACAAGAAAATATAAATGACGAGAAAGTAAATCAAGCAATTAAAGAAAGCAAGTAATAAAGAGAGACATTCATGGCAATGAATTGAGATATTAGGCTTTCTATCCTAGTCATACATGATTAATTCATCTTATTTAGTCAACTCCAACAAATAGGGAGAAAGTCAAACAAGATTAATCAATCATGTTACAAATTTAAACAAGAATTTATCTTATTACGTCATCTCCAACATTGGAAGAAGGTATCATATTATCTTCCACGAGAGAAAGTCTAATAAGACTAGCTAATCTCAATCCAAACGTTCTAACCAACTTACTAATTAAATTAGCAAAAATTAGCGTCAATGGAAACAATATTCCAAAAGTCCTAATCAACTCACTAATTAAATTAGCAAAAGATTAGCGTCAATGGAAACAATATTAGCTAACAACTCTAGATCACCAACATAAGTTGGGTTTTCATGACTCAAGATTGCCTAATTACTCTTTCTAAGCCAAGAATGCTCAAAATCTACTCTAACATCCTACCAATCATTTTGTCAAACACTTGGTAGGCATAAAAGGAAAGCATAGTAAATGTGCAAGAATAATAAAATCTACCAATTACCAATAGCAAGGAAAGTAAGATCTCAACACAAATCAACAATAAAAATAACATCAAACATAAATTGCATTAAAGAAAATTAAGATTCAACAATGTTAAAAAATATAAAAGAGGAAAAAATAAAGGAAATGACAAGTAAAAGTAGAAGAGTGGAGATGTAATAACAAGAAATTGAAAGGAGAAACTAAATCAAAACAAGATTTAAAACTTGGATTCAAGAAGAATTAACTAAAACTACCCTAAAATCTAGAGAGAGGAGAGAGCCTCCCTCTCTAGAATTCTAACCTAAAACATGATAAAAAAACTAAACTATGACTAAGTGTGTTCATTCCCCCTTCAATCCTTGGGTTCAATAGCATCAGAAATGGGTTGGATTGGGCCCAAAATGAGCTGCAAAATCGCTGGGGGTGATTTCATTAAAGTGGGCCACGGACAGCATCGGCGCGCGCGTGCAAAGTTTGCGTGCACGCCCCTGAACTCGAAGCAACATATAGCAAAATTTATATCATTTTGCAAGCTTTCCAACACAACTAGAACCGCCTCATTTGGACCTCTGTAGCTCAAGTTATGGTCGTTTGAGTGCGAAGAGGTCAGGGTTGACAGCTTTACGGTTCCTTCATTTCTTCATGAGTTCTCCCACTTTGCAAGCTTTTCTCCTCACTTCTTCCATCCAATACTTGCCTTATGAACATGAAATCACTCAACAAACACATCAAGGCATCAAATGGAATTAAAGTGAATTAAAATCACCAATTTTAGGGCCTAAAAAGCATGTTTTCACATTTAAGCACAAATCAATGGAGAATTGCAAAACCATGCTATTTCATTGAATAAATGTGAGAAAATGTGATAAAATCCCCCAAAATAAGCACAAGATAAACCACAAAATCGGGGTTTATCAAATCTCCCCACACATAAACCAAGCATGTCCTCATGCTAAGAATAAAGAGGGACAAGAAAAGGGTATGAACATTTATTCAACGCAAAGAAACTATATGCACCTATCTATATGAATGCAACTAAATGCAAGATGATTCTACCTACTTGGTGAAAAGCAAATCAATCTCCAAGAACATGTATGAACAAATGGGGCAAAGGTCATATGACGACTCACAAACTCCACCAATTCAAATATCAAAATAAAGTTCAAATAGACTTGCAAGAAGAAAGCTCATGAAAGCTGGGAACATGGAATTGAGCATCGAACCCTCACCGGACGTGTATCCGCTCTAGTCACTCAAGTGTATAGGGTGGATCACTTAATTCTCCTCTAATCATGCTTTCCAAGATTTGTTTTTCATCTAACAATCAACAATTATTCAATGCATGCATACATTCATCATGAGGACTTATTCATAGGTTGTAATGGGGCTAGGGTCAAGGTAAGGATGCATATGGTCAAGTGAGCTTGAAATTTGTATCTTTGCTTAGCCTAAGCTCTCACTAAACACATATAACAACCTATACAATTCTAATACAATGCCTAGCTACCCATGATTCCCACTTTTTCACATACTCATGCATTCTTTTTAATTCACATTCCATATGCATTGATTTTTATTGAACTTTACTTTGGGGCATTTTTGTCCCCTTTTTATTACTTTCTTTTTCCATATTTTTGTTTTTTATTTTTTTCTATTTTTTTTCTATATTTTTTTAAAAGTATATACAAACATATCAATGCATATGGTTTTACATATAGTGCATGAATATGTACCCAATTCCCAATATTTTCAACAAAAATACAAAATACACCTTCACCTCAACCAATGTCCCAAGTTTCCCATACCCAAATGATACACACTCTCACTAGCCTAACCTAATCAAAGATCCAAATTAAGGACATTTATTGTTTTTCACTTAAGGGTAGTGATGTGCTAACATTAAGAACAAAAGGGATTAAATAGGCTCAAAATTTGGCTAACAATGGTTGATGAAAGGTAGGCTATTTGGGTAAGTGAGCTAAATGAAATGATGGCCTCAATCATATAAATGCATGTATACATGGAATAATGGACATAAAGAATCAAACAAATCAAAGATTACAATCATAGAAAGAGAATAATACACACAAGAATGAAGATAAGTGGTTATATGATGTAACCACACAATTAGGCTCAAATCTCACATGCTTGTGTTCTTAGCTCAAAAACCATGTTCCAAAATAAATTCTTCAAGCAAGTTTGTCACAAAATTTTTTTTTTCAAATTGGTAGGGTGCCCTAAAAATAGTTTCTTGGAAAAGAAATTATCACCCTAACCAAGTAGTCCTAACATAAAAAGGAAGTGTTAAAAATATGTACAAATTCTAACTAACATGCAATCTATCATGCAATGCAACAAATAATCTAACAAAGACAAAAATTAAAAATTGATGTTGAAAAGGAAGTTGTTACCCATGGAGGTCGGTCGGACGACCTCCCCACACTTAGAAATTTGTACCGTCCTTGGTGCATGCAAAGAAAAGCAAGGTGGACGGGTTGCTACAATTGATGAGTTTCTTCAAAGGGTTGTGCGGGTGACTTGTTTGTTGCCCTATTTAAAAGCTTTTCCATTTCCTCCTTTCTTGGTGGCCAACCTAAAGAGGAAGAAAAAGAAAGAGAATTAAGCCTATAACAAAGATATGAAAGCAATTAGAACATAGGCGGGGGCTAATGCCAAATAAGAGTAAGGTTCTCACTACATGTTAGCTACGCATGTAAGTGAGAGAGCAATGTAGGCAAAAGGCATATCAACTAATACTTGATGCAAGAGTAAAGTCAAAGCATGAAGAGCACTCAAAAGCATCAAGTTCAACTAGAAAGAGTGGGTCATGAAAGACATGTAAGTTCATATCAACGCACAAAGGATACAAGAATCATCAAGGGTTAAGCATTGATTCAAAAGTTTCATCACCCAACAATATCAAACAAGTCAAGAAGCACCAAGATTAACCTAGAAATTCTCAACAATTGAGTAAGAAAAATTCAACACCATTATTGAAAGAAGGGACTTAGAAAAAAAAATTGAAAACAGGCTATAGAAACAAAATTGAAATGCAAAGAATAGAAGTATACGAATGTGATAAACAAAAGAAAATGGAAGAGGAGAGAAAAAATCTTTTATTTTTACCGGCGCGGACGCGCACAGTACGCGGACGCAAGCCTGACCGAGTTGGCGACCGGCGCGGACGCGCCAAGTGCACCTGCGCGTCAGTGCGGGCACAGAATAGGCACAATAATGGCACAACTCTCTGGTTTTTGTACCAGAAAGGCAGGTGGTGCCATCGGTGTGCACGTGTACAGCGTGCGTGCGCGAGCATTGCGTATTTAGCTTCAAGGACGTGTACGCGCCAGGTGCGCGCACGCGCGGGTGGTTTGTGCCTCGCGCACAAAGTAGGCGCAAGTTAGGCACAACTCTCTGGAATTTGGCTTGGAGATGAAATCTTTGCATCCACGCGTACGCGTACATGGCGCGTCTGCATGGATGATCGAAAATGCTTGAGGCGCGCGTACCCGCCATGTGCGCGCATGCGCAGGTTGGTGCTCTGTTTTTCAAAAATTTTTCATGTTCTTGCACCAATCCAAGCATTCCAAACCTCCAAACAGCTACCCAAACACCATAAAAGCCTTATTCAATATGCTAAACTACTGAATAAACTCAACAACCAGTACAAGCAAGAAATTAAACTAATTCTACCAATATGTACAAAAGAGAAAATGAAAAGATGTTACCATGGTGGGTTGTCTCCCACCTAGCACTTTTGTTTATTGTCCTTAAGTTGGACTTATGGGGAGATCCTCTTAAGGTGGCTTGTGCTTGAATCCATCCTTGAACATCCACCAATGCTTGGACTTCCATTGTGCTTCATCATTCAAAGTTAATAACTCCAAGCTTTGATGGAGTTCTTTACAAACCATAGGCTCCCACATTTGATCCTCCTTGTGTGATCCGGGATCCCACACTTTGTTTTCACACCCGTCCTTGAGTTGATCATGATGATTTCCTCCGGGTGGCAAGAGAGATGAATTCTCATGAAGGCACCAAGTTATCCTTCTAGAGCCATTCAATTGAGCATTACACCAATCCTTGCTCCTTGAAGCTTCAACCATAATGAGCCTAGACTTACAACGCCAACCATTAAACATCCTCCTCTTACGCTTAATTCCACAAAGCGTCCTAAGTTGGCCATCCGTCTCAAGCAAACCAAATTCAAGTGGGATAATAAAGCTAAGAGTTAGAAGTTTTACCCACTCAAATGAAGGATTGGATGACAACCTAGGTGGAGGATTCCCAATGATCTTGACAATGCACGCTCCACTCCCGTCCATTCTTTTTGGAAGGCTTCCACCACTTGGCAAGGTTCTTCAAGCTCTACCTCTTGCCAAGCTTCTTCAACTTCAACCTCTTCCTCTTGGTGGCTCACTTCCAATTCAATTTCTTCTTCATTGCTCACCAAGGGCATGGGAGGTGAGGTATCTTCTTCCTTACCCTCTATGTCAAACCCAATTGGAGAGGATTCAATTGTGCATAAGAACTCTTCAATGATTGAATCCATCTCTTGGTCGACCTCTTCAAAGGCTTCAACCACTTCATCCGGCTCAATTGTCTTAACTTCCTCCCTTTGTGACAATTCTGGCTTCAACTTCTCTTTCTCACATTGAAGCTCTAAATTCACTCCCTCACTATGCTCCTTAAATGCCTCTCCACATTCGTCAATGGGAGTGCCTTGGTTGCTTAGGCTTAGTTGGGAGGAGGCCATATTGCTAACGGCTTCCACTAGGATAACCATCTTGGCTCCTAGCTCCTTAAACTTCTTTTCATCCTCCTCGTGTTGCCTTAAGATATGAGATTCAAGATCTCTCAATTCTTGCATGGGGGCTTCATCGGGAGGTGATGGTGGAAGAGAAGGTTCATTGTTTGGGAGAAAAGTTTCATGATCTTCCAATTCTTCATCATTCATTATATGCTCAGGAGGTTGCGCATTATCCTCCTCAACACCAATTTCAAGCTCATTGGAAGAAGGTTCAACAACTTCCACAAAATCATCAACAATGTCACTTGGTGTGGAAGTGCTCTTAAGTTTGAAATTCACCTCTTGTTCAACTTCCTCTAACTCTTCAACCACTTCTTCTTCTTCAACAATCTCTCCCTCCTCCACTTGTTGCAAAATACCCCATCTCCTTGTCCTCATGTTGAGATTCTAAAATCTCCTTCATACTCCTTTCTTTGGTTGATTTCTCACATTCATCCGTGGAGATGCTTTGCTTGTTGCATGAGTCCCATGAGTCCATGTTGGCTTTAATTCTGGCAAGGTTAGCTTCAATAGCTTCATAATTCTTTTGGGCTTCTTCTTGCTCCTTTTGACGGATTATTGCTTGAAGCCGATCCATTTCTTCCTTGAGACGATCCATTGGCTCTTGGATGAATGGATATGGGTGTTCTTCCTTGGAGGGTTGTGGTGGAAAGAAAAATTCATTATGTGGTTGAAAGTTGTCACACATGGGAGGTGATTCATCTTGGTAATAGTATAGAGGTGGTGGTTCTTGAGGGTATTGGTGGTGGAATTGGGGTGGTTCTTCATATGGTTCATATGGTTCACAAGGTGGTTGGTATAGTGGATATGGGTTGGGGTCATATGGAGGTGTTTGGTGGTAAGGGGCTTGTGAGTAAGGTGGTTCAAAATTATGTTGAGGAGTTAATTCATAGGCGTATGGTGGTGGTTGTTGACAATTACAATAAGGGTCATCACATCCATTAGATTGATATGCATTAGGATTGGAATTATACCAATAAGAGTCCGGAGGGGGTTGTTGCCAAGAAGATTGTCCATAAGCTTGGGGCTCCTCCCACCTTTGATCTCCAAATCCTTGATACATATCCTCATTGTAGTTTCCATTACCTACAACATAATTTGAGCCAAACTCGTAGCCAAAGGGGTGAGAATTCATAATAGCAACTAAAAACAAAAGCTACAAAAATAAGCAACAAGTCCTAAGTCTAACAAAAACTAACAAATAAGCAAAAGGCAAACATATTCACCATATTCACAATAGCCAATAATGTAACACCATTGCAACTCCCTAGCAACGGTGCCATTTTGATGAACGGATTTCTTGACGGTTTAGAATTTAACAAATGAAAGCTCGTTGTAAAGTATAGTTTCCAAACCAATCAAGAATCCTTTCATGCAAAAATATTGGTTGTCACAAATAACAAACCCCAATAAGAATTAACCGAAGTATTTAGACTCCGGGTCGTCTCACAAGGAATTGCAATGAAGTGCTCAATTATTGGCTATGGGGATCAAGGGGTTTTGATTGTATAGGGACAAGAAAATATAAATGACGAGAAAGTAAATCAAGCAATTAAAGAAAGCAAGTAATAAAGAGAGACATTCATGGCAATGAATTGAGATATTAGGCTTTCTATCCTAGTCATGCATGATTAATTCATCTTATTTAGTCAACTCCAACAAATAGGGAGAAAGTCAAACAAGATTAATCAATCATGTTACAAATTTAAACAAGAATTTATCTTATTACGTCATCTCCAACATTGGAAGAAGGTATCATATTATCTTCCACGGGAGAAAGTCTAATAAGACTAGCTAATCTCAATCCAAAAGTTCTAACCAACTTACTAATTAAATTAGCAAAAGATTAGCGTCAATAGAAACAATATTCCAAAAGTCCTAATCAACTCACTAATTAAATTAGCAAAAGATTAGCGTCAATGGAAACAATATTAGCTAACAACTCTAGATCACCAACATAAGTTGGGTTTTCATGACTGAAGATTGCCTAATTACTCTTTCCAAGCCGAGAATGCTCAAAATCTACTCTAACATCCTACCAAGCATTTTGTCAAACACTTGGTAGGCATAAAAAGAAAGCATAGTAAATGTGCAAGAATAATAAAATCTACCAATTATCAATAGCAAGGAAAGTAAGATCTCAACACAAATCAACAATAAAAAGAACATCAAACATAAAATTGCATTAAAGAAAATTAAGATTCAACAATGTTCATAAACATAAAAGAGGACAAAATAAAGGAAATGACAAGTAAAACTAGAAGGGTAGAGATGTAATAACAAGAAATTAAACGGAGAAACTAAATCAAAACAAGAATTAAAACTTGGATTCAAGAAGAATTAACTAAAACTACCCTAAAATCTAGAGAGAGGAGAGAGCCTCCCTCTCTAGAATTCTAACCTAAAACATGATAAAAAAACTAAACTATGACTAAGTGTATTCATTTCCCTTCAATCCTTGGGTTCAATAGCATCAGAAATGGGTTGGATTGGGCCCAAAATGAGCTGCAAAATCGCTGGGGGCATTTTCATTAAAGTGGGCCACGGACAGCATCTGCGCACGCGCAAAAAGTGCGCGTGCGCACCCCTGAACGCAAAGCAACATATAGCAAAATTTATATCATTTTGAAGCCCCGGATGTTATCTTTCCAACGCAACTGGAACCGTCTCATTTGGACCTCAATAGCTCAAGTTATGGTCGTTTGAGTGCGAAGAGGTCGGGCTTGACAGCTTTACGGTTCCTTCATTTCTTCATGAGTTCTCCCACTTTGCATGCTTTTCTCCTCACTTCTTCCATCCAATACTTGCCTTATGAACATGAAATCACTCAACAAACACATCAAGGCATCAAATGGAATTAAAGTGAATTAAAATCACCAATTTTAGGGCCTAAAAAGCATGTTTTCACATTTAAGCACAAATCAAGGGAGAATTGCAAAACCATGCTATTTCATTGAATAAATGTGAGAAAATGTGATAAAATCCCCCCAAAATAAGCACAAGATAAACCACAAAATTGGGGTTTATCAGCAAGCTATGGTCATCTTGTAAATCTCAGTTAGGCGGATAATAAATGGTTATATTGGTTTTCGAAAATAATAATAAATAAAACATAAAATAAAGATAAAGATACTTATGTAGATCATTGGTGGGAATTTCAGATAGGCATATGAAGATGCTGTGCTCCTTCTGAATCTCTGCTTTCCTACTGCCTTCATCCAATCCTTCTTACTCCTTTCCATGGCAAGCTGTATGTAGGGCATCACCGTTGTCAATGGCTACATCCCATCCTCTCAGTGAAAATGGTCCGAATGCTCTGTCACAGCACGGCTAATCATCTGTCGGTTCTCGATCATGTCGGAATAGAATCTATTGATTCTTTTGCGTTTGTCATCACGCCCAACGATCGCGAGTTTGAAGCTCGTCACAGTCATTCAATCCCTGAATCCTACTCGGAATACCAGAAACAAGGTTTAGACTTTCTGAATTCTCATGAATGCCGCCATCAATTCTAGCTTATACCACGAAGATTTTGATTAAGGAATCCAAGAGATATGTGTTCAGTCTAAGGTAGAACGGAAGTGGTTGTCAGTCACGCGTTCATAGGTGAGAATGATAATGAGTGTCACGGATCATTACATTCATCATGTTGAAGTGCAACGAATATCTTAGGACAGGAATAAACTGAATTGAATAGAAAATAGTAGTAATTGCATTAAAACTCGAGGTACAGCAGAGCTCCACACCCTTAATCTATGGTGTGTAGAAACTCCACCGTTGAAAATACATAAGTGGTGGTCCAGGCATGGCCGAATGGCCAGCCCCCAAAACGTGATCACAGGATCAAAAATACAATCCAGGATGTCTAATACAATAATAAAATGTCCTATTTATACTAGACTAGCTACTAGGGTTTACAGAAGTAAGTAATTGATGCAAAAATCCACTTCCGGGACCTACTTGGTGTATGCTTGGGCTGAGCTTGAGCTTTACACGTGCAGAGGCTTCTTTTAGAGTTGAACGCCAAGTTGTAATGTGTTTTTGGCGTTCAACTCTGGTTCGTGATGTGTTTCTGGCGTTTGACTCCAGAATGCAGCATGGAACTGGCGTTGAACACTAGTTTGTGTCATCTAATCTCGAATAAATGATGGACTATTATATATTGCTGGAAAGCTCTGGATGTCTATTTTTCAACACCGTTGAGAGCGTGACATTTGGAGTTTTTTAGGTCCCGAAAATCTATTTCGATTGTAGGGAGGTCAGAATCCAACAACATCAGCAGTCCTTTGTTAGCCTTCTATCAGAGTTTTGCTCAAGTCCCTTAATTTCAGCCAGAAAATACCTGAAATCACAAAAAAATACACAAACTCATAGTAAAGTCCAGAAATGTGAATTTAGCATAAAAACTAATGAAAACATCCCTAAAAGTAGCGAGATCTTACTAAAAACTACCTAAAAACAGTGCCAAAAAGTGTATAAATTATCCGCTCATCACAACACCAAACTTAAATTGTTGCTTGTCCCCAAGCAACTGAAAATCAAATAGGATAAAAAGAAGAGAATATACTATAAAGCTCAAAATATCAATGAATATTAGTTCTAACAAGATAAGCCAGACTTGTAGCTTTTTGCTTCTGAACAGTTATGGCATCTCACTTTATCCTTTGAAGTTTAGAATGATTGGCATCTATAGGAACTTAAAATTTTAGATAGTGTTATTGATTCTCCTAGTTAAGTATGTTGATTCTTGAACACAGCTACTTTTATGAGTCTTGGCCGTGGCCCTAAGCATTTTATTTTCCAGTATTACCACCGGATACATAAATGCCACAGACACATGACTGGGTGAACCTTTTCAGATTGTGACTCAGCTTTGCTAAAGTCCCCAGTTAGAGGTATCCAGAGCTCTTAAGCACACTCTTTTTGCTTTGGATCATGACTTTAATCACTCAGTCTCAAGCTTTTCACTTGGACCTGCATGCCACAAGCACATAGTTAGGGACAGCTTGATTTTGCCACTTAGGCCTGGATTTAATTTCCTTGGGCCCTCCTATCCATTGATGCTCAAGCCTTGGATCCTTTTTACCCTTGCCTTTTGGTTTTAAGGGCTATTGGCTTTTTCTGCTTGCTTTTTCTTTTTCTTTCTATTTTTTTCGCAAGCTTTTGCTATTCACTGCTTTTTCTTGCTTCAAGAATCAAATTTATGATTTTTCAGATCATCAGTAACATTTCTCTTTGTTCATCATTCTTTCAAGAGCCAACAATTTTAGCATTCATAAACAACAAGAGAAAAAATATACACTGTTCAAGCATTCATTCAGAAAACAAAAAGTATTGTCACTACATCAATATAATTAAACTAAATTCAAGGATAAATTCAAAACTCATGTACTTCTTGTTCTTTTTGTTTTAAGACATTTTTCATTTAAGAGAGATGAAGGATTTATGGATTTATACATAGGCTTAAGACACAAACATAAATAAACATTAAGCATAAAAACTGAAAAACAGAGAAATAAGAACAAGGAATGAGTCCACCTTAGTGATGGTGGTGCTTTCTTCTTGAAGAACCAATGATATCCTTGAGCTCTTCTATGTTTCTTCCTTGCCTTTGTTGCTCTTCCCTCATTGCTCTTTGATCTTTTCTAATCTCATGGAGAATGATGGAGTGTTCTTGATGTTCCACCCTTAATTGATCCATGTTGTAACTGAAGTCTTCTAGAGAAGTGTTGAGTTGCTCCCAATAGTTGTTGGGAGGAAAGTGCATCCCTTGAGGCATCTCAAGGGTTCCTTGGTGATGAGCTTCCTCATGCGTCTCTTGGGATCCATGAGTGAGATCTCTTGTTTGCTCAATCCTCTTCTTAGTGATGGGCTTATCCTCCTCAATAGAGATTTTTCCTTCTAGGATAACTCCAGCTGAGTAACATAGATGGCAAATAAGATGAGGAAAAGCTAGCCTTGCCATGGTGGAGGACTTTTCGGCTATTTTGTAGAATTCAAGAGAGATGACTTCATGAACTTCCACTTCCTCTCCAATCATGATGCTATAAATCATGATGGCCCGATCCATAGTAACTTCGAATCGGTTGCTAATGGGGATGATGGAGCGTTGAATAAACTCCAACCATCCTCTAGCTATATGCTTGAGGTCCAGTCTTCTCAGTTGAACCAGCTTGCCTTTTGAGTCTCTTCTCCATTGAGCTCCTTCCACACATATGTCCATAAGGACTTGGTCCAACCTTTGATCAAAGTTGACCCTTCTAGTGTAGGGGCGTGCATCTCCTTGCATCATGGGAAAGTTGAACGCCAACCTTACATTTTTCGGATTGAAATCTAAGTATTTCCCCCGAACCATTGTAAGATAATTCTTTGGATTCGGGTTTATACTTTGATCATGGTTCCTAGTGATCCATGCATTGGCATAGAACTCTTGAACCATTAAGATTCTGACTTGTTGAATGGGATTGGTCAGAACTTCCCAACCTCTTCTTTAGATCTCATGTCAGATCTCCGAATACTCATTTTTCTTGAGCTTGAAAGGGACCTCAGGGATCACCTTCTTTTTGGCCACAACTTCATAGAAGTGGTCTTGATGGGCTTTTGAGATAAATTTCTACATCTTCCATGACTCGGAGGTGGAAGCTTTTATCTTCCCTTTCCCTTTTCTAGAGGTTTCTCCAGCCTTAGGTGCCATCAATGGTTATGGAAAAATAAAAAGCTATGCTTTTACCACACCAAACTTAGAATATTGCTTGCTCTCGAGCAAAAAAAAAAAAAAGAATAGAAGAGGAAGAAAAAGATATGGAGGAGAGGGAGAGAGGATTGTGTATTCGGCCAAGGGGGAGAAGAGAAGGTTGTGTTGTGTGAAAATGAAGAAGGATAGAGGGGTTTATATAGTGGAGGGAGAAGGGTTAAGGTTCGGCTATATTGGATGGGTTTGGGTGGGAAAGGGATTTTCAATTTGATGGTGGGTGGGGTTTAGGGGGAAGAGTGGATGGATATGAGTGGTGAAGAGGTTATGGGGAAGAGAGATTGAGGTGATTGGTGAAGGGTTTTGGGGAAGAGTATTTATTGGATTGTGTGAAAAAGAGAGAGAGGGTGAGTTGAGGTAGGTAGGGATCCCGTGGGGTCCACAGATCCTGAGATGATCCTGTGGGGTCCATAGATCCTACGGTGTCAAGGATTTACATCCCTGCACCAATGAGGCGTGTAAAATGCCCTCTGTATACAATCCTAGTGTTTAATGCCAGATTGATGCTTGTTTCTGGCGTTAAACGCCAGTTCCATGCTTGTTTTGGGCGTTCAACGCTAGTCTGCAGCATGTTTCTGACGTTGAACGCCAGCTTTCCTTAGTGTGTATTCCTGGCATTTAAATGCCAGATTGCTGCATGTTTCTGGCGTTCAACGCCAGATCCATGCTCTGTTCTGGCGTTGAACGCCAGCCAGATTCTCCTTACTGGCATTTAAACGCCATTAAGCCCTTCCTCCAGGGTGTGCTGTTTCTTTTGCTATTTTTATTCTGTTTTTAATTTTAGTAATTATTTTGTGACTCCACATGATCATAATCCTAATAAACACAAAAGAACAATAAAAGAAAAATAAAATTAGATAAATAAAAATTGGGTTGCCTCCCAATAAGCGCTTCTTTAATGTCAATAGCTTGACAGTGGGCTCTCATGGAGCCTCACAGGTGATCAGGTCAATGTTGTAGACTACCAACACCAAACCTAGAGTTTGAATGCGGGGATTCAACACCAAACTTAGAGTTTGGTTGTGGCCTCCCAACACTAAACTTAGAGTTTGATTGTGGGGGCTTTGTTTGACTCTGTATTGAGAGAAGCTTTTCATGCTTCCTCTCCATGGTTGTAGAGGAGTATCCTTGAGATTTAAACACAAGGTAGTCCCCATTCAATTAAAGGACTAACTCTCCTCTGTCAACATCAATCACAGCTCCTGTTGTGGCTAGGAAGTGTCTTCCAAGGATGATGCATTCATTCTTCTCCTTCCTAGTGTCTAAGATTATGAAATCAGCAGGGATGTAAAGGCCTTTAATCTTTATTAACACATCCTCTACCAATCTATAAGCTTGTCTTACTGACTTATCTGCCATTTGTAATGAGAATGTGGCAGGCTGTACCTCAATGATCCCCAGCTTCTCCATTACAGAGAGTGGCATAAGATTTATACCTGACCCCAGGTCACACAGAGCTTTCTCAAAGGTCATGGTGCCTAATGTACATGGTATTAAGAATTTACCAGGATCTTGTTTCTTTTGAGGTAAAGTTTGCTGAACCCATGTATCTAGTTCACTAATGAGCAAGGGAGGTTCACCTTCCCAAGTCTCGTTACCCAACAATTTGGCATTCAGCTTCATGATGGGTCCTAGATATTGAGTAACATGCTCTCCCATTATATCTTCATCCTCTTCAGAGGAAGAATAGTCTTCAGAGCTCATGAATGGCAGAAGGAGATTTAATGGGATCTCTATGGTCTCTATATGACCTTCAAATTCCTTTGGGTCCTCAATAGGGAACTCCTTCTTGCTTGAGAGATGTCCCATGAGGTCTTCCTCATTGGGGTTCACATCCTCTCCTTCCTCTCTAGGTTCAGCCATGTTGATTATGTCAATGGCCTTGCACTCTCTTTTTGGATTCTCTTCAGTATTGCTTGGGAGAGTACTAGGAGGAGTTTCTATGACTTTCTTACTCAGCTGGCCCACTTGTGCCTCCAAATTTCTGATGGAGGACCTTGTTTCACTCATGAAACTTAAAGTGGCCTTAGACAGATCAGAGACTATGTTTGCTAAGTTAGAGGAGCTCTACTCAGGATTCTCTATCTGTTGCTGAGAAGATTATGGAAAAGGCTTGCTATTGCTGAGCCTATTTCTTCCACCATTATTAAAGCCTTGTTGAGGCTTTTGTTGATCCTTCCATGAGAAATTCGGATGATTTCTCCATGATGAATTATAGGTGTTCCCATAGGGTTCACCCATGTAATTTTCCTCTGCCATTGCAGGGTTCTCAGGATCATAAGCTTCTTCTTCAGAAGATGCCTCTTTAGTACTATTGGATGCATTTTGCCATCCATTCAGACCTTGAAAAATCATGTTGACTTGCTGAGTCAACATTTTGTTCTGAGCTAATATGGCATCCAGAGCATCAATTTCAAGAACTCTTTTCCTCTGAGGCATCCCATTATTCACGGAATTCCTCTCAGAAGTGTACATGAACTGGTTATTTGCAACCATGTCAATAAGTTCTTGCGCTTCTACAAGCGTTTTCTTCAGGTGAATAGATCCACCCGCAGAATGGTCCAGTGACATCTTAGAGAACTCAGATAGACCATAATAGAATATATCTAAAATGGTCCACTCTGAAAGCATGTTAGAAGGATACCTTTTGATCATCTGCTTGTATCTTTCCCAAGCTTCATAGAGGGATTCACTATCTTTTTGTTTGAAGGTCTGAACATCCACTCTAAGCTTGCTCAGCTTTTGAGGAGGAAAGAAGTTAGCCAAGAAGGCCGTGACCAGCTTATCCCAGGAGTCTAGGCTATCTTTAGGTTGTGAGTCCAACCATGTTCTAGCTCTATCTCTTACAGCAAAAGGGAAAAGCATGAGCCTGTAGACTTCAGGATCTACTCCATTAGTCTTAACAATCTCACAGATCTATAAGAACTCAGTTAAAAACTGGTAGGGATCTTCTGATGGAAGTCCATGGAACTTGCAGTTCTGTTGCATTAGAGCAACTAGTTGAGGTTTCAGCTCAAAATTGTTTGCTCCAATGGCAGGGATTGAGATGCTTCTTCCATCAAAATTGGAAGTAGGTGTAGTATAATCACCAAGCATTCTCCTTGCATTATTATTTTTGGCTGCCATCTTCTCTTCCTTTTCAAAAATTTCTGTAAGGTTGTCTCTGGATTGTTGTAATTTAGTTTCTCTTAGTTTCCTCTTCAGAGTCCTTTCAGGTTCAGGATCTGCTTCAACAAGAATATTCTTATCCTTGCTCTTGCTCATATGAAAAAGAAGGGAACAGAAAATAATAATAGGGATCCTCTTTAACACAGTAGAGAGATTTCTTTATGTTACTAGAAGAAGAAAGAGATAAAAGAAGGAAAAGATAAGAATCCAAACACAAGGGGGAAGATAGGTTCGAATTCTTGAGATGAAGAGAAGTGTTAGTAAATAAATAAATAAAAAGAAGAAAAAGAGAGAGAGGAGTTTTCGAAAATTAATTTTGAAAAATAAGTTAGTGATTTTCGAAAATTAAAGGAAGAAATAAAATTAAAATTAAAATTTGAAACAATTAGTTAATTAAGAAAATTTTGAAAAGAGGGAAGTGATTTTCAAAAATTAGAGAGGGAAAAGTAGTTAGGTGGTTTTGAAAAAGATAAGAAATAAACAAAAAGTCAATTAGTTAGTTGAAAAACATTTGAAAATCAATTTTGAGAAGATAAGAAGTTAGAAAAGATGTTTTGAAATCAATTTTTTTTGAAAAAGATAAAAAGATATGATTGAAAAAGATTTAATTAAAAAGATATGATGGAAAAGATATTTTGAATAAGATTTGATTTTTAAAATCAAAATTGATTACTTGACTAACAAGAAACTAAAAGATATGATTCTAGAATTTAAAGATTGAACCTTTCTTAACAAGAAAGTAACAAACTTCAAATTTTTTGAATCAATCACATTAATTGTTAGTAAAGTTTCAAAAATTTGAAATAAAATTAAGAAAAAGATTTTGAAAAACTATTTTTAAATATTTTCGAAAATTAATAAGAAAAATGAAAAAGATTAGATTTTTGAAAAAGATTTTGGAAAGATAAAATTTTTAAATTTGAAAATTTTACTTGACTTATAAAAAATAGCTAAGTTTTAAAAATTTTTGACTAAGTCAACCCAAATTTTCGAAATTTATGAGCAAAATAAGGAAAAGATAAATTTTTTTTGAATTTTTAATGAGGAGAGAGAAAAACACAAATATGACTCACAACATGAAAATTATGAATGAAAACACATGATGCATGCAAGAACACTATGAATGTCAAGATGAACACCAAGAACACTTTGAACATCAAGATGAACATCAAGACTTATTTTTGAAAAAATTTTCAAGAAAAGAAAAACATGTAAGACACCAAACTTAGAAATTTTTAATGCTTAGACACTATGAATGCAAAAATGCATATGAAAAACAACAAAAGACACAAAACAAGAAAATATGAAGATCAAACAAGAAAACTTACCAAGAACAACTTGAAGATCATGAAGAAAACCATGCATGAAATTTTCAAAAAATGCATAAATTTTTAAAAACATGCAATTGACACCAAACTTAAAAAATTGACTCAAGACTCAAACAAAAAACACAAAAAGTATTTTTGATTTTATGATTTTATTAATTTTTTTGGATTTTTTTCGAAAATTATTATTTTTTTATTTTTTTTAAATGAAAAAGAAAAAATTTTTGAAAACTTTTTGAAAAGAAAATTACTTAATCTGAGCAACAAGATGAACCGTCACTTGTCCAAACTCGAACAATCCCCGGCAACGGTGCCAAAAACTTGGTGCAAGAAATTGTGATCTTCAACAATGGCGCCAAAGACTTGGTAGCGCTCTCAAACATGAATCACACTTAGTCACAACTCCGCACAACTAATCAGCAAGTGCACTGGGTCGTCCAAGTAATAAACATTACGTTAGTAAGGGTCGATCCCACGGAGATTGTTGGTATGAAGCAAGCTATGGTTATCTTGTAAATCTCAGTTAGGCGGATTCAAATGGTTTATAATGGAGTTCGAAAATAATAATAATTAAAGCATAAAATAAAGATAGAAATACTTATGTAAATCATTGGCGGGAATTTTAGAGAAGTGTATGGAGATGCTTTATCCCTGTTGAATCTCTGCAACATACTGCTTTCTTACTTTCAATCCTTCTTACTCCTTTCCATGGCAAGCTGTATGTAGGGCATCACCGTTGTTAATGGCTACATCTCATCCTCTCAGTGAAAAAGGTCCAAATACTCTTGTCACAGCACAGCTAATCATCTGTCAGTTCTCGATCATGTCGGAATAGAATCCATTGATTCTTTTGCGTTTGTCATCACGTCCAACAATCGCGAGTTTGAAGCTCGTCACAGTCATTCAATCCCTGAATCCTACTCGGAATACCACAGACAAGGTTTAGACTTTCCGTATTCTCCTGAATGCCGCCATCAATTCTAGCTTATACCATGAAGATTCTGATCAAGGAATCCAAGAGATATGCGTTCGTTCTAGGGTAGAACGGAAGTGGTTGTCAAGCACACGTTCATAGGTGAGAATGATGATGAGTGTCATGGATAATCACATTCGTCATGTTGAAGTGCAATGAATATCTTAGAACAGGAATAAGCTGAATTGAATAGAAAATAGTAGTAATTGCATTAAAACTCGAGGTACAGCAGAGCTCCACACCTTAATCTATGGTGTGTAGAAACTCCACCGTTGAAAATACATAAGTGATCAAGGTTCAAGCATGGCCGAGAGGCCAGCCACCATGAACGCGATCAAAGGATCATAAGGTAATCCAAAAATAATCCAAAGATGTCTAATACAATAATAAAATGTTCTATTTATACTAGACTAGCTACTAGGGTTTACATAAGTAAGTAATTGATACAGAAATCCACTTCCGGGGCCAACTTGGTGTGTGCTTGGGCTGAGCTTGAGCTTTACACATGCAGAGGCTTCTTTTGGAGTTAAATGCCAAGTTGTAACATGTTTTTGGCGTTTAACTCTGGTTTGTGACATGTTTCTCGCGTTTGACTCTAGAATGCAGCATGAAACTGGCGTTGAGCGCCAGTTTTCGTCATCTAATCTCGAATAAAGTATGGACTATTATATATTGCTGGAAAGCTCAGGATGTCTACTTTCCAACGCCTTAAGAGCGCGCCATTTGGTGTTCTGTAGCTCCAGAAAATCCATTTCGAGTGCAGGGAGGTCAGAATCCAACAGCATCAGCAGTCCTTTGTCAGCCTTCTATCAGAGTTTCGCTCAGGTCCTTCAATTTCAGCCAGAAAATAACTGAAATTATAGAAAAATACACAAACTCATAGTAAAGTCTAGAAATGTGAATTTAGCATAAAAACTAATGAAAACATCCCTAAAAGTAGCTAGATCCTACTAAAAACTACCTAAAAACAATGCCAAAAAGCGTATAAATTATCCGCTCATCATGACTTCAGAGTGGTTACTTGTGGGGAGTATAGAACGCCCGTTGAAGTCTGGCCATCCTCTAGCAATTGGCTTGAGGTTCATCCTTTTCAGCTGGTTTGGCTTGCCTTTTGCATCCTCAATCCATTGTGTTCCAGGCAGGCATATGTCCTCTAGGACTTGATCAAGCTTTGGGTTGCCTAGCACCCTTCTATTGTAGGATTCAGGGTCATCCCTCTGTAATGGTAATTTGAAGATCTCTCTCACCCTCTCCAGATGAAAATAGATGATTTTCCCACTGACCATAGTGCTAAAATTATGGAATGCTATTCCATATTTCTTTTGCTTATCTATCATCCATAGATTTACATAGAATTCATGGATCATGTTATATCCAACAGTGATCTCAGGATTAGTTAGAATCTCCCAGCCTCTCTTTTGAATCTGCTCTTTAATCTCCGGGTACTCTTCTTCTTTTAATTTGAACATGACCTCGGGGATCACTGGCCTCTTACTTATTATCTTGTGATAATGTTCTTGATGTTACTTGGTGTAGAATCTAACAAGGTTGAAAACAACTGTTGAGTCATCTTCATTCTTGTTTCTTAGAGCGGTCTTGCCACTTCTTAGAGCCATGGGTTTCAAATTTTTTTATGAGAGAACAGGGCTCCTTCCACACTGATGAGCGGAAAAAAAATGCCGGTTAAGAATTATTGAAAGAAATCTGCCTTGTGAGTACAGTCTTAACCGACCAAATTCCACTGTCAATTTAGAAAGGATGTCACAATTAAGGATCAATTAACTGGGAGTAAAATTCCCAGGTTGTTTCCCAAAGAGTTGACAAAAGAGTGCAAGTTATTGATCAGGAATCCTTCTAAGAAATTTTTATGGTTTGAAAATGAAGAAATAAACAATTAAAATCAAAGTAATGAATAATGGCAATGGGTGTTATGTATTTGAATTAAGAGGCCTTGGCTGAGAAAAGATTAATTGGAGTTTCTATCCTTGTTGGCGTTTCTCAAGTACAAAAGTAAAGGTTATTGCTTCCACTCAGTTATTCTCTTGCAGTTGTAGAGAAAGGTTAAGTGGGAGACACTAACTCGGGTTCATAAGTCCTAATCCCTTCCTAAGGAAGGATTAGAGTCAGTGAAGAGTGAGTTAGCTAGCAATCCCCAATTACAAATTAGCTCTTGAGTATTCTAACTCAAGGAGTTCCAACTAATCAACTCCCAAGCCAAGTTGAGAGTTTTAAATTATAACATGAATGCCATTTTCACATAACACGGAATAAGAAGAAAAGAGAGACATGATAAATAAAATAAATTAAATAAGGAAAATTCTAAAGCTGATAATTAATCGAAGAAATTCAAATAAGAAATAGAATTAAATGTGGAAATGGTTTATTATATTAATAAATGTAAAATTAAGAAAATCATAACATGAATCCAAGCAATTGAATGGAAAGCACAGGAGTAAAGTAAAAGAAAAGTAAACTATAATGACGAAGATTTCCACCAAAGATAGTAGCAATTCTCTCTCAAGATCCAATCCAAGCAAAACTAAGAAAAATTATGAAAGACTAAGAACCCTACGAGAGCAAGTGTTTTCTCTAGAATTCTATAAAACTAAAAACTAAAACTAAGTGAGAATGAAAATTGTGACAAATCTCAGCTACACCCCTGCATCTATTCTGGATTTTCGGGCCTGAAACTGGGTCAAAAACGGGCCCAAAAATTGCCCCGACGAATTCTGATATGCAGCACGTGACGGCCTTCCACGCGTATGCGTCGTCCATGCGTGCGCGTCAATGTGCATTCCTCTAATCACGTGTATGCGTACTACAGGTGTGCGCGTCCCTGCTTTGTCTCCTAACCACGCATATGCGTGCTTTCCGCGTGCGCGTCGTTGCTCGCCCATGAAATCTTTAATTCCTTGTCTTCCTTCCTCTTTTGCATGCTTCTTTTCCATCCTCTAAGCCATTCCTGTCCTGTATTCTCTGAAAACACTGAACACACATATCACAGCATCGAATGGAAATAAGAGAGGATTTAAAAAAATAGTCAAGTAAAGGCCAAATAAGCATGTTTTCAATCATAGCATCAAGTTGGGAAGGAAAATGTAAACCGTGCATTTCATATGAATAAGTGTATAAAAGATTGATAAAATCCACTCTATTTAGCACAAGATAAACCATAAAATAGTGGTTTATCAATCTCCCCACATTTAAACACTAGCATGTCCTCATGCTAAGGTCAAGGAAATCAAAGGAGTAAAGGAGGAAAGGCGAGTCTTGTACAATGCAACCTATATACAAGAATGCAACTACATGCTAAAATGTTTCTACCTACTTGGTTAAGAGTAAGCAAGCTCTCCAAGACAAACATGAATAGATTCCACTAATTCAAATCATAGAATAAGATAATAGTAAACTTGTAAGAAGAAAGTTCATGAAAGCCGAGAACGTAGAGTTGAGCATTGAACCCTCACTGGAAGTGTAAATGCACTCTAATCGCTCAAGTGTCTAGGGTTATTCCACTCTAGTCTCCCTAGTCGTGCTTTCTAAAACTTTGTTCTTCATCTAACTAATCAACAAATGTTTAGTGTACTAATGCAAACATCATGAGGGTTTTTCATGGTTGTAATGGGGCTAAGGTTAGGGTGAGGATATGTGTATGGCTAAGTGAGCTATGATTTGAATCTTTGACTAACCCAAGTATTCACCTGACACATACACACACTCTATATAATTCTCAAATCATGCTTAGCTACCCAAATTCTCATTTATGCCAAATTTCACACACTCATGTATTAGTTTTGATTCCATCACATATGCATTGATCTAATTTTATTGAACTTAACATTGAGGTAATTTTGCCCCTTATCTATTTATTCCTTTTTTTAAGAGCATAGTTTATCAATGCATATGGTTTTTCTAGTTTTACATGAGTGATCACCCAAATTCCCAATATTTATTAATAAGAGTAAAAACACATTCTCATCAACCACAGTTCTCACATTTTCCCACATTTAGTTGACACACAATCTCTATCTTAAGCTAACCAAAGATTCAAATAGGGCAATTAATTATTTTTCCGCTTAAGGCTAGTGATGTGGTATTATAAAGAACGAATGAGGGTTAAAAACGCTCAAGGTGGCAAATAAAGGTAAATGAGATGGTAGACTATTTGGGATAAGTGAGCTAATATCAAATGATGGCCTCAATCACATGTATGCATGAATATACACTAAACAATGGACATATAGAATGGAACAAAGCAAAGATTGCAATCTTAGAGAAGAAAACACACACAAGAAGAAAAATCATGGTTAAATAATGTAACCATATAATTAATCTCAAAATCTCACAGGTTATGTGTTCTTAGCTCTAAATTATGTTTCAAATTAAAATCTTCAAACAAGTTTAGCAAAATTTTTAATTTGAATTAATGAAATACTATAGAATAGTGTCTAGAGAGAGAATATATCAGTCAATCAAGTAGTACCTAAATACAAACAACTACTACTAGTCATGCAAGTTATTCTATGTAACAACATGAAAATTCAAATATTGGTGTTGAAAAAGAGAGAGAGATGTTACCTCCAGAAGTCATTCCAACCTCCCCACACTAAAGGTTTGGCACAGTCTTCCGTGCCATCAGTGAGGAAAAGAGTGGTGTTGGGAGCATCGCTTCCACCGTTTGGCTCATCATGGCACTCCATGCTATGAGTCGAAGTAGAGTCCAGGGTGTCTGTGTCTTCTCTAGGTTGGTGAGTGCCAACAATTAGCACCTTCAGGTAGTGATAACGGCGCTTGTTACGGTGCTCCATTCGCTCAACCCATCAGTCCTGCCAGTCTAACCTCTCAAGGATCTGAAGGAGAAGCTGATTGGTTGAAGGTTCCTGTGGTGTGGAAGATGGTGAAGTGGAGGGAGAAGGAATGCTGTGGGCCAGGCCCTCAGCCTGGCTTGCAGTAAATGCTGGGAGCCTGATGTACTTCCCGCTTGGGATATACTGATCTTCTCTAGGAATCATGGCCTTTGTGTCTCCAGCCCGATAGGGAACTCCCGCTGCAGAGACCAAATCTGTAACTAATGCGGGGAAGGGTAGGTTGCCCACTATTTGTACATGCTCCATGGCATGCCAGATGATGCGAGGCAAGTTTAGTGGTTGCTCTGTCAGAATGCACCAAATGAGGAATGCCATGTCAGTAGTGAATGTTGACTCGTGGGTGCTCGGAAGGACATAATACGACAGAATCTGAGCCCACACGTGGGTCTCAAAGGTAAGTGCAGAGGTGGAGATGCCCTTTGGTTTAGCCCGGTGTTGTCAATAGATCTAGTTGCTGCCAGGTAGGGCTATGACGCCTAGGACACTTTTCCAGTCAAAGGTATATGCCTGGCATTCTAGTTGGGCTGCTTAATAAGCGTCTAATCCCTCTAAGCTAGGTGGGAGATCCAACACCCTCTGAATGGCACCATCGGAAACAGGGACATGCTTTTGGTGAACATAGACAGATTGCAAGGTGGGTGAGTGAAAATTGGAGTAGAATTCAACTACCCAAGATAAGTTGGCCTCTTGCGGCTGCCTTCTTAAGAATCCCCACTGTCTTCTTTCGAGGCGAGGTTCCACAAAGTCAACAAAGTGTGTCAGAAGGATGAGGAGGTGCTCATTGTTATAATTTTGTTCCGCCAAGATAGGGAACATCTGCTCACAGTAACGGTTGGTGAACCTCGCAGAGTCCTGGGCGGGAAATGCCATTTCCGCTTCATCCACTTTGATAATCCTTTTCACCCTCTTAGTGGGTGGCTTTACTGTTGTGGAGGGTTGTTCCTTAGCCGGTGCTCTTTTAGTTCCTCTTCTCGCCAGTGTCTTGTCAGAAGCTTTCTCTTTTCCCTTTTTGGTGGCCATCCTGAAAAAGGAGGAAAAAAAAGGGGTATCAAATTTAAATAGCTAAAACCCGGAGGAGGAAAGTCCAAGTGATAATTAATGCCAAAGGAGAAGATAGTGTCTTAAAGTAAGACCTAAAGTAATATCATGAAGGCATAGCATAAGAACTAGATGCAAGAGTATTAAAAGTACACAAGTAAAGGCATGAGAAGCATAGATCAAGCATCAATAGCAAAATGATTATCATATGTAACAAAATAATAAGCACTTTCATGTTGACAATTAATAATTAATATACTCAAATACAATGGATTGCAAGGGTTTGTGAAAAAAGAGGCATTAAAGTATAAGAATAAAATAAAAGAAAGATAAAAAAGCCATTAGAGCTTTTTCACAAACACTTGGGATGCACTTTTAAAAGTTAAAAGTAAGGTAATTAATCCAAGTATGTATGAGACCTAGAATACAATGTCAATTGTCAAATCACTCCCCATAATACCCACAAGCAAATATATAATAAAGCAATCACCCAAATAAATCTCTAACACCAACATAAGAATGCAAAAATAGATATTAGAAGAGAAAAAGAAAAAGAACCTTAAGAAAAAGATGATGAAAATAGAGAGGTAATGGAGAATGTGAGTGAGAGAAAAGTAATAAGATTGGAAGGAGAAAAAATTTAGAAAGAGAGAAGAAGAAGAATGAAGAAGAGAGTAGTAAGAAGAAGAAGAAGTAATTAGGATTTGAAAAGAGAAGAAAAGAAAAAGGGGTTTGAAAAACGCAGAACAGGGCAGCGCGCTGAGTAAGTGACGCAGCGCATACGACGCGCACGCGTCGCCCATACGTACGCGTGGGTGAGCTTAAAGGTGAGGGACGTGTAAGCGTCAATCACGCATACACGTGACCAGGATCTATGCTAAACGTGCGAATCCAGCCTCACTCCCGCACAACTCTCTGTTCAATTGCCCATTTACGTCGATTTGCACATCCACGCATGTGCGTATGTCACGTGTGCGCGTGGGTTATGGAAGTTATAGGTGACGCGTAAGCGTCGGTCACGCATATGCGTGACCACTGGTTGTGCTAGAGGCACAATTCCAGCGCCATGGCATTACAACTCTCTGTCAAAAAAGCATTTGTAGCTGATTTACATGTCACGCGTACGCGTCAGGGATGCTTACGCGTGGATTGGCAAATTCGCAGGGGATGCGTACGCATCAATGCACGCGTACGCGTCAATGCATGGGTACATGTGGATAGCTTGTGCGCCAAGCACCCCTCCTGCACGATTCCAGCCCATCTATCTGTAACTTTTTATAAAATTCGATCCTACGAGGGACGCTGCACATCATAGACGCGTAAGCGTCGAAGGCTTCTTTTTTTTATGCAGAAGGAAATATGCAAAACTGAAAAATAACACTAGTATGAATGAAATAAAATTAAGAAAAACGGAAGATCATACCATGGTGGGTTACCTCCCACCTAGCACTTTTCTTTAAGTCCTTAAGTTGGACGGTCAATGAGCTTAGTCCTTTTCTTGTGCTGGATCCTTCAAGAGGAAGATCTCCAGCTTCTTGTTGCTCTTCAGCTTCTCACCATGATATAACTTCAAGCGGTGGCCATTTACCTTGAAGAAGGTGGGGCTTGACGGATGGCTCAGGTGGAAAACTCCATAAGGCTCAACCTTCTCCACCCTGTAGGGTCCTTCCCACCTAGATCTTAACTTTTCTGGCATGAGTCATAGCCTTGAGTTGTAGAGGAGGACCAAATCCCCAGCTTTAAATTCTCTCCTATTAATATTCCTATCATGCACTGCCTTCACCTTTTCCTTGTAGAGTCGTGAGTTCTCGTATGCCTCTACTCGAAGGCACTCTAATTCCTTTAGCTGCAGCTTCCTTTCAATGCCGGCTCCCCCCAATCCTAAGTTGCATTCCTTCACCGCCCAGTATGCCTTGTGTTCCACCTCCACTGGAAAATGACAAGCCTTCCCATAGATGAGGTGGAAAAGACTCATTCTGATGGGTGTCTTGTATGCAGTCTGATAAGCCCAAAGCGCATCTGCCAGTATGCGCTTTATCTCCCTATTTGACACCTCGGCTTGTCCATTGGTCTGGGGATGGTAAGCTGTCACTACCTTGTGAATGATGCCTTGTTTCTTCAACAGATTTGTCATTCTCCTGTTACAAAAGTGATTGCCTTGATCACTCACGATTGCTCGCGGTGATCAAAAGCGACAGATAATATTATTTCGAACAAAGGAGACGACAATGTTAGTATCATCACTGCGGGTAGGAATTGCTTCCACCCATTTAGAAACATAATCGACAACTAACAGAATGTATACACTACAAGAAAAAGCAATATTTGTAAAAAAAAAATTGTTACAAAAAATCGAAATTTTGAAACAAAAGAATTTTGTAACAAAAAAAAGGGGTCGTTGCAGTATGTCCCATTACAAAAAGTTTTTGTAACAAAAAATAGAACTGTTATAATTTAAAGTAATATTTTGTAACATTTTTCTGATGCAAAAAACCAAAAGTTGTTACAAAAATGATAACATATTTTGATCTTTAAAATATTTTTGGTGACAATATATATTTTTCCTATCATAAAATTTTGTTACAAAATATAACTTGATTTTGTAACATTTTTTTCTTTGGTTACAAAACACTATTTATTTTGTAATAATTTTTTTAATACAAATTATACACATAATTTGCCAAATTATCTTCTTTTAATTAATTAATATATTAACTAATTTACTCAACAAGTCAACATTTATATAATATATAATAACATAAATAGTTCAAATATCTTTTATTTAACTAAAATTGTTTTATGAATCTTCAACATATAAACTTTAAAGTACAAACTAACAACACACATTAAAGAACCCTAATGTAGATACATAGGACAAGAAAAACAAGGAATTATAAATCTCCAAAATGTAATAAGTGCCACACACCGTCATGTTCATACAAGTTCCATCATGTATGAACAAGAAATTACAAACTCCATTATATTCATCCAGCTCCTTTCTCATAGAGAAACTTCTAATAAATACCACACAAGTGCCACACACCTGAAAAGTTCACCAACCAAAAAACACTAGCTTAAATTCAAATCAAATCAATAATGTTTCAAAGTACAACCCTACTTCTCAAAATTTTTAAAAATTCATAGAGTTCTTCTTATGTTCCAAATTCTAGTGAAGATGCTCTATGGGAAACATTCTTACACCAGATTTGGTTCCAACTCAATTAGGTTAATATGAAAGTTAATAGGAATTTCACAAGTTGCTACTACAATAAGGTGCCACAATAAAAAGCCTAGAAAGTGCAATCACTTAGTAAATTCATATAAAAATTATCATATAACTAAAGTTTATGGTGAACTACTAGGGTTTTTAACTTCATACTACAATTAAAACAAGAATGTACACATTTATTAATTTTTACATAATGTTTTCCCAAAAAGCTTATTTCAAAAATCATACAATTTTATCTATTGATCCAAATGACTTGAAACTTCACAGGGAACAACTAGGCTCATAAACCAAACTACCCAAATTGGTTCCAAGTGAAAAGCAATTGCGATTTGTTATAATCACACAACATTTTCTACCACATGCATCCATCTAAACAAAACAAGACAAATTTGCATACAAGGTATTGAGAGAAAAAGTACAAAGTATGGTACCCGTTTTGTTATGTTTCAATTTCAACAAATTAAACCAAATAAATGAATTAAATAAGAAAGACCATATAGTCAAGTGCTAGTTGTAGATAACAGTTCCATAAAATAATACGGAAGTACCATCATCAGTGTTTTCCTTGAAACGTTGACAAAAGAAATACGCTATTGCCTGCTACCTCCAAATACCTCACTTGTTTATTAAAATCCAATAATCGAATGCTCCTCCTATGGTACTCATTTAAAGAAATTGCTTAACAAAGTCCAATTGCCAAAACTAAACAATTCCAAATTCCAATAAATGATTTTTGCTGAAGTTGCTTAGAGAACATATATACATAGACACATGGATTAAAGCATTCTATGAGAGACATATACCCGATGAAAATTCCCTGTTGTGGATATGCAAATATGGGTATGGCTGCATAAGAAAAAAGAATAAAGAAATTAGAGATGCAACTAACTAAAGAAAGTAGAACTCAATAAGAAACACAAATATCCTCCTTATGGTCAATTTCTTAATAGAAAGTAGAACACAGTAAGCAACTGCAATCTCAACATCTGGATCCTTTTCTTTTTGTTTCTTAATAAATGTATAAATAACAAACAAATAGATGCAGAAGATTTTGCTTATTCCTTCAGTACTGCATATGAATTTCATGAGTTCTAAAATTGGTTCCAAGTGAAAAGCAATTGCGATTTGGGAGTTATATACACTTAAAAAGTTGACTACCCTTTTTTTAACAGATCTTGGAAACTCATTAAAGGTCACATTCTAAAGTTCATAAGCCACTCATCTCAATTCCACTACCACATGCATCCATCTAAACAAAACAAGACAAATTTACATACCTCTATAAAGCAAGTTATGTCAGTGGCTGAAAATTTTTTGGTTATGACAATAGAGCTCCTAAGCAATCTTAGTTGCTCCTCAACTCCCTTGAGCTTGCCCTTCCCTCCTATCCGAAGCTCCTGATAGAAATCAATGACAACAATATTCCCAAAAATTAAAGGAAATCAAAATCAGAGGGGAGAACGCCCTTACCGGTAGTGAATCCCGGCGAGGCAGTGCTATTTTCCGGTGACAGGGGCTCAGTGATGAAACCCCTAACAGCGGAGACGACGGTGACTCCACGAACGGCAACTGAGCGCAGTAGTGCGAACATCGCCTCCTCCTTTTTCCTCCATCTTCCAATCTCCACGCGTCTGTCTCTCCTGTGCGTCCTCAACGTCGTCCGTGATGGGAGATGCGACGGCGGTGGAAGCTGGCAACGACCCGCTCACGATGAAGACGCCGACCGCGATGGCTTCCCTCGGCGACAGCAGAACACGAACTGACGGCGACGATGGAGGCACAGCGGCGCTCCTTCCACGCGGAGCTCTTCCTCTCGCTCAATGTCTCCTCCTTCCTGACGGCAACACGACGTCGCGACGGTAGTGATACCCACCGGCGCTGTCCTCCCTCTTCCTCTTCTCCTTCTCTTGCTCTCTGATTCCAGCTTCCCCCTTTCTTTTCCTTGCTTTCCCTCTCTGTTCTTCCCTTTCTCTTGCTATGTGTGTGTTTGTGTGTTGTGTGTGTGCATTTGGCGAAAGGGGGGTATGGCGGCTGGAAGGGGTTAGGGTTAAGGTGAGTGAGTGAGTGAGTGAGTGAGTGGATGTGGATAGGTTTAGGATAAAATTAGAGTTAGAATTTTTAATTTGAGAATTAGGGATTGTTTTAAAAAAATGTAAAATTAGAAATTTTTAGATAAATTAAAATTTGGTAATTTTAATTAAATAATTAATTTTATCACTTTGATTTAATTAATTTTTGTTAAATAAGTTTTTGAAAATAAAATCATGAATAACTATAATAAATTATAAATAATTTATTATTTATTTTTTAACAATTAGAGATTTTACAGGCTTAATAATGAGTGTTGGATAATAATGGGTTTAGGATTTTAGTAGAGAGAAGGAAAAAATTAGAATCTATATTTTGTTTTTAAGGAAGTTTTTTAAAATTTATTTAAATGTAAAAATATGTTAAATTTTAGAGTGGTAATAAAATAAAAAATAATATTTGTTATAAATTTATTTTAAATAAGAGAAGGAAGGTAACAACCAATGAGTTATAACTCAAATGGTATAGTCTTCTCATACTCATTTAAGAGATCGTGCATTCGAGTCTTTCTATCTTTGGTATAATAAAAAAGAGAGAGAGAATGAGGGGAACCCATGCGAGCGGTAGAATGAAGAGTGAAAGTGAGGATTACCATTAGTAAAAATTATATATTAGTTTTATAAAAAAATATAAAATAATATATACCATTTTTAAAAATTAATCATTTAATCTTGAATTTTTTATAAGAAATAATTAATTAATACAAATAATATTTTAAAAAAATAAATTTTTAAAACAAAATAAAATTATCTTAAAGAGTTAAATATTTTAAAATAAATTTTTTTAGTTACGAAAATTCTTGTATCTTTAATAAAAAATAAGAGTAATATAGTAATTGCAAATTAATTTTAATTTAATAATAACTATATAAAGATATTATTTAACTATAAATTCTTAAATTATTTTTAAATAAATATCCTAATTTTAAGAATTAGAGTAATTAAATTAATTATTCTTGAAATACTATTTTATTATTAATTTATAATTATTTTTAAATAAATACTAATTAAGATAAAATTGGAGATAATCAAGTCAATTTTTTTATTCATAAAATTTAAAGTATTAAATTTTAAAATCTCAAATATATAAATTAAATTATATAAAATTTTATATTTTTTTCAATTACTAAAAATTTAAAATATAAATAACAAAGAACTCGTTTAATATATAAATCTCTAAAAATTTATTTTGAATAAATATAATAAATCATAAATAACTTATTATTTAATTTTTAAAGTAATTTTAAACTCAAAGTATCATTAAATTGACTTAAATATTTTTAGTAAAATAAATTTTTGAATATAAAATCTTAAATAAATATAATAAATCATAAATAACTCATTATGTTAATTTTTAAAAATTTGAAGTCTTACATTTAATATGTTGAAATAAAATTTTTTTATTAGTTACAAAAAATGTTTGAATTTTGTGACAAATAAATAACTTGTTACAAAAATATTGTATTTTGTGACAAATTAATTTTTTGTTACAAAATATTTAGAGCTTTTGAAACAAATAGATATTTTGTTACAAAATGTTTTGAACTTTTGCAACAATATAATCTTTTGTTACAAAACATTATAATATTTTGCAACAAAACAACAATTCGATACAAAAGCCAACATAATTTGTAACAAAAAAAATCACGTTGTTACAAAATATTCAAATATTTTGTAACAAATTTTCTTGTTACAAAATAACTAATTATTGTTACAAAAAAAAAACCATAATTTGTAACAATTTTAAATTTGAGACATTTTTTGTTACAAATCTTCCATTTTCTTGTAGTGATAAAAAACCATTAGAATTTGGAAATGGACCCATGAAGTCAATACCCCAAACATCGAAAATTTCACAGAACAACATAAGTTGTTGGGGCATCTCATTCCTCTTGGATATATTTCCAAATCTCTGACATTGGGGGCAAGAGTCACAATAAATACTAGCATCCTTAAAAAATATGGGCCACCAGAATCCACAGTCTAAAATTTTTCTAGCAGTTCTCTGAGGGTCAAAGTGTCCACCACTCTCAGAAAAGTGGCATGCCTCTAAAATGGATTGGAATTCTAATTGTGGCACACACCTTCTAATTATTTGGTCAGCACCACATCTCCATAGATATGGGTCATCCCATATATAATACTTGGACTCAATTTTAAGCTTGTCCCTTTGATGCTTAGTAAAATTAGGAGGAAAAGTACGACTAACCAAATAATTAGCTACAGGTGCATACCAAGGAACCACCTCAAATATTGCTTGCAAGCTGTTAAGTGGAAACACATCATTGATAGGAGTGGAGTCATTTTTAATATGTTGAAGGCGACTCAAGTGGTCTGCCACTACGTTTTGAGAACCACTCTTATCTTTGATTTCTAAATCAAATTCTTGCAGCAGCAATATCCAACGGATTAACCTTGGTTTTGACTCTTTTTTAGCTAACAGATACTTTAAAGCTGTGTGGTCTGAATATACTACCACCTTAGTTCCCAGTAAATAAGCTTTGAATTTATCAAGAGCAAAATCAATAGCTAATAGCTCTTTTTCGGTGGTAGTATAATTAGACTGAGCACCGTCTAAAGTCTTAGAGGCATAAGAAATAATGTAAGGGTCCTTACAGTCGCACTGAGCCAACGCCGCTCCTACCACATAGTTTGATGCGTCGCACATGATCTCGAATGGCCTACTCCAGTCAGGCCCTCTCACAATAGGAGCTTGGGTCAAGGCCACCTTCAGCTTATCAAACACCTCTATGCAATCTTCACTCAACTCGAACTCTACATCCTTATGTAGCAAACGGGATAAAGGCAATGCTACCTTATTGAAGTCCTTGATAAATCGTCGGTAGAAACCTGTATGACCAAGAAACGAATGGACTTCCCTCACAGAGGAGGGGTAAGGTAAACCAGAAATAATATCTACCTTTACTGGATCAACAGATATACCAGTATTAGAAATAACATGGCCTAGAACAATACCTTGCTTCACCATAAAATGACATTTTTCAAAATTAAGTACAAGGTTTGAACTAGTACACCTTTCTAATACTCTAGCCAAACTATCCAAGAAAAGATCAAATGAATCACCATAGACGCTAAAGTCATCCGTAAAAACTTCCATACGATTCTCAAGAAAATCTGAGAAAATACTCATCATGCATCTTTGAAACGTAGCTGGTGCATTACATAAGCCAAAAGACACCCTCTTATATGCATACTTTCCGAAGGGACATGTAAAAGCAGTTTTCTCTTGATCTTCAGGAGCTATATGAATTTGAAAATATCCTGTATAACCATCTAGAAAACAATAGTGCGATTTACTTGACAGGCGATCAAGCATTTGATCGATGAAAGGCAGTGGGTAGTGATCCTTGCAAGTGGCTTGGTTCAGACGCCTGTAATCAATGCACACCCTCCAGGAATTCTATACTCTAGTAGCCATGAGTTTTCCATGCTCATTCTTCACTGTTGTGACACCAGACTTCTTTGGGACTACTTGTACTAGGCTAATCCATTCACTATCTGAGATTGGATAAATGATGCAAGCTTCTAACAGTCTGGTTACTTACTTCTTCACAACTTCCAAGATGATGGGATTCAGCCGCCTTTGAGGTTGACGGATAGGCCTTACTCCCTCCTCTAGAAATATCTGGTGCTCGTAAACCTGAGGACTGATACCTACTATGTCTGCCAAACTCCACCCAATTGCTTTCTTGTGTCTCCTGAGCATACTAAGCAGCTGCTTTTCTTGTTGGGAAGTGAGTTCCTTCGCAATAATAACTGGGAGCTTTTGATTGTCCTCAAGGTAAGCATACTTGAGGTGGGTGGAAGGGGCTTCAATTCCATTTTCAGCTCAAGGCTAGGAACTTGATCATCTGGAATCTCCGCAAGTGGTAAGGCGTCTTCAATGTACTCAGAGGGCCTCCCCACTCTTGCACCTTGCTCCATACTTGTCTCTTCAGCTGTCTCATGGTGAACTTCAGCTACAATCTCATCAATAATGTCGCACTGGAATATGGAGTGATCTTTCGGTGGGTGCTTCATGGCTTCATCAAGGTTGAAGCTTACTGCTCTGCCATCTATTTCAAAAGAATACGTTCCTGAGAAGGAATCCAGCTTGAACTTTGAAGTCTTCAGAAATGGCCTTCCAAGCAAGATGGACGAAGGTCTCCCGGAATCTCTAGGGGCATCTCTAGGATGTAGAAATCAATAGGAAACGTCAGCCCCTTGATGCTCACCAGGACGTCTTCTGCAATACCAACCACTGAAATTATGCTCTTATCTGCCAAAACAAAACGTGCTGCCAACCTTTTTAAGTGTGGGAGCCCCGAGGCATCATATACAGATAATAGAATAATACTTACACATGCATCTAAATCACACATGCAGTCAATAAATTGTACACCCCCTATAATGCAAGTAACCATGCATGGACCCAGATCCCCATATTTTTCCGGCATGGCACCCATTAAAGTAGAAATAGAGCTACCTAAAGGAATAGTTTCTAAATCATTTATTTTATCCTTACGCATGCACAGATCTTTTAAAAACTTAGCATATTTAGGTACTTGTTGAATAACATCAAAAAGGAGAATAGTTATCTCAACCTTTTTGAAGATTTCTACCATTTTGGGGTCTAGCTCCACTTGCTTCTTAGTCCTCCTAGCAAGGTGTGGAAAAGGAATGGGGATGGTGTCTTGCACAACACTATTTTCCTTTGGCACTCCATTCCTAGATTGAACAGCTTCTTCTTCAACCGCATCTTGTACCTCGTTCTCTTCGTCAACCTCTTCTACCTCAACAACATCCTCAACTTGGACATCTTCGCTTGAGCTTGGCTCCTCTGGACTCCTCTCATGCAGTGTAGTTCCGGACCTCAAAGTGATGGCGTTGATTCCACCCTTGGGGTTGGGTAAAGGTTGAGAAGGAAGTACATTGGAGCTTGAGGGTTGATTATTGGGGGTAGAGGGCGGCTCCATTCGGGATATGAGAGCTTGTAGAGTAGAGTTAAGGCTGGTAAGGCTAGAGGTAAGTGAATTCTGAAGCTCTTTTTGTCCTTGAAGGATAGAACAGAGTGTTTCATCTTGGTTATATGAAGGGGTAGGGTAGGTGATTTGAGGGGCTTGTGGTTGGTTGAATTGAGGTGCTTAGGAATATTGGGCTTGTCTTTGATGAGGTGCTCTATATGGAGGATTCTGTTGATTTCGGTTCTACTAATAGCTATTGTTATTTCACCTTTGATTGCCACCGTTGTCTCTGCCTCCCTGGTTGTCGTTGTCCCTCAATCCTTGATTGGAATTGTTTCTCCAACCTTGGTTGTAGTTGTACTACCAACCTTGATTGTAGTTACCTACTTGGCCAAAATTATCGCCTTGATAATAGTATCCTTGATTCGAATGGTCGTAGAAATTATGAGTAGCCGCCAAGGTATTATCTTCTTGTTGGAGTTGAGGACATTCATCAGTGTAGTGCGAATAGCAAGTGCATATTCCATACACTCTCTGGGGGACTATCTGTTGACACTGCTGTTGTGGAGGAGGTGGAGGTTGTTGCTGATTCAATTGTTGCTACTTTAGTATGTTGGTCATCTCTCCTAGTGTCTTGGTGAGAGCAGCGGTCTCACTACTAGAAGAGACTTCTACGATAGCCTTGGGGTGATGAGCCCTTTGGTTTCATTTTGCGTAGACTGATAAACTACTATTTTATGGGTTATATTGTGTTTAATTGAGTGGTTTTTATCAAATTCTTGCCCACTTATTCATATGATTTGCATGATTTTACAATTCCTTCCTAGTTTAGTTCTATGGTTGAAAACTTGCTTCCTAGAGATCTTTTAATTACGCATTTAAAATCTCTTTTATACCATTTGATGTCGTGATCCGTGTGTTAAGTGTTTCAGGCTTCATAGGGCAGGAATGGCTCAGAGAATGGAGAGGAAGTTTGCAAAAAGGGAAGGAGCACAAGAAATAAAGGGGATAACCAGCGAACAGCGACGCGCATGCATGGCTGACGCGTGCGCGCAATTAGGACAAAATCACAGCGACGGGTACGCGTGGATTGGAGTTCGCGTAAACGACGCGAGCGCGTGCCTGACGCACACGCGTAGAGTGGAAAATCGTCAAACGACGCGTACGTGTGACCGACGTGTATGCGTGACATGCGCAATCTGCGCAAATTACAGAATACGCTGAAGACGATTTCGGGCCGTGTTTTGACCCAGATTTCGGACCAGAAACACAGATTAAATTCAGGGAAATGCAAAGATTCAAGATATCAGATCATACACATAATTTTAGGTTTAGATGTAGCTTTTAGAGAGAGAGAGAGAGAGGCTCTCTCCTCTCTCTTAGGAATTAGGATTAGGATTTAGGATTTCTATTATGTTCAGATTACTTCTCTTCATCACAGGTTCAATGTTCCTTTTATTTATTTTCTCAATTTAGTTTATGAACTCTTTATGTTTAGAGTGATTTTCTATTTAATACAATTTGAGGTATTTCAGACTTATGATTGCTCTCTTTTATTTATGATATAAATAATTTAGATTTTTTCCTTTTGGCTTTGGTTGAGTCATTGGAGACACTTGAGTTATCTAACTCATTGTTGATTGAAAATTGGAATTCTTCAAGAATTAATTCGAGTTCCAATAACTCTAGCCTTTCCCAAGGAAAGACTAGGACCTGAGGAATCAAAATTAGTTTATCCACTTAACTTACCTTCATAGTTAGAGGTTAACAAAGTGGGAGAAAAATCCAATTCTCATCACAATTGATAAGGATAACTAGGATAGGACTTCTAATTTTCATACCTTGCCAAGTGTTTTATTAATTATTAATTTATTTTTCTTGTCAATTAAATTACTTGTTAAACCCTTTTGAAAACCCCAAAATATACCTTTGCATAACCAATAATAAGAACACTTCCCTGCATTTCCTTGAGAAGACGACCCGAGGTTTAAATACTTCGGTTATCAATATTATCAGGGGTTTGTTACTTGTGACAACCAAAACTTTTGTACGAAAGGATTTTCTGTTGGTTTAGGAACTATACTTAAAACGTGGTTTGTCACCCATGCGTCCGCGTCACCAGACCTTATCGCACACCACGCGACCGCGTCACTCACGCGTCCGCGTTGCCTGCACCGCACAACTTATCCAGATCAGTGCCAATTATCTTATCTTTTCTTTTCTAATCCAAATTTCTTCTATCTTTTCTTCTTTCTTCTTTCTTTCTTACTTACTTCTTCTTCATCTCTTTAACTTCTCATCCTTCTTTTCTTCCATTCTATTTTACTTAATTTATTTGCATACTTTCATTCATTGCATTTTTATCTTGTGCATATTCTTATTTTCTTCTCTAAGTTGTTATTTTACCATTGGTGTTAAATGTTCTTATTCCACTGTTGTATCTTTTCTGGTACTATTTTGTTGCTTAGTGACTTGTACTACACTGTTGGATGATATTATTTTTCTGTCAATGTCAATCTTTTATGATCACTAATCCTTTTGCATTGACATGAATTTATATTGTCTTTCGTTCTCTACTATCTCTTCGCCATTGTTGCGATTTGTGCACTATTGATATGCCATTTTCTTCTACTGTTTTCTCACTTGCATGTTGTAGCTACCATGTAATTGAGACCCTTATTATTTGGCATTAACACCCATATTTTATTTGTTTTCTATCTTTGTTTCTGGGTTACTTTTCTTCTTTTCCTCTTCTTTCAGGCTGGCCACCGAGAAAGAAAAGGAAAAACTTTTACATGGGGCAACTGACAAGTTAATCTGTACATTCTTTGGAGAAAAGCATCAGTTGGAGCCACCTATCCACTTGCACATCTCAGCATGCACCGAGGACGGTGCAATCTTTAAGTTGGGGAGGTCGTTACCGACTTCCGTGGGTTAGTTACCTTCTTCTCAACACCAATGTCTTATTTTCTTTGTTTGTTCATTATTGCATTTGCATATTTGATTGCATATTTGTTTAATTTTGTGCATATTTTACCACTCCTTGGTTAAAGTAATATTTTCTTTTTCAAGAAACCTTTTATAGCATTTCACTAATTTGAATTAAACTTTTTGAAAAAAATTGTTTGAAGAAATTTTATTTTGGAACATGGTTTTAGAGCTCAAACACACAAAACCCGTGAGATTTTGAGCCTATTTGATTGGTTGCATTTTATCAACGAATATTTTATTTTTGGTGTATGTTATTCTCTCTAAAATTATAATCTTTGTCTTGTTTGATTCTATATTTCCCTGATTTAATGTATGCATGCACTTATATGATTGAGGCCTTATTTCACTTGGGTTACATACCCATATGGCCTTAACCTTTTCATTATCCTTTGCAAACTAATGTTGAGCCTATTTTACCCCTTTGTTCTTTACTTTAGATCATCACTAACTCTAAGCGAAAAATAATAATGTCCTTAATTTGAATCCTTGATTAGCATAGACTAGTGAAAGTGCTTATGATTTAAGTGTGGGGAAATTGGGTTTGGAAACATTTGGTTTGGGAATTGAGTATGTTAGACTTTGTGTGAAAATGTGAAAAATGTTAAGAACATGTTTATGCATTCAATACCTTAATCATATACATTGAAAAAGAAAAAAAATAGATTAAGAAAAGAAAAATAGAAAAAGAAAAAGAAAAGAGAAAAAGAAAAGAAAAAGAGCAGAAAAATAAAAAGGGGACAAAATATCCCAAAGTAAATGGTAAAATCAATGCATATGAGTTGTACTTAAATTTGGGATGCATGAATATGTGGTAAACATAGTTAATGGGCAGTTAGATCTTGTATTGTGATTACATGGATTGTCTTAAGTTAGCTGGAAAAAGTTTAGGTTAATTAAGGATTTAGATTTTAGTCCACTTGACCAAATACAATCCTACCTTGACCTTGACCCCATTACAACCCTTAAAAGACCTCTTGATTTGTGTATTGGTGCATTAAATTTTTGTTGATTATTAGAAAAAAAGAAAGCCTTAGAGAGCAAGATTAGTAAAGAATTGAGAGGATCGAACCTTAAACACCTGAGCGATTAGAGTGCATACACTTCTAGTAAGGGTTCGATGTTCGATTCCTTGTTCCCTTCTTTCATGAGCTATCTTCTTTTTTCAAGTTATTTGTACTTTATGTTTTTATTTGAATTAGTGAAATCTAGTTCATATTTGTTCTTGAAAGATTTATTTACTTTTTCACTAAGTAGGTAGAATCATTTTAGCATGTAAGTTGCATTCACATTCATAGGTTGCATTGCATGAGTATTGCTTTTCCCTACTCATCTATTTTATCGTCAAATGACGCGTACGTGTGACCGACGCGTATGCGTGACATGCACGATCTGCAGAAATTACAGAATACGCTGAAGACAATTTCGGGCCGTGTTTTGACCCAGATTTCGGCCCAGAAACACAAATTAAAGTCAGGGAAATGCAGAGACTCAAGATATCAGATCATACACATAATTTTAAGTTTAGATGTAGCTTTTAGAGAGAGAGAGAGAGAGCCTCTTTCCTCTCTCTTAGGAATTAGGATTAGGATTTAGGATTTTTATTATGTTCAGATTACTTCTCTTCATCACAGGTTCAATATTCCTTTTATTTATTTTCTCAATTTAGTTTATGAACTCTTTATGTTTAGAGTGATTTTCTATTTAATACAATTTGAGGTATTTCAGACTTATGATTGCTCTCTTTTATTTATGATATAAATAATTTGGATTTTTCCCTTTTGGCTTTGGTTGAGTCATTGGAGACACTTGAGTTATCAAACTCATTATTGATTGAAAATTGGAATTCTTCAAGAATTAATTCGAGTTCCAATAACTCTAGCCTTTCCCAAGGAAAGACTAGGACCTGAGGAATCAAAATTAATTTATCCACTTAACTTACCTTCATAGTTAGAGGTTAACAAAGTGGGAGAAAAATCCAATTCTCATCACAATTGATAAGGATAACTAGGATAAGACTTTTAATTTTCATTCCTTGCCAAGAGTTTTATTAACTATTAATTTATTTTTCTTGTCAATTAAATTACTTGTTCAACCCTTTTGAAAATCCCAAAATATACCTTTGCATAACCAATAATAAGAACACTTCCCTGCAATTCCTTGAGAAGATGACTTGAGGTTTAAATACTTCGATTATCAATATTATCAGGGGTTTGTTACTTGTGACAACCAAAACTTTTGCAAGAAAGGAATTCTTGTCGGTCTAGAAGCTATACTTACAACGGGAATTTATTTGTGAAAATTCTAGATCGCGCGAGATTTTCGTTCTTCATAGACTCAGCTAGATCGGTGATCAGTTGCCACGCTTCTGTCACCGTCTTGTAATTCGTTAGAGATCCATTACTCGCACCATCCAATAAAGTCTTGTCTCCAGGCTTTATGCCTTGGCTGAAATAGCTGATCAACACCAACTGGTTGATCTTATGGTAGGGACATGAATCTAGGAGATTCCTGAAGCGTTTCCAATACTCATAGAGAGTCTCTGCTTCTCCTTGAATGATACAGGAAATCTCCTTCCTCAGCCTATCAGTAACCTCTATCGGAAAGTACTTGTCTAAGAATTCCCTTCTGAGCAGATCACAGTTAGTAACAACATCTTCTGACTGAGTGTAGAACCACTCCTTCGCCTTTCCCTCCGGAGAAAATGGAAAAGCGTATAGCCAGACGGCAATCTCATCAGCACCATGCCGCCTAGTAGTTGAGCAAGCTGTCTGAAAATCCCTAAGGTGCTTGATAGGCTCTTGAGCAGGTAAACCATGGAACTTGGGCAGTAAATTGATCAAAGTGGTCTTCAGCTCAAAGTCTACACCCAAGTTCAGATGACGCGCTTGATATGGTTGCAGTGTAAAATCTGGAGCTTCCACTTCCTTTAGCGTGATTCTCCTAGGCTCTGCCATAGTACTCGCACTCAAATCAAGAGAAGAGGCGTCAATCCAATTATCAGGAAAGGAGTTAGTATCTTCCTCGAATGAATCGTCCTCAGATAAGACTGGTGAATTGGGATCAACCCCTTCACCACCCTCAGAGGCTAACCGACGTGAGCTCGCCTAATACGTGAAATAGTTCTTTCAATATCAGGATCAAACGCGGCTAAGCTCCGATCAGGTAGCGAACGAGTCATTCAATGAAAGAAACATATAGCTTATGGTAATAAAATATGAAAAAGAAAAATGCAGTTATGTATATTAAAACTTATTTACACCAATCAATAAATTAGCACACTGTTGTAACTCCCCGGTAACGACACCAAAAATTGATGGGCGAAAAAAAATGCCGGATAAGAATTATTGATAGAAAACTACGTTGTGAGTATAGTCTTAACAGACCAAATTCCACTATCAATTTAGAAAGGATGTCACAATTAAGGATCAATTAACTGGGAGTAAAACTCCTAGGTCGTTTCCAAAGAGTAGACAAAAGAGTGCAATTTATTGATCAGGAATCTTTCCGAGAAACTTTTATGGTTTGAAAACGAAGAAATAAACAATTAAAGTCAAAGCAATGAATAATGGCAATGGGTGTTATGTATTTGAATTAAGAGGCCTCGGCTGAGAGAAGATTAATTGGAGTTTCTATCCTTGTTGGCTTTTCTCAAGTGCAAAAGTAAATGTTATAGCTTCCACTCAGTTATTCTCTTGCAGTTGTAGACAAAGGTTAAGTGGGAGATACTAACTCGGGTTCATAAGTCCTAATCCCTTCCCAAGGAAGGATTTAATTCAGTGAAGAGTGAGTTAGCTAGCAATCGCCAATTACAAATTAGCTCTTGAGTATTCCAACTCAAGGAGTTCTAACTAATCAACACCCAAGTGAAGTTGAGAGTATTAAATCATAACATGAATGCCATTTTCACATAATACGGAATAAGAAGAAATGAGAGACATGATAAATAAAATATATTAAATAAGGAAAATTCTAAAGCTGATAATTAATCGAAGAAATTCAAACAAGAAATGGAATTAAATGTGGAAATGGTTTATTATATTAATAAATGTAAAATTAAGAAAATTATAACATGAATCCAAGCAATTGAATGGAAAGCACAAGAGTAAGGTAAAAGAAAAGCAAACTATAATGATGAAGATTTCCACCGAAGATAGTAGCAATTCTCTCTCAAGATCCAATCCAAGCAAAACTAAGAAAAACTATGAAAGACTAATAACCCTACGAGAGTAAGTATTTTCTCTATAATTCTCTAAAACAAAAAACTAAAACAAAGTGAGAATGAAAATTGTGTCAAGTCTCAGCTACACCCCTACATTTATTCTAGAATTTCGGGCCTGAAACTGGGTAAAAAACGGGCACAAAAATTGCCCCCTACGAATTCTGATATGCAGCACGTGACAGCCTTCCACGCGTACGCCTCGTCCACGCATGCGCGTCGATGTGCATTGCTCTAATCACGCGTATGCGTACTACACGTGTGTGCGTCACTGCTTTGTCTCTGATGAGCGGATAATTTATACGCTTTTTGGCATTTTTTTAGGTAGTTTTTAGCATGATCTAGTTACTTTTAGGGATGTTTTCATTAGTTTTTATGCTAAATTCATATTTCTGGACTTTACTATGAGATTGTGTGTTTTTCTGTGATTTCAGGTAATTTCTGGCTGAAATTAAGGGACCTGAGTAAAACTCTGAGAAGGAGGCTGACAAAGGACTGCTGATGCTGTTGGAATCTGACCTCCCTGTACTCGAAATGGATTTTCTAGAGCTATAGAACTCCAAATGGCGCGCTCTCAATGGCGTTGGAAAGTAGACATCCAGAGCTGTCTAGCAATATATAATAGTCTATACTTTATTCGGGAATTGATGACGTAAACTGGCGCTCAACGCCAGTTCCATGCTGCTGTCTGGAGTCAAACGCCAGAAACACGTCACGAACCAGAGTTGAACGCCCAAAACACGTTACAACTTGGCGTTCAACTTCAAGATAAGCCTCAGCTCGTGTAACATTCAAGCTAAAGCTTTAATACAATTACTACTATTTTCTATTCAATTCTCTTTATTCCTATTCTAAGATATTCGTTGCACTTCAACTTGATGAATGTGATAATCCGTGACACTCATCATCATTCTCACCTATGAACGCGCGTGATTGACAACCACTTCCATTCTACCTTAGGCCGGGCGCGTATCTCTTGGATTCCTTAATCAGAATCTTCGTGGTATAAGCTAGAATTGATGGCGGCATTCATGGGAATCCGAAAGGTCTAACCTTGTCTGTGGTATTCCGAGTAGGATTCCGGGATTGAATGACTGTGATGAGCTTCAAACTCCTAAAGGCTGGGCGTTAGTGACAGACGCAAAAGAATCAAGGGATTCTATTCCAACCTGATTGAGAACCGACAGATGATTAGCCGTGCTGTGACAGAGCATTTGGACCTTTTTCACTGAGAGGATGGGATGTAGCCATTGACAACGGTGATGTCCTACATACAGCTTGCCATGGAAAGGAGTAAGAAGGATTGAAGGAAGAAGTAGGAAAGTAGAAAAAGAAAGGGCACAGTATCTCCATACGCTTTTCTAAAATTCCCACTATTAATTTACATAAGTATTTCTATCCCTTTATTTTATTTATCTTTTAAATATCTAATCCAATTACATTTGACTCTACCTGACTGGGATTTACAAGATGACAATAGCTTGCTTCATACTAACAATCTCTGTGGGATCGACCCTTACTCATGTAAGGTTTATTACTTGGACGATCCAGTACACTTGCTGGTTAGTTGAACGGAGTTGTGACCACACATAGTAAAGAGCCATTATAATTATTCCATACAACAACAAAGAATACAATATTGATGAATCACAATTTTGTCCACCAAGTTTTTGGCGCCGTTGCCGGGGATTGTTGAGTTTGAACAACTGACGGTTCATCTTGTTGCTCAGATTAGGTAATTTTCTTTTCAAAAATTTTTCAAAAATCTTTTTCAAAATTTTTCTTTTCTTTTTTTCGTTTTTCCAAACGTTATTTTCGAAAAAATTTAATAAAAATCCAAAAAAATTAATAAAACCATAAAATAAAAAATATTTTGTGTTTCTTGTTTGAATTTTGAGTTAATTTTTAAGTTTGGTGTCAATTGCATGCTTTAAAAATTTTTCTTGCATTTCTCGAAAATTCATGCATTTATAGTGTTCTTCATGATCTTCAAGTTGTTCTTGATAAGTCCTCTTGTTTGATCTTGATGTTTTCTTGTTTGGTGTATTTTCTTGTTTTTCATATGCATTTTTTATTTGTTAGAGTCCATGCATTAAAGATTTCCAAGTTTGGTGTCTTGCATGTTTTCTTTGCATCAAAAATTTTTCAAACTTATGTTCTTGATGTTCATCATGATCTTCAAAGTGTTCTTGGTGTTCATCTTGACATTCATAGTGTTCTTGCATGCATCATGTGTTTGATCCAAAATTTTCATTTTTTGGGTCATTTTTATGTTTTTCTCTCTCATAATTAAAAATTCAAAAATCAAAAATATATCTTTTCCTTTTTTCTCTCCAAATTTTCGAAATTTTGGGTTGACTTGGTCAAAATTTTTAAAACTAGTTGTTTCTTACAAGTCAAGTCAAAATTTCAATTTTAAAAATCTTCTCTTTTTAAATTCTTTTTCAAATTATTTTCAAAATCTTTTTCTTATCTTTATATCAAATTTTCGAAATTACACTAACAAGTAATATGATTGATTCAAAAATTTGAAGTTTGTTACTTTCTTGTTAAGAAAGGTTCAATCTTTAAAATCTAGAATCTTATCTTTTTTAAGTTTCTTGTTAATTAAGTAATTAATTTTAATTTTAATTTTAAATCTTTTTCGACCATATCTTATCTATCTTATCTTTTGATCTTATATTTTTTTATCATATCTTTTTGAAAATTTTATCTTTTTTCAAATTTTGATTTCAAAATATCCTATCTTATCTTATCTTCTTATCTTTTCAAATTTGATTTTAATATCTTTTTCAACTAACTATTTGACTTTTTGTTTGTTTCTTATCTTTTTCAAAACCACCTAACTACTTTTCTCTCTCTAATTTTTGAAAATACCTCTCTCTTTTTCAAAAATTCTTTTTAATAGTTTTAAATTTTAATTTTAATCATATCTTATCTTTAATTTTCAAAATTACTAATTCCTTTTCAAAAATTAATTTTTGAATTCTCCCTCTCTTTTCTTATTTTATTTAGTTATTTATTTACTAACACTTCTCTTCACCTCTCTTCATCCAAAAATCCGAACTCACTCCTCCCCCTGTGTTTGGATTCTTCACTCTTCCTTATTCTATTCTCTTCTTCTTTTACTAACATAAAGGAATCTCTATACTGTGACATAGAGGATTCCTCTTCTTTTCTTGTTTTCTTCTCTTTCATATGAGCAGGAACAAGGAAAAAGGCACTCTTGTTGAAATTGATCCAGAACATGAAAGAACTCTGAAGAGGAAACTAAGAGAAGCTAAATTACAACAATCCAGAAATAACCTTTCAGAAATTTTCGAACAAGAGAAGGAGATGGCAGCCGAACCCAACAACAATAATGCAAGGAGGATGCTTGGTGACTTTACTAAACCCACTTCCAAGTTTGATGGAAGAAGCATCTCTGTTCCTGCCATTGGAGCAAATAATTTTGAGCTTAAACCTCAACTAGTTGCTTTAATGCAACAGAACTGCAAATTTTATGGACTTCCATCTGAAGATCCTTACCAGTTTTTAACTGAGTTCTTGCAGATTTGTGAGACTGTTAAGACAAATGGAGTAGATCCTGAAGTCTACAGGCTCATGCTTTTCCCTTTTGCTGTAAGAGACAGAGCTAGAACATGGTTGGACTCACAACCTAAAGATAGCCTGGACTCCTGGGATAAGCTGGTCACGGCCTTCTTGGATAAATTATTTCCTCCTCAAAAGCTGAGCAAGCTTAGAGTGGATGTTTAGACCTTCAAGTAAAAGGATGGTGAATCCCTCTATGAAGCTTGGGAAAGATACAAGCAGCTGACCAAAAGGTATCTATCTGACATATTTTCAGAATGGACCACATTAGATATATTCTATTATGGTCTATCTGAGTTTTTGAAAATATCACTGGACCATTCTGCAGGTGGATCCATTCACCTAAAGAAAACGCCTACAGAAGCTCAAGAACGTATTGACATGGTTGTAAATAACCAATTCATGTACACTTCTGAGAGGAATTCCGTGAATAATGGGACACCTCAGAGGAAGGGAGTTCTTGAAATTGATACTCTGAATGCCATATTGGCTCAGAACAAAGTGTTGACTCAGCAAGTTAACATGATTTCTCAAAGTCTGAATAGATGGCAGAATGCATCCAACAGTACTAAAGAGGCAGCTTCTGAAGAAGCTTATGATCCTGAGAACCCTGCAATAGCAGAAGTAAATTACATGGGTGAACCTTATGGAAACACCTATAACTCATCATGGAGAAATCTCCCAAATTTCTCATGGAAGGATCAACAAAAGCCTCAACAAGGCTTTAATAATGGTGGAAGAAATAGGCTCAGTAATAACAAGCCTTTTCCATCATCTTCTCAGCAACAAACAGAAAATTCTGAACAGATCCCCTCTAATTTAGCAAACTTAGTCTCTGATCTGTCAAAAGCCACTTTCAGTTTCATGAGTAGAACAAGATCCTCCATCAGAAATCTGGAGGCACAAGTGGGCCAGCTGAGTAAGAAAGTCATTGAAACTCCTCCCAGTATTCTCCCAAGCAATACAGAAGAGAATCCAAAAGGAGAGTGCAAGGCCATTGATGTGATCAATATGGTTGAATGCACAAGGGAGGAGAAGGACGAAAATCCTAGTGAGGAGGACCTCCTGGGACGTCTCTCAAGCAAGAAGGAGTTTCCTATTAAGGATCCAAAGGAATCTGAGGCTCATATAGAGACCATAGAGATTCCATTAAATCTTCTTCTGCCATTCATGAGCTCTGAAGACTATTCTTCCTCTGAAGAGCATGAAGATGTGACTAGAGAGCAAGTTGCTCAATATTTAGGAGCTATCATGAAGCTGAATGCCAAGTTGTTTGGTAATGAGACTTGGGAAGGTGAACCTCCCTTGCTCATTAGTGAACTAGATACATGGATTCAGCAAATTGTACCTCTAAAGAGACAAGATCCTGGCAAGTTCTTAATACCTTGTACCATAGGAACCATGACCTTTAAAAAAGCTATATGTGATCTGGGGTCAGGGATAAATCTTATGCCACTCTCTATAATGGAGAAGCTGGGGATCATTGAGGTACAACCTGCCTTGTTCTCATTACAATTGGCAGACAAGTTATTAAGACAAGCTTATGGATTAGTAGAGGACGTGTTAGTAAAGGTTGAAGGCCTTTACATCCCTGCTGATTTCATAATCTTAGACACTAGGAAGGAAGAGGATGAATGCATCATCCTTGGAAGACCTTTCCTAGCCACAGCAGGAGCTGTGATAGATGTCAACAGGGGTGAACTAGTCCTTCAATTAAATGGGGACTACCTCGTGTTTAAGGCACATGGCCATTCCTCTGTGACAAAAGAGAGTAAACATGAAGAGCTTCTCTCAGTACAGAGTCAAACAAAGCCCCCACAGTCAAACTCTAAGTTTGGAGTTGGGAGGCCACAACCAAACACTATGTTTGGTGTTGGAAGTTTTACAACATTGACCTGATCACCTTTGTGGCTCCATGAGAGCCCACTATTGAGCTAATGACATTAAAAGAGCGCTTGTTGGGAGGCAACCTAATTTTTATTTATTTAATTTTTATTTTATTTTATTATTATTTTGTGTTTTATTAGGTACATGATCATGTGGAGTCACGAAAAAAATATAAAAATTAAAAACAGAATCAAAAACAGCAGAAGAAAAATCACACCCTGGAGGGAGGACATACTGGCGTTCACCGCCAGTAAGGAGCATCTGGCTAGCGTTCAACGCCAGAACAGAGCATGAATCTGGCGCTGAACGCCAGAAACAAGCAACATCCTGGCGTTTGAATGCCAGGAATGTGCCTTGAGGAAAGCTGGCCCTGAACGCCAGTAACAATAATGGAACTGGCGTTCAACGCCAGAAACATGCTACACATAAGCGTTGAACGCCCAGAGTGTGCATCATCTTGGCGTTTAAACGCCAAAATAGTGTGCAAAGGCATTTTACATGCCTAATTGGTGCAGGGATGTAAATCCTTGACACCTCAGGATCTGTGGACCCCACAGGATCCCCACCTAACATATTCCCACCTTACTTCCTAATCCTATAAAACTCTTCCCTAAAACACACTTCCCAACAACTTCAATCTCTCTTCCCAATTACCCCTATGACCACTCACATCCATCCAATCTTCCCCATAAACCCCACCCACCTTCAAAATTCAAAAAAACTTTCCCACCCAAACCTACCCTAAATGACCGAAACTACACCCACTCCCCTCCCTATATATACCCTTCCATTCTACTTCATTTTCACACAACACAAACCCCCTCTTCTACACCTTGGTCGAATCCATCTCCCCTCACTCTCCTCCATCTTTTCTTCTTCTTCTTCCTCTCCTCTTTCTTCTCTTGCTCGAGGGCGAGCAATATTTTAAGTTTGGTATGGTAAAAGCATAAGCTTTTTGTTTTTCCATTACCATCAATGGCACCTAAGGCCGGAGAATCCTCTAGAAAAGGAAAAGGTAAGACAAAAGCTTCCACCTCCGGGTCATGGGAGATGGAAAGATTCATCTTCAAAAGCCATCAAGACCACTTCTATGATGTTGTGGCAAAGAAGAAGGTGATCCCTGAGGTCCCTTTCAAGCTCAAGAAAAATGAGTATCCAAAGATCCGACAAGAGATCCGAAGAAGAGGTTGGGAAGTCCTAACCAACCCCATGCAATAAGTTGGAATCTTAATGGTTCAAGAGTTCTATGCCAATGCATGGATCTCTAGGAACCATGATCAAAGTGTGAACCCGAGTCCAAAGAAGTATCTCACAATGGTTCGGGGGAAATACTTAGATTTCAGTCTGGAAAATGTGAGGTTAGCATTCCACTTGCCCATGATGCAAGGAGATGAACGCCCATCATGGATATATGTGTGGAAGGAGCTCAATGGAAAAGAGACTCCAAAGGCAAGCCAGTTCAACTGAGAAGACTAGACCTCAAGCCTGTGGCTAGAGGATGGTTGGAGTTTATTCAACGCTCCATCATTCCCACTAGCAACCGATCTGAAGTTACTATGGATCGGGCCATCATGATTCATAGCATCATGATTGGAGAGGAAGTAGAAGTTCATGAAGTCATCTCCAATGAAATCTACAAAATAGCCGATAAGTCCTTCAACACGGCAAGGCTAGCTTTTCCTCATCTTATTTGCCATCTATGTTACTCAGCTGGAGTTATCATAGAAGGAGACATCCTCATTGAAGAGGATAAGCCCATCACCAAGAAGAGGATGGAGCAAGCAAGAGAGACCCTCCACGGATCTCAAGAGATGCATGAGGAAGCTCATCATCAAGAAATCCCTGAGATGCCTCAAGGGATGCGCTTTCCTCCCAACAACTATTGGGAACAACTCAACACTTCCTTAGAAGATTTGAGCTACAATGTGGAACAATTAAGGGTGGAACATCTTGAGCACTCCATCATTCTTCATGAAATAAGAGAAGATCAAAGAGCAATGAGGGAGGAGCAACAAAGGCAAGGAATGGACATAGAATCGCTTAAGGACATTGTTGGTCCATCAAAAAGAAGACGCCATTAAGGTGGATTCATTCCTTGTTCTTATTTCTTTCTGCTTTTCGGTTTTTATGTTGTGTTCATTTATGTTTTGTGTCTCTACTTCATGATCATTAGTGTTTAGTAACTATGTCTTAAAGTTATGAATAATTCCATTAATCCTTCACCTTTCTTAAATGAAAAATGTTTTTAATTCAAAAGAACAAGAAGTACATAAATTTCGAAAATTGTCCTTGAATTTAATTTAATTATATTGATGTGGTGACAATACTTTTTGTTTTCTGAATGAATGCTTAAACAGTGCATATTTTTGATCTTGTTGTTTATGAATGTTAAAACTATTGGCTCTTGAAAGAATGATGAACAAAGAGAAATGTTATTGAAAACGAAGAAATAAACAATTAAAGTCAAAGCAATGAATAATGGCAATGGGTGTTATGTATTTGAATTAAGAGGCCTCGGCCGAGAGAAGATTAATTGGAGTTTCTATCCTTGTTGGCTTTTCTCAAGTGCAAAATTAAATGTTATAGCTTCCACTCAGTTATTCTCTAGCAGTTGTAGACAAAGGTTAAGTGGGAGATACTAACTCAGGTTCATAAGTCCTAATCCCTTCCCAAGGAAGGATTAAAGTCAGTGAAGAGTGAGATAGCTAGCAATCCCCAATTACAAATTAGCTCTTAAGTATTCCAACTCAAGGAGTTCCAACTAATCAACTCCCAAGCGAAGTTGAGAGTTTTAAATCATAACATGAATGCCATTTTCACATAACACGGAATAAGAAGAAATGAGAGACATGATAAATAAAATAAATTAAATAAGGAAAATTCTAAAGCTGATAATTAATCGAAGAAATTCAAACAAGAAATGGAATTAAATGTGGAAATGGTTCATTATATTAATAAATGTAAAATTAAGAAAATCATAACATGAATCCAAGCAACTAAATGGAAAGCACAAGAGTAAGGTAAAAGAAAAGCAAACTATAATGACGAAGATTTCCACCGAAGATAGTAGCAATTCTCTCTCAAGATCCAATCCAAGCGAAACTAAGAAAAACTATGAAAGACTAATAACCCTACGAGAGTAAGTATTTTTTCTAGAATTCTCTAAAACTAAAAACTAAAGCTAAGTGAGAATGAAAATTGTGTCAAGTGTCAGCTACACCCCTGCATCTATTCTGGACTTTCGGGCCTGAAACTGGGTAAAAAATGGGCACAAAAATTGCCCCCTACGAATTCTGATATGCAGCACGTGACGGCCTTCCACGCGTACGCGTCGTCCACGCATGCGCGTCGATGTGCATTGCTCTAATCACGCGTTTGCCTACTACACGTGTGTGCGTCGCTGCTTTGTCTCTGATGAGCGGATAATTTATACGCTTTTTGGCATTGTTTTTAGGTAGTTTTTAGCATGATCTAGTTACTTTTAGGGATGTTTTCATTAGTTTTTATGCTAAATTCATATTTCTGGACTTTACTATGAGATTGTGTGTTTTTCAGTGATTTCAGGTAATTTCTGGCTGAAATTGAGGGACCTGAGCAAAACTCTGAGAAGGAGGCTGACAAAGGACTGCTGATGTTGTTGGAATCTGACCTCCCTGCACTCGAAATGGATTTTCTGGAGTTAAAGAACTCTAAATGACGCAATCTCAACGAAGTTGGAAAGCAGACATCCAGAGCTTTCTAGCAATATATAATAGCCATACTTTATTCGCGAATTGACGATGTAAACCGGCGCTCAACGCCAATTCCATGCTGCTGTCTGGAGTCAAACGCCAGAAACACGTTACGAACCAGAGTTGAACGCCCAAAACACGTTACAACTTGGCGTTCAACTTTAAGATAAGTGGTGCACGAAATTGTGATCAATACTTTTCACAACTCAAATAATCCCCGGTAATGAATCCAAAAACTTGGTGTTCAATACCATGGCATAAACACAACTTCGTACAACTAACTAGCAAGTGCACTGGGTCGTCCAAGTAATAAACCTTACGCGAGTAAGGGTTGATCCCACGGAGATTGTTGGTATGAAGCAAGCTATGGTCACCTTGTAAATCTTAGTCAGGCAGACTCAAATGGGTATAGTGATATACGAATAAAACATAAAGATAAAGATAGAGATACTTATGTAATTCATTGGTAGGAATTTCAGATAAGCGTATGAAGATGCTTGGTCCCTTCCGTCTCTCTGCTTTCCTACTGTCTTCATCCAATCCTTCTTACTCCTTTCCATGGCAAGCTTATGCAAGGGTTTCACCGTTGTCAGTGGCTACCTCCCATCCTCTCAGTGGAAATGTTCAACGCACCCTGTCACGGCACGGCTATCCATCTGTCGGTTCTCGATCAGGCCGGAATAGAATCCAGTGATTCTTTTGCGTCTGTCACTAACGCCCCGCCTTCAGGAGTTTGAATCACGTCACAGTCATTCAATCATTGAATCCTACTCAGAATACCACAGACAAGGTTAGACCTTCCGGATTCTCTTGAATGCTGCCATCAGTTCTTGCCTATACCACGAAGACTCTGATCTCACGGAATGGTTGGCTCGTTTGTCAGGCGAGCACTAGGTTGTCAGGCGATCAACCATGCATCGTGTATCAGGAATCCAAGAGATATTCACCCAATCTAAGGTAGAACGGAGGTGGTTGTCAGTCACACGTTCATAGGTGAGAATGATGATGAGTGTCACGGATCATCACATTCATCAAGTTGAAGAACAAGTGATATCTTGGACAAAGAACAAGCGGAATTGAATAGAAGAACAATAGTAATTGCATTAATACTCGAGGTACAGCAGAGCTCCACACCTTAATCTATGATGTGTAGAAACTCCACCGTTGAAAATACATAAGAACAAGGTCTAGGCATGGCCGTGAGGCCAGCCTCCCAAAGTGATCAAAAGATCTAAAGAACAAACGATTCCAAAGATCAGATCTCCCAAATACAATAGTAAAAGGTCCTACTTATAGAAAACTAATAGCCTATGGATTACAAAGATGAGTAAATGACATAAAAATCCACTTCCGGGCCCACTTGATGCGTGCTTGGGCTGAGCAATGAAGCATTTTTCGTGTAGAGACTCTTCTTGGAGTTAAACGCCAGCTTTTGTGCCAGTTTGGGCGTTTAACTCCCATTTTGGTGCCAGTTCCGGCGTTTAACGCTGGGAATTCTGAGTGTGACTTTGAACGCCGGTTTGGGCCATCAAATCTTGGGCAAAGTATGAACTATCATATATTGCTGGAAAGCCCAGGATGTCTACTTTCCAACGCCGTTGAGAGCGCGCCAATTGGGCTTCTGTAGCTCCAGAAAATCCACTTCGAGTGCAGGGAGGTCAGAATCCAACAGCATCTGCAGTCCTTTTCAGTCTCTGAATCAGATTTTTGCTCAGGTCCCTCAATTTCAGCCAGAAAATACCTGAAATCACAGAAAAACACACAAACTCATAGTAAAGTCCAGAAAAGTAAATTTTAACTAAAAACTAATAAAAATATACTAAAAACTAAACCAAATGTACTAAAAACATACTAAAAACAATGCCAAAAAGCGTACAAATTATCCGCTCATCACAACACCAAACTTAAATTGTTGCTTGTCCCCAAGCAACTGAAAATCAAATAAGATAAAAAGAAGAGAATATGCAATGAACTCCAAAAACATCTATGAAGATCAGTATTAATTAGATGAGCGGGTCTTTTAGCTTTTTGCCTCTGAACAGTTTTGGCATCTCACTTTATCCTTTGAAATTCAGAATGATTGGCTTCCTTAGGAACTCAGAATCCAGATAGTGTTATTGATTCTCCTAGTTAAATATGATGATTCTTGAACACAGCTACTTATTGAGTCTTGGCCGTGGCCCAAAGCACTCTGTCTTCCAGTATTACCACCGGATACATACATGCCACAGACACATAATTGGGTGAACCTTTTCAGATTGTGACTCAGCTTTGCTAGAGTCCCCAATTAGAGGTGTCCAGGGTTCTTAAGCACACTCTTTTTGCCTTGGATCACAACTTTATTTCTCTTTCTTTTTCTTTTTTTTTTCGTCTTTTCTCTTTTTTTTCGTTTTTTTTTTCGTTTTTCTCTTTCTCTTTTTTTTTCTTGCTTCAAGAATCATTTTTAATGATTTTTCAGATCCTCAGTAACATGTCTCCTTTTTCATCATTCTTTCAAGAGCCAACATTCATGAACCACAAATTCAAAAGACATATGCACTGTTTAAGCATACACTCAGAAAACAAAAATATTGCCACCACATCAAAATAATCAAACTGTTATAAAATTCAAAATTCATGCAATTCTTTCTTTTTTTTCAATTAAGAACAAATTTTTTATTCAAGAGAGGTGATGGATTCATAGGACATTCATAACTTTAAGGCATAGACACTAAGACACTAATGATCATAAGACACAAACATAGATAAACATAGGCACTAAAATTCGAAAAACAAGAAAATAAAGAACAAGGAGATTAAAGAACGGGTCCACCTTAGTGATGGCGGCTTGTTCTTCCTTTTGAAGGTCTTATGGAGTGCTTGAGCTCCTCAATGTCTCTCCCTTGTCTTTGTTGCTCCTCTCTCATGATTCTTTGATCTTCTCTAATTTCATGGAGGAGGATGGAATGTTCTTGGTGCTCCACCCTTAGTTGTCCCATGTTGGAACTCAATTCTCCTAGGGAGGTGTTCAGTTTCTCCCAATAGTCTTGTGGAGGAAAGTGCATCCCTTAAGGCATCTCAGGGATCTCATGATGAGAGGGGTCTCTTGTTTGCTCCATCCTTTTCTTAGTAATAGGCTTGTCCTCATCAATGGGGATGTCTCCCTCTATGTCAACTCCTACTGAATAACAGAGGTGACAAATGAGATGAGGAAAGGCTAACCTTGCCAAGGTAGAGGACTTGTCCGCCACCTTATAGTGTTCTTGGGCTATAACCTCATGAACTTCTACTTCTTCTCCAATCATGATGCTATGGATCATGATGGCTCGGTCTAGAGTAACTTCGGACCGGTTGCTAGTGGGAATGATTGAGCGTTGGATAAACTCCAACCATCCCCTAGCCACAGGTTTGAGGTCATGCCTTCTTAATTGAACCGGCTTTCCTCTTGAATCTCTCTTCCATTGGGCGCCTTCTTCACAAGTAACTGTGAGGACTTGGTCCAACCTTTGATCAAAGTTGACCCTTCTAGTAAGGATGTTCATCTCCTTGCATCATGGGAAAATTGAATGCCAACCTTACACTTTCCGGACTAAAATCCAAGTATTTCCCCCGAACCATAGTAAGCCAATTCTTTGGGTCCGGGTTCACACTTTGATCATGGTTCTTGGTGATCCATGCATTGGCATAGAACTCTTGAACCATTAAGATTCCGACTTGTTGAATGGGGTTGGTAAGAACTTCCCAACCTCTTCTTCGGATCTCATGTCGGATCTCCGGATATTCACTCTTTTTGAGTGAAAAAGGGACCTCAGGGATCACCTTCTTCAAGGCCACAACTTCATAGAAGTGGTCTTGATGCACCCTTGAGATGAATCTCTCCATCTCCCATGACTCGGAGGTGGAAGCTTTTGCCTTCCCTTTCCTCTTTCTAGAGGTTTCTCCGGCCTTGGATGCCATAAATGATTATGGAAAACAAAAAGCAATGCTTTTACCACACCAAACTTAAAATGTTTGCTCGTCCTCGAGCAAGAGAAGAAAGAAAAGAGTAGAAGAAGAAGAAATGAGGAGGAAGGGAGTGGCTTTTGTGTTCGGCCAAAGAGGGTGAGAAGTGGTGTTTAGGTTGTGTGAAAATGAAGGGGTGAAGAAGGGTTTATATAGGAGAGGGGGGCTCATGGTTCGGTCATGTATGGGTGGGTTTGAGAGGGAAAGTGGTTTGAATTTGAAGGGTGAGGTAGGTGGGGTTTTGTGAAGGATGGATGTGAGTGGTGAAGAGAAGATAGGATTTGATAGGTGAAGGGTTTTTGGGGAAGAGGTATTGAGGTGATTGGTGAATGGGGAAGAAGAGAGAGAGTGGTGGGTTTGGTGGGGATCTTGTGGGGTCCACAGATCCTGAGGTGTCAAGGAAAAGTCATCCCTGCACCAAATGGTATGCAAAATCACGTTTTGAGCCAATTCTGGCGTTAAACGCCGGGCTGGTGCCCATTTCTGGCATTTAACGCCAGGTTCTTGCCCTTTCCTGGCGTTTAACGCCAGTCTGGTGCCCCTTTCTGGCGTTAAACGCCCAGAATGGTGCCAGACTGGGCATTAAACGCCCATCTGCTAGCCTTACTGGCGTTTAAACGCCAGTAGGTTCTTCCTCCAGGGTGTGCTGTTTTTCTTCCTGTTTTTCATTCTGTTTTTGCTTCTTCAATTGATTTTGTGACTTCTTATGATCATCAACCTACAAAATAAAATAGAATAACAAAGAAAAATATATAAAATATAACATTGGGTTGCCTCCCAACAAGCGCTTTTTTTTTTAACGTCATTAGCTTGACAGATGGCTCTCATGGAGCCTCACATTTTCTCAGAGCAATGTTGGAACCTCCCAACACCAAACTTAGAGTTTGAATGTGGGGGTTCAACACCAAACTTAGAGTTTGGTTGTGGCCTCCCAACACCAAACTTAGAGTTTGACTGTGGGGGCTCTGTTTGACTCTGATTTGAGAGAAGCTCTTCATGCTTCCTCTCCATGGTGACAGAGGGATATCCTTGAGCCTTAAACACAAAGGATTCTTCATTCACTTGAATGATCAGTTCACCTCCATCAACATCAATCACAGCTTTTGCTGTGGCTAGGAAGGGTCTGCCAAGGATGATGGATTCATCCATGCACTTCCCAGTCTCTAGGACTATGAAATCAGCAGGGATGTAATGGTCTTCAATCTTCACCAAAACATCCTCTACAAGTCCATAAGCTTGTTTTCTTGAATTGTCTGCCATCTCTAGTGAGATTCTTGCAGCTTGCACCTCAAAGATCCCTAGCTTCTCCATTACAGAGAGAGGCATGAGGTTTACACTTGACCCTAAGTCACACAGAGCCTTGTTGAAGGTCATGGTGCCTATGGTACAAGGTATGGAAAACTTCCCAGGGTCCTGCCTCTTTTGAGGTAATTTCTGCCCAGACAAGTCATCCAATTCTTTGGTGAGCAAAGGGGGTTCATCCTCCCAAGTCTCATTTCCAAATAACTTGTCATTTAGCTTCATGATTGCTCCAAGGTATTTAGCAACTTGCTCTTCAGTGACATACTCATCCTCTTCAGAGGAAGAATACTCATCAGAGCTCATGAAAGGCAGAAGTAAGTCCAATGGAATCTCTATGGTCTCATTTTGAGCCTCAGATTCCCATGGTTCCTCATTGGGGAACTCAGTGGAGGCTAGTGCACGCCCATGGAGGTCTCCCTCAGTGGCGTTCACTTCCTCTTCCTCCTCTCCAAATTCGGCCATATTGATGGCCTTGCACTCTCCTTTTGGATTTTCTTCTGTATTGTTTGGAAGAGTACTAGGAGGGAGTTCAGTAACTTTCTTGTTCAGCTGTCCCACTTGTGCCTCCAAATTCCTAATGGAGGACCTTGTTTCAGTCATGAAACTTTGAGTGGTTTTGATTAGATCAGAGACCATAGTTGCTAAGTCAGAGGGGTTCTGCTTAGAATTCTCTGTCTGTTGCTGAGAAGATGATGGAAAAGGCTTGCCATTGCTAAACCTGTTTCTTCCACCATTATTGTTGTTGAAACCTTGTTGAGGTCTCTGTTGATCCTTCCATGAGAAATTTGGATGATTTCTCCATGAAGAATTATAGGTGTTTCCATAGGGTTCTCCTAGGTAATTCACCTCTTCCATTGAAGGGTTCTCAAGATCATACGCTTCTTCTTCAGATGAAGCATCCTTAGTACTGCTTGGTGCATTTTGCATTCCAGACAGACTTTGAGAAATTAGATTGACTTGTTGAGTCAATATCTTGTTCTGAGCCAATATGGCATTCAGAGTATCAATCTCAAGAACTCCTTTCTTCTGATTTGTCCCATTGTTCACAGGATTCCTTTCAGAAGTGTACATGAACTGGTTATTTGCAACCATTTCAATTAGCTCTTGAGCTTCTGTAGGCGTCTTCTTCAGATGAAGAGATCCTCTAGCAGAGCTATCCAAAGACATCTTGGATAGTTCAGAGAGACCATCATAGAAAATACCTATGATGCTCCATTCAGAAAGCATGTCAGAAGGACATTTTCTGATCAATTGTTTGTATCTTTCCCAAGCTTCATAGAGGGATTCTCCATCCTTCTGTCTGAAGGTTTGGACTTCCACTCTAAGCTTACTCAATTTTTGAGGTGGAAAGAACTTTGCCAAGAAGGCATTGACTAGCTTTTCCCATGAGTCCAGGCTTTCTTTAGGTTGTGAGTCCAACCATGTCCTAGCTCTATCTCTTACAGCAAAGGGGAATAACATAAGTCTGTAGACCTCAGGGTCAACCCCATTATTCTTGACAGTGTCACAGATTTGCAAGAATTCAGCTAAGAATTGATGAGGATCTTCCAATGGAAGTCCATGGAACTTGCAATTCTGTTGCATTAGAGAAACTAATTGAGGCTTAAGCTCAAAGTTGTTTGCTCCAATGGCAGGGATAGAGATGCTTCTCCCATAGAAGTCGGGAGTAGGTGCAGTAAAGTCACCCAACACCTTCCTTGCATTGTTGGCATTGTTGTTGTTTTCGGCTGCCATGTCTTCTTCTTTGAAGATTTCTGTTAGGTCCTCTACAGAGAGTTGTGCCTTAGCTTCTCTTAGCTTTCGCTTCAAGGTCCTTTCAGGTTCAGGATCAGCTTCAACAAGAATGCCTTTGTATTTGTTCCTGCTCATATGAAAGAGAAGAGAACAAGAAAATATGGAATCCTCTATGTCACAGTATAGAGATTCCTTGAGGTGTCAGAGGAAAAGAAAAATAGAAGGAAGAAGGAGAAGAATTCGAACTTAGTCAGATAGAGTTCGAGTTGTGCATTGAGGAGGAGTGGTACTCCATAAATAGAAGGATGTGAGAGGAGAGGAAGAAATTTTTGAAAATTAATTAAAAACATTTTCAAAACATTTTGAAAAACTTTAATTTGATTTTCGAAAACCAAGAGTGGGAAAGAAATCAAGTAATTTTTGAAAAACATTTTGAAATTAGAGTTTAAAAAGATGTGATTGAAAAGATTTGATTGAAAAGTTATGGTTTTAAAAAGATATGATTGAAAAACAATTTTAAAAAGATTTGATTTTAAAAATTAATGACTTGCCTAACAAGAAAAGATATGACTCAAACATTAAACCTTTCTCAACAGAAAAGGCAACATACTTGAAATGTTCAATCAAATCATTAATTGTTAGCAAGTATCTTTGAAAAAGGAAAGAAATTGATTTTGAAAACATTTGATTGAAAAGATATGATTTGAAAAAGATTTGATTTTGAAAAACTTTGAAAACTTGAAAAAAATTGATTTGAAAACAAAATCTTCCCTCTTGTGCCATCCTGGCGTTAAACGCCCAGAATGGTGCACATTCTGGCGTTTAACGCCCAAAACTATACCCTTTTGGGTGTTAAACGCCCAACCAGGTATCCTGGCTGGCGTTTAAACGCCAGTCTGTCCTTCTTCACTGGGCGTTTTGAACGCCTAGCTTTTTCTGTATAATTCCTCTGTTGCATGTTCTGAATCTTCAGTTCCCTGTACTATTGACTTGAAAATAGAACCAAGATCAAATAAACAATGCATGCAAGACACCAAACTTAAAATTAGACACTGGACTCAAACAAGAAACATAAAATATTTTTGGTTTTTATGATTTTGAAATTTTTTTGGATTTTTTCGAAAATTATATGGAAATAGAAAATAAAGGTTTCAGAATTCTTAATTTGGATTCCAGGAATCATTGCAATGCTAGTCTAAGACTCCGGTCCAGGAATTAGACATGGCTTCACAGCCAGCCAAGCTTTCAAAGAAAGCTTCGGTCCAAAACACTAGACATGGCCAATGGCCAGCCAAGCCTTAGCAGATCATTGCTCCAATAGCAAGATTGATAGAGATCAACAAGCTCTTGTGATGATCAGTTGAAACCTCGGTCCAATAAGATTAGACATGGCTTCTCAGCCAGCCAGATTTCTATAGATCATCATGAAACTCTAGAATTCATTCTTAAGAATTCTGAAAAATACCTAATCTAAGCAACAAGATGAACCGTCAGTTGTCCATACACGAAACAATCCCCGGCAACGGCGCCTAAAACTTGGTGCACGAAATTGTGATCAATACTTTTCACAACTCAAATAATCCCCGGTAATGAATCCAAAAACTTGGTGTTCAATACCATGGCATAAACACAACTTCGCACAACTAACCAGCAAGTGCACTGGGTCGTCCAAGTAATAAACCTTACGCGAGTAAGGGTCGATCCCACGGAGATTGTTGGTATGAAGCAAGCTATGGTCACCTTGTAAATCTTAGTTAGGCAGACTCAAATGGGTATAGTGATATACGAATAAAACATAAAGATAAAGATAGAGATACTTATGTAATTCATTGGTAGGAATTTCAGATAAGCGTATGAAGATGCTTGGTCCCTTCCGTCTCTCTGCTTTCCTACTATCTTCATCCAATCCTTCTTACTCCTTTCCATGGCAAGCTTATGCAAGGGTTTCACCGTTGTCAGTGGCTACCTCCCATCCTCTCAGTGGAAATGTTCAACGCACCCTGTCACGGCACGGCTATCCATCTGTCGGTTCTCGATCAGGCCGGAATAGAATCCAGTGATTCTTTTGCGTCTGTCACTAACGCCCCGCCTTCAGGAGTTTGAAGCACGTCACAGTCATTCAATCATTGAATCCTACTCAGAATACCACAGACAAGGTTAGACCTTCCGGATTCTCTTGAATGCCGCCATCAGTTCTTGCCTATACCACGAAGACTCTGATCTCACGGAATGGTTGGCTCGTTTGTCAGGCGAGCACTCGGTTGTCAGGCGATCAACCATGCATCGTGTATCAGGAATCCAAGAGATATTCACCCAATCTAAGGTAGAACGGAGGTGGTTGTCAGTCACACGTTCATAGGTGAGAATGATGATGAGTGTCACGGATCATCACATTCATCAAGTTGAAGAACAAGGGATATCTTGGACAAAGAACAAGCGGAATTGAATAGAAGAACAATAGTAATTGCATTAATACTCGAGGTACAGCAGAGCTCCACACCTTAATCTATGGTGTGTAGAAACTCCACCGTTGAAAATACATAAGAACAAGGTCTAGGCATGGCCGTGAGGCCAGCCTCCCAAAGTGATCAAAAGATCTAAAGAACAAACGATTCCAAAGATCAGATCTCCCAAATACAATAGTAAAAGGTCCTACTTATAGAAAACTACTAGCCTACGGATTACAAAGATGAGTAAATGACATAAAAATCCACTTCCGGGCCCACTTGATGTGTGCTTGGGCTGAGCAATGAAGCATTTTTCGTGTAGAGACTCTTCTTGGAGTTAAACGCCAGCTTTTGTGCCAGTTTGGGCGTTTAACTCCCATTTTGGTGCCAGTTCCGGCGTTTAACGCTGGGAATTCTGAGGGTGACTTTAAACGCCGGTTTGGGCCATCAAATCTTGGGCAAAGTATGGACTATCATATATTTCTGGAAAGCCCAGGATGTCTACTTTCCAACGCCGTTGAGAGCGCGCCAATTGGGCTTCTGTAGCTCCAGAAAATCCACTTCGAGTGCAGGGAGGTCAGAATCTAACAGCATCTGCAGTCCTTTTCAGTCTCTGAATCAGAATTTTGCTCAGGTCCCTCAATTTCAGCCAGAAAATACCTGAAATCACAGAAAAACACACAAACTCATAGTAAAGTCCAGAAAAGTGAATTTTAACTAAAAACTAATAAAAATATACTAAAAACTAAACCAAATGTACTAAAAACATACTAAAAACAATGCCAAAAGGCGTACAAATTATCCGCTCATCAATAAGCCTCAGCTCATGTAACATTCAAGCTCAGCCCAAACATACACCAAGTGGGCCCCGAAAGTGAATTTATGCATCAATTACTTACCTCTGTAAATCCTAGTAGCTAGTTTAGTATAAATAGAACCTTTTACTATTGTATTCAGTGTCTTTTGACCACTTTCCATCTTTGGTCTCAGTTTTGTTTTATTCTTCATCTTAGGAGGCCATTGATCACGTTTTGGGGGCTGGCCATTCGGCCATGCCTGAACCTTTCACTTATTTATTTTCAATGGTGGAGTTTCTACACACCATAGATTCAGGGTGTGGAGCTCTGCTGTACCTCAAGCTTTAATACAATTACTACTATTTTCTATTCAATTCTCTTTATTCGCATTCTAAGATATTCGTTGCACTTCAACTTGATGAATGTGATGATCTGTGACACTCATCATCATTCTCACCTATGAACACGCGTGATTGACAACCACTTCCGTTCTACCTTAGGCCGGGCGCGTATCTCTTGGATTCCTTAATCAGAATCTTCATGGTATAAGCTAGAATTGATGGTGGCATTCATGGGAATCCGGAAGGTCTAACCTTGTCTGTGGTATTCTGAGTAGGATTCCAGGATTGAATGACTGTGACAAGCTTCAAACTCTTGAAGGCTGGGCGTTAGTGACAGACGCAAAAGAATCAAGGGATTCTATTCCAACCTGATTGAGAACCGACAAATGATTAGCTGTGCTGTGATAGAGCATTTGGACCTTTTTCACTGAGAGGATGGGATGTAGCCATTGACAACGGTGATGCCCTACATACAGCTTGCCTTGGAAAGGAGTAAGAAGGATTGAAGGAAGAAGTAGGAAAGTAGAAAAAGAAAGGGCACAGTATCTCCATACGCTTATCTGAAATTCCCCCTATTAATTTACATAAGTATTTCTATCCCTTTATTTTATTTATCTTTTAAATATCTAATCCAATTACATTTGACTCTACCTGACTGGGATTTACAAGATGACTATAGCTTGCTTCATACCAACAATCTCTGTGGGATCGACCCTTACTCACGTAAGGTTTATTACGTGGACGACCCAGTACACTTGCTGGTTAGTTGAATGGAGTTGTGACCACACATAGTAAAGAGCCATTATAATTATTCCATACAACAACAAAGAATACAACATTGATGAATCACAATTTCGTTCACCAGTCTCCTAACCACGCGTACGCGTGCTTCGCACGTGCGCGTCGTTGCTCACCCATGAAATCTTTAATTCCTTGTCTTCCTTCATCTTTTACATGCTTCTTTTCCATTCTCTAAGCCTTTCCTGTCCTGTAATCTCTAAAAACACTGAACACACATATCATGGCATTGAATGGAAATAAGAGAGGATTTAAAAAAATAGTCAAGTAAAGGCCAAATAAGCATGTTTTCAATCATAGCATCAAGTTGGGAAGAAAAATGTAAAACCGTGCATTTCATATGAATAAGTGTATAAAAGATTGATAAAATATACTCTATTTAGCACAAGATAAACCATAAAATAGTGGTTTATCACACACCAAACTTAAAAGATTTGCTTGTCTTCGAGCAAAAGGTAAGAAAAGAAGAAGAAGAAAAGGTGAAGTAGTGGAGAAGAGAAGAATAAAACTCGAATGAGAGGTGGTGAGTGATACGTAAAAATTTGATTCACGTAATTACCGGCAAGTATACCGGGTCGCATCAAGTAATAAAACTCACCAAAAGTGAGTCGATCCCACAGAGATTGGTAGATTAAGCAATTTTAGTCAAATGGTATATTTAGTCAAGCAAACATGGTTTTGATTTCATGAGAATTGATTTTTTTTTTATATACTTGCAGAAAATTAATTGACAATGAATTTAAAGAACTAGAATAAAAGAAGACAATGAAAGTAAATAGCTGAAAATTAAAGTGCAAGAAACTTAAATGATATGGAAAGTAAATTTCAAGAAAGTAAATGTTACAGAATTTAGAGAGCAGAGGAATAGATTGCAGGAAGTAGGAAGCGGAATATAAGTGACAGAATGATAAATTGCAAGAAAGTAAAAGGGAATTGGGTAATGGGTATTCAAAATAACTAAAGAACAAAAGAGATGAGAATTAATGATGGAGAGATCATTAGGAATCAGAGATGTAAATTTTCATGAATTGACTTGGTTCAACTCCTTCTCAATCATGGGTATAGATCCATGGCAGATTGTGAGTAATTGGATCCCAATCTCTTGGCAATCCAATTTCTCTCAACACAACCAATTGCCACTCTCGTGATCTAATTGGTCATGAGAAGAGGTGAAGCTCAATTTCTAATCCAAAGCCATACAACTTCCAGGATCTCAACCAAGGGAGGTTACATCTCACATACCAACCCAAAGTGTATTGATCAAAGAAATCATGAAAGGATAACTCTAAACTGAATTCTATGGATTCTTTCTCAAGTTCACCATACAATTCATGTAGATTCAATCCTTCTCTCGAATGTAATTGAATCTGTGAAGAACAAGAGTTTCCTCTTGGATGAACCACTTGAATTGAGAAAGAGAAGAATTGTTGTCAATCCATTCGAATAAACAGAGCTCCTCCCCCTAATGAAAGTGGGGTTCAGTGAATCATAGCTCTAAATTCAACAACAATTACAAGAGTAATCATTAAAATTGAGTAGAGAAGAAATTGAAGGGTGAAGAAGAAGAAGTTCTTAGAAAACTCCAATTCAAAAAAATGCTTCCGAAAAGTAACTTCTACAAAAACTACCTAAAAGTTCCTAAAAAATAAAAAAAAACTAAAAAGTGTAAAAATAAAAATCTAAGTGTGAAAAGTTTCAGAGCCTCCAAGCCCCCTTTTCAAGTACAAAACTCTACTCTATTTATACTATTCCTAAAACTCATTTGGAGGTCTTCAATTGGATTAGCAATGTGGGCTTTTCCTTTGTTGAATTCTTGGTCCAATGGAGGAAGTATTCCCCTTTGAAGAGAGTGTAGAGAGCAAGAGCAATTTCTCATCAATTCTGGCCCATCTGGGCGTTGTTGCCAAAAATGCCAGCTTATAGCACGTTGGCAACGTGCAGGGAATTTTCTGGGCACCAGGCTTGGTGCTTGGGCGTTGCCAGCCCAAGTTGTTGCCAAACAGTTGGCCTTTTCTGAATTCAGTTTTTAGTGCCCAAAGTTGCCTCTTTTTTGAGCTTCAATTTTGTGCTTCACCATAGATTATTATACATGGTTGGAAAGCTCTGAATGTCAGCTTTCCAACGCAACTGGAAGCACCTCAATTGGATCTTTATAGCTCAAGTTATACTCCTTTGAAGAAGGTATGGTCAGGCTGCCTGGACTGGTTGTTTTTGGTGAACACGCCCATGACAATGCCCACGACAACGCCCATGATAACGTGTTCAGATTCTGAAGCTCTAAATGAAGCCAGCTTTTGAAGCTTCAAATGAATGCCAACCCCATACTATGATATATGGTTGAAAAACTCTGGATGTCTACTTTCCAATGCCGTTGAGAGTGCACCATTTGAAGCTCTAAAGCTCAAGATATACTCCATGGAAGGTGAAGAGGTCAGCTGGCCTTACTACAGGTTGATACTATGTTCATCTATGTACTTTCGGGGCAAGTTTCCTCCATCAAATTTAGTGTCCACCATGTAGTGCCATATATTCTTGGAAAGCTCTTGATTTCTACTTTCCAATGCCACTGGAATTACCTCATTTGGAGTTTTGTAACTCAAGATACACGCCATTGAAGAGGATAATGTTGAGCTGCCTGGGCGTTGTTGCCCAAGTTGTTGGCAAACACGCCAGCAACAACGCCAGGCTCTCCTCTCTTCTCTGCTTGGGCATTGTTGCCCACGTTGCTGGCAAACACACCAGCAACAACGCGCACTGGGAGCTTCCTAGCGTTGCCAACTTGGTCCCCGCATTGGCAACGTGCAATGCACCTTCTTCTGCTCCAACTTCATTCTCTTGTTTATGGGGCTTAAATTTTCCTCTGATTTGAGCTTTCATTTCATGCCAGCTTTAGATGCTTTCCAACACAACTGGAAGCATGTCAATTGGATCTCTGTGGTTCAAGTTATTCATCCTTGAAGAGGGAGAGGTCAAGCTGCCAACTCTGCTGGACATACACTAGCACGTTGCCAACTTGATTTCCAAGTTGCCAACGTGCTGTTCTTCCCTGGCAGCACCAAATGGGCGTTGCCAACTTGGTTTCCAAGTTGCCAACTTACTTGTTCTTCCTTTCTCCAATATTTTCTTGCTCCATTGTCTTCTTGCTTCATCACCTAACATAAACCAAAGAATTTTTCTCAAACTTTTGCCATCTTATACAATCATTTTCAAGGGAATCAATCACATCAACTTGTATATAAACTCCTTGAGTCATTTGCATGAATTATGCCAAATTTCACTTAGTTCTTGGTTCATGGATGCATGGAGAAAAACTCACAAAATTTCTCATTTATTTCAAAGAAAGTGAATGAAACTAAGCTAAAACTAACTAAACTAACTAGTTAAAATAGCAAATATGCGAATGCATCAGTGAGTGAGGGAGACGGGGCACGGACACATATATATATAGGGAGGGAGGAGGGATTTTCCAAATTAATCTTTAAAGAAAGATAAAAAAGTTTTGAAAAAGATAAAAAAGGATAAGTTGTTAAAATTAAAAGATATGAAAAAGATACAGGGAAGATATAAAAGATATAAAAGATAAAATAAGAAGCATGAAAAATATTATAAACTTTTTTTAATAAAAGATATGAACAAGAATTCTAAAAGATAAGAAAAGATTTTGAAAGAATTTGAAAACAAGTTGAAAAAGATATGGGATTTTGAAAAAGATTTGAAGAGGTTTGAAAATATTTTAAAATTGAAATTAAATTGAATTTCAAATATTTGAACAAGATATGATTTAAAAATAAAAGAAATTCAAAATGGAATTTGAAAAAAGATAGATTGAATAAAGAAAAGATAAGATTTTGGAAATTAACTCCCATGCTGTCTTGCTGGCTTTTAAACACCCAAAATGGGTTCATTCTGCGTTTAACGCTGTTGCCTCTGCTTGCTGGGCATTGAACGCCCAGAATGGTACCCATGTTAGCATTCAACGCCATGTTGCCCTCCTTTTTGCGCGTTTGAATGCCCAGCCAAGCTCCCTAACTAGCGTTTAACGCCAGGCTTGTCTTCCCCCTTGGGCGTTTGAACGCCCAGCCAGGCTCCCTGGCTGGCGTTTCAACTCCAGGCTTGCTGCCTCCATGGGCATTTGAACGCCCAATTTCGACTCTTTTCTAGCGTTTAACGCCAGAGAGATCCCTTCCCCAGGGTGTTCTTGTTTGCTGTTCTGCATCATTCTGTCTCTGTTTAAGCATTGTTCATGATCACTAACATTAAAATCAACCTAATTAAAAACTCGTTATAAGGAAGAACTAATTAAAACAGTATAATTAGAAAATTTGAAAATAGTATACAATTAATCATTGGGTTGCCTCCCAACAAGTGCTTTTTTAATGTCCTTAGCTGGACTTCACTGTACTTATCTTAGTAACAGTGTTGAGCCTCCTGACTCAATATCTCCTCCAAGGTAATGCTTGACCCTCTGTCCATTGACAGTGAATCTTGCATCAGGATCTTTACCTTGAAGTTCTATATGCCTGTAAGGTGAGACACTAGTAATCACTTACGGTCCTGTCCAACAGGATTTGAGTTTCCCAGGAAATAGTTTGAGTCTTGAGTTGAAGAGTAGGACCTTCTGTCTTAGTTTAGAGACTCTGAAAGATATCTTCCTATCATGCCACCTTTTTGCTTTTTTTATAAGTCTTTGCATTTTCAAATGCATCTAGGCAGAATTCGTCCAACTCATTTAGTTGGAGAAGACGTTTCTCACCTACTGTTTTAGCATCAAGGTTAAGGAATCTAGTAGCCCAATAGGCCTTGTGTTCTAGTTCCATTGGCAGATGACAGAATTTCCCATATACCAGCTGATATGGTGAGGATCCAATGGGGCTTTGAAAGCTGTTCTGTATACCCACAGAGCATCATCAAGCTTTCTTGCCCAATCCTTTCTAGAGGCGCTTACTGTCATCTCTAGGATTTACTTTAGTTCTCTATTTGAGACTTCAGCTTGCCCATTTGTTTGGGGGTGATATGGTGTTGCTACTTTATGGTGAACTTCGTAACGGCTTAAGACAGAATTCAACCTTCTGTTGCAGAAATGAGTACCTCCATCACTAATCAATGTCCTAGGGACACCAAATCTGCTAAAGATGTTCTTTTGGAGGAACTCCATTACTACTCTGGTGTCATTAGTGGGTGATACTATAGTGGGAAGGGTTTGAGTATGAAGGTGGGAAGGGTCCCATGAAGTCTATGCCCCATACATCAAACAACTCAATCTCTAGGATTCCTTGCTGAGGCATGTCATGACCATAAGGGAGATTACTAACTCTCTAGCAACTGTCACAATTACAGATAAACTCTTTAGAATCCTTGAAGAGTGTGGGCTAGTAGAAGCCACTTTGGAGAACCTTGGTTGCTATCCGCTCACTTCCAAAGTGTCCTCCAAAGTTTGAGCCATGGCAATGCCATAGGATTCTCTGTGTCTCTTCTTTAGACACGCAGCGTCAGATGATTCCATCCGAGCATCTCTTAAAGAGATATGGCTCATCCTACAAGTAGTACTTTGCATCGTGCCTGAGTTTTCGGGCTTGTTGCCTGTTATAGTCATTGGGAATGAATCTTATAGCCTTGTAATTTCCCGACTACTAGTTTAATCTGAGACAAGTGGTCAGCCACTTGATTTTCTGTACCTTTTCTGTCTCTGATTTCTATATCAAACTCTTGCAGGAGTAATACCCATCTTATAAGCCTGGGCTTAGAATCCTGCTTAGTGAGTAGATACCTCATAGCAGCATGGTCAATGTAGATAATAACCTTAGATCCTATTAGGTAGGATCTGAACTTGTCAATGGCATAAACCACTACAAGTAGTTCCTTTTCTGTAGAAGTGTAGTTTTTCTGCGCATCATTTAGTATACAACAAGCATAATAAATGACATGCAGAAGCTTGTCATGTCTCTGCCCTAGAACTGCGCCAATGGTATAGTCACTGGTATCACACATCAGTTCGAATGGCAATTTCCAATTGGGTGCAGAAATGACAGGAGCAGTGACAAGCTTGGCTTTTAGGGTTTCAAAGGCATGCAGACATTCTTGGTCAAAGACGAATGGAACATTAGTGGCCAAGAGATTGCACAGGGTTTTTGCAATTTTCGATAAATCTTTTATGAACCTCCTATAAAATCCTACATGTCCTAGGAAACTTTTAATTGCCTTGACATTAGTAGGTAGTGGTAATCATTCGATCACTTTCACCTTAACTTGATCTACTTCTATCCCCTCGTTTGAAATCCGATGCCCAAGAACAATGCCTTCAGTCACCATGAAGTGGCATTTTTCCCAGTTTAGAACTAGGTTAGTCTCTTGGCATCTTTTTAGAACTAGGGCCAAATGATCAAGGCATGAGTTAAATGAGTCTCCAAAGATAAAGAAGTCATCCATGAACACCTCAAGGAACTTATCTACCATATCAGAGAAGATGGATAGCATACATCTCTAAAAAGTGGCAGGTGCATTGCATTGGCCAAATGGCATTCGCCTGTAGGTAAACACACCACATGGGCATGTGAATGCTGTCTTCTCTTGATCCTGTGGATCCACTGCTATTTTATTGTACCCGATATATCCATCCAAGAAACAATAAAATGCATGTCCTACTAGTCCCTCTAGCATTTGGTCAATAAATGGTAAAGGAAAATGATCCTTCTTGGAGGCGTTATTGAGCCTTCTATAGTCAATGCACATACGCCATCCTGTAATTGTCCTTGTAGGAATCAATTCATTATTTTCATTATGAACCACTGTCATGCCTCCTTTCTTGGGAACAACTTGGACAGGGATCACCCAAGGGCTATCAGAAATGGGATAAATAATCCCAGCCTCCTAGAGCTTAGTGATTTCCTTCTGCATAACTTCCTTCATGGTTGGATTCAGTCGCCTTTGTGGTTGCACCACTGGTTTGGCGTCATCCTCTAGCAGGATTTTATGCATGCATCGGGTCGGGCTAATGCCCTTAAGCTCACTTATAGTCCACCCAAGGGCTGTCCTATGTGTTTTGAGCACTTGGATTAGTGCTTCTTCTTCCTGTGGTTCTAAGGCAGAGCTTATAATCATAGGATAAGTATCTCCATCTCCCAAAAATGCATATTTCAGGGAGGATGGAAATGGCTTGAGCTCAAGCTTTGAAGGCTTCTCATTTTCCTTAGGAGTTTCCAAAGGATCCTTTAAATAAGGCTGGGCATCCGTAAGGATGTCATTCAGCCCTTCTTTGAGACTCTCAGCCATGTTTACCTCTTCCACTAGGGAATCAATGAGGTCAATGCTCATGCATTCCTCTGGGGTGTTTGGATGCTGCATGGCTTTTACAGCATTCAGTACGAACTTTTCCTCATTGACTCTCAGGGTTACTTCCCCTTCTTCAACATCAATAAGGGTCCTCCTGTAACTAGGAAGGGTTTCTGATGAGTGGATATTTTATACGCTTTTTGACATCATTTTCATATAGTTTTTAGTGTGTTTTATTTAGTTTTTATTAAGTTTTTATAGCTTTTAGTGTTAAATTCACATTTTTGGATTCTACTATGACTTTTTATGTTTTTGTATAATTTCAGGTATTTTTCAGCTGAAATTGAGGAGCTGGAGCAAAAGTCTGATTCAAAGATAGAGAGAGCACTGCAGATGCTGTCTAGATCTGACCTACCTGCACTCGGAAGAGCTTTTCTGGAGAAACTCAAGTCAAAATGGAGCGTTCTTAACGGATATGGAAAGCTGACTTCCAGAGCTTTCCAGCAATACATAATAGTCCATGCTTTGCTTCAGATTAAAAGGCCCAAAACTGGCGTCCAACGCCAGCTTCCTGCCCCCTTACTAGTCATCTGTTTAGTATTTAAAGTGTATTTTACATAATCATGAGACATCTACGCATACTTTACAGCCCTATTCACGTTTTACATTGTATTTTTACTTTTAGTATGAGTTTCTAAACCTCCTAGGTTGAGGGGAGGAGCCCTGCTGAGTCTCATAAATTAATAAAAGTACTACTGTTTCCCTCCGATCCGTGTTTGATTAATTCTAAGATGTATATTCGTACTTCATTGTGGTGAATAGGATGATCTAATCAATTAGATCTGTTAATCACATTAAGACGAATGTGCCTGACAAAAACCCGTGTCTACTTGGGTCAGAATGCGTCTTTCACCGGACAAGGACGACCAACAGCTTGAATATACATCTCTCAGACAGCTAATCCACGACTTCGTTGGAGACTTCTTGAGACATCAGTTCAGCCAATTTCCGGTGAGATTAAGGTCTCTGTGGTAGAGGCTAAAACCCAAAGATGCAACATTCTCTCAACCAGAAGATCCGACCCTGTCTGTGGCGTTTTGAGTAGGATCATAAAGGAGAATGGACTGTACGTGCTTTACCCTCAAGTAGAGATGGATCCACATTAAACCTGGTGTTCTGATCCAGTGGAGTATTGGTGGCTGCTCAAACCAGTGTCAATCACATACAGCCTGCCATTGAAGAAATCACTCACAGGCAAAGAGAGCAGCAGTACCAGAGTTAATTCAGAAAGACAAAGCAACTCCAATCCTCAACCCTATTCCTATCAGCATTTTCTACCTCTTTTGCTTTATTCCTTTCATATACAACATTATTATTAATTATTCAAAAACCTTCTGATTCCGCCTGACTAAGACCTGCAAGATAACCATAAGCTTGCTTCAAACCACAATCTTCGTGGGATCGACCCTGACTCGCTCAGGTATTACTTGGACGACCCAGTGCACTTGCTGGTACAACAGTATGAAGGTGTAGGGTTTTGTGCTGCCAAGTTTTTGGCACCATTGCCAAGGATTGCTGAGTTTGGACAAACTGAAGGATTGTCTTGATCCATAGATCAGGTAATTTTTATTTTTTTTTGAGTTTTCTAATTTTTTGTTTTCTTCTTCCTTAATTTTTTGAAAATTTTAAAAACCTTTTTCAAAAATATTTTTCTTTTCTTTGTTTCTTGGTTTGAGGCTTGCCTGTTTATGCTTTTCAATTTCAAAAATTTTAAAACTTTTTTCAAATTTTTTTTCAAAAAGTTTATTTCCAAGCATCCTTAGCTTTCTATTTGAGAGTCTTTGTTTGTGTTCTTGTTGAGTCTTTTAATTTCATTCTTCTCTATTTTTTCGAAAAAATTAAAAAGCTTTTTAAAAAAATATTTTTATTTTCTTTGTTTAATCTTTGTTCTTGATTTGACTCTTTTGTGTTTGTTCTTGTTGTGTTTTATGTTTTCTTTGAGTCCTATTTTCTAAAAATTTTTAAAAATAATTTCTTTGGATAAAACTTGTGTTAAATCTTTAAGTTTGGTGTTTTCTTGTTGCTTTTCTTGTAATTTTTGAAAATTATTTTTTGGTTTTCTAAAAGTTTTAAGTTTGGTGTTCTTTTTATGTTCTTGTGTTCTTTAAATTTCTTGAGTCCTGTTCTTCGTGTTCTTGTTAATCTTCAAAGTGTTCATGAGTGTTCTTTGTATTTGATCTTAAAATTTTTATGTTTGGTGTCCCATTGTGTTTCTCTCCAATATATTTGAAATTAAGGGCATTAGATCTAAAAATTTTAAGTTTGGTGTCTGATGAGCGGATAATTTATACGCTTTTTGGCATTGTTTTTAGTACGTTTTTAGTATATTTTAGTTAGTTTTTATTACATTTTCATTAGTTTTTAGTTAAAATTCAATTTTCTGGGCTTTACTATGAGTTTGTGTGTTTTTCTATGATTTCAAGTATTTTCTGGCAGAAATTGAGGGACCTGAGAAAAAATCTGATTTAGAGGCTGAAAAGGACTGCATATGCTGTTGGATTCTGACCTCCCTGCACTCGAAGTGGAAAGTAGACATCCTGGGCTTTCCAACAATGTTTAATAGTCCATACTTTGCCCGAGATTTGATGGCCCAAATCGGCGTTGTAAATCAACTTCAGAATTCCCGGCGTTTAACGCCGGAACTGGCACAAAAATTGGAGTTAAACGCCCAAACTGGCATAAAAGCTGGCGTTTAACTCCAGAAAAAGTCTCTACACATGAAAGCTTCAATGCTCAGCCCAAGCACACACCAAGTGGACCCCGGAAGTGGATTTTTACGTCATTTACTCATTTCTGTATACCCTAGGTTACTAGTTCACTATTAATAGGATCTTTTGACATTGTATCTTGACCTCATGACACTTTACACGTTTCTCATTGTATCTTCTACAGCATGAGTCTGTAAGCCCCATGGTTGGGGGTGAGGAGCTCTGCTGTGTCTTGATGGATTAATGCAATTACCACTATTTTTCATTCAATCACGTTTGCTTCTATTCTAAGATATCACTTGTTCCTAAACTTAATGAATGTGATGATCCATGACACTCATCATCATTCTCACCTATGAACGTGTGCCTAACAACCACCTCCATTCTACCTTAGATTGAGTAGATACCTCTTGGATTCCTTAATCAGAATCTTCGTGGTATAAGCTAGAATTGATGGCGGCATTCAAGAGAATCCGGAAGGTCTAAACCTTGTCTGTGGTATTCTGAGTAGGATTCAAGGATTGAATGACTGTGACGAGCTTCAAACTCCTGAAGGTTGGGCGTTAGTGACAGACGCAAAAGAATCACTGGATTCTATTCCGACCTGATTGAGAACCGATAGATGATTAGCCGTGCTGTGACAGAGCGCGTTGAACATTTTCACTGAAAGGATGGGAGGTAGCCATTGACAACGGTGAAACCCTACATACAGCTTGCCATGGAAGGAGTCTTGCGTGGTTGAAGAAGACAGTAGGAAAGCAGAGATTCAGGAGATAGAGCATCTCCAAAACCTCAACCTGTTTTCCATTACTGCAAAACAAGTACTGATTTCATGTTCTTTTACTTTTTACAATCTACCCTGATAATTATTGATATCCTGACTAAGAGTTACAAGATAACCATAGCTTGCTTCAAGCCGACAATCTCCGTGGGATCGACCCTTACTCGCATAAGGTATTACTTGGACGACCCAGTGCACTTGCTGGTTAGTTGTGCGGAATTGCAAAAGTGTGATTGCAATTTCGTGCACCAAGTTTTTGGCGCCGTTGCCGGGGACTGTTTGAGTTTGGACAACTGACGGTTTATCTTGTTGCTTAGATTAGGAATATTTTATTTTTGTTGGTGTAGAGTCTTTTATTTGAGTTTAGTTTCATATTTTAAGTTTGGTGTCTTCATTGTGTTTTCTTTTAGGTTTTCGAAAACTTGTGTCTGATTTTCTAAAAATTTTAAGTTAGGTGTCTTTTGTGCTTTTACTTACTTAAATTTTTTTAAAAAAATAAAAAAAAATTTTTGTTCTTGGTGTTCATCTTGATCTTCAAAGTGTTCTTGGTGTTCATCTTGACATTCAAAGTTTTCTTGTTAGTTCTCTTTGTTTTGATCTAAAATTTCTAGGTTTAGTGTCGTTTTGTTGTTTTTTTCTTTCTTCATTAAAATTTAAATATAAAAAAATATCTTTTCCTTATTTTACTTATAATTTTCGAAATTTTGCATTAAATTAGTCAAAGATTTTCAAAATCATATCTTTTTTTTAGTCAAGTCAAAATTCTTATTTCAAAAATTGATCTTTTCAAATCTTTTTTTAAAAATCAAATCTTTTTAATTTCTGCAATCATATATTCTCAATCATATCTTTTTCAAAATAATTTTCGATCATATCTTTTTAATTGCTAATTCCAAAATCTTTTTAATTAATTAATTAATTTAGTTTTCAATTTGCTTTGATTTTATTTTTCGAAATTTTATTTTATTTTCCATTTATTTTATTTTATTATTTTCGGTCACTTTTAAAAAAAATAATAAAAAAATAAAAAAATAATATCCGCATGATCTCCCTTTCTCCATCATGGACCTAAGTGGAATTGAGCAGTCCAGAAGGACTCTGGGGTCATATGCTAACCCCATTACAGCTGCATATGGGAGTAGCATCTGTATACCTCCCATTGAAGCAAGTAGCTTTGAGCTAAATCCTCAACTCATTATCGTGGTGCAGCAAAATTGCCAGTATTTCGGTCTTCCACAGGAAGAACCTACTGAGTTTCTGGCACAGTTCTTACAAATTGCTGACACAGTACGTGATAAAGAGGTGGATCAGGATGTCTACAGATTATTACTGTTTTCATTTGTTGTAAAAGATCAAGCTAAGAGGTGGTTGAATAACCAACCCACAGCAAGCATAAAAAGATGGAGACAGTTGTCAAACAAATTCCTGAATCAATTCTACCCTCCAAAAAGGATGATACAGCTAAGGCTGGACATCCAAGGCTTTAAACAAGAGGATAATGAATCCCTTTATAATGCCTGGGAGAGGTACAGAGGTATGCTAAGAAAATGCCCCTCTGAAATGTTTTCAGAGTGGGTACAGTTAGACATCTTCTACTATGGGCTTACAAAAAAAGCTCAGATGTCTCTAGACCACTCAGCTGGTGGATCTATACATATGAGGAAGATGATTGAAGAGGCTCAAGAGCTCATAGATATTGTTGCTAGAAATCAACATTTGTACTCTAGCAGTGAGTCCTCTACAAAAGAAGAAGTTATGGCAGTAGCCACTGATCCTAATCCTCAAGAACAAATTGTTGAGCTTAATCAGCAATTACACCTGATGACAAAACAGTTAGCAGAATTTAAAGAGATGCTCTAAGAGACTAAAATTGCTAACAAGAACATAGAATCGCAGTTGAATCAGATAAAACAGCAGTTATCTAAACAGATAACAGAAGAATGCCAAGCAGTTCAACTGAAGAGTGGGAAGACATTGAATAACACTGCTCAAAGTAGCAAAAAGCCAAGAAAGGAACAATTGACAGAGGATGACCAAACCACTGTCCAAAATCCCTCTAAGGACAGTAAGAGCCCAGAGAGGAATACCCTTGGCGTTCAAACGCCAGAAAGGAGGGAAAAGCTGGCGTTAAACGCCCATTCCTTGCCCAGTTCTAGCGTTCAAATGTTAGAAAAGGGGGAAATGTTGGCGTTAAACCCCCAATCTTTACCCAATCCTGGCGTTCAAACGCCAATGGGGAATCAGACACCTGAGAGTGCTGATAGTAACCCCTCTAAAAAGGCTTCTCCAACCACCTCTGTAAGGAATAAACCTGCAGCAACTAAGGTTGAAGAATATAAAGCCAAGATGCCTTATCCTCAGAAATTCTGCCAAGCGGAACAGGATAAGCAATTTGCCCGCTTTGTAGACTATCTAAGGACTCTTGAAATAAAGATTCCATTTGCAAAGGCACTTGAGCAAATACCTTCTTATGCTAAGTTCATGAAAGAGATCTTAAGTCATAAGAAGGATTGGAGAGAAACTGAAAAAGTGTTTCTCACTGAAGAATGCATTGCAGTCATTCTGAAAAGCTTACCAGAAAAGCTTCAAGATCCAGGAAGCTTTATGATACCATGCACATTAGAGGGTACTTGTACCAAGAAAGCTCTATGTGATCTTGGGGCAAGTATCAACCTAATATCTGCATCCACTATCAAAAAACTCGGCTTGACTGAAGAGGTCAAACCAACCCGGATATGTCTTCAACTTCCTGATGGCTCCATTAAATACCCATCAGGCATAATTGAGGACATGATTGTCAAGGTTGGGCCATTTGCCTTTCCCACTGACTTTGTAGTGCTGGAAATGGAGGAGCACAAGAGTGCAACTCTCATTCTAGGAAGACCTTTCCTAGCAACTGGATGAACCCTCATTGACGTCCAAAAAGGGGAATTAACCCTGAGAGTCAATGAGGATGAGTTCAAGTTGAATGTTGTCAAAGCTATGCAGCATCCAGACACATCAAATGACTGCATGAGCGCTGATATTATTGACTCTTTGGTGGAGGAGGTCAATATGACTGAAAGTCTCGAATCAGAGCTAGAGGACATCTTTAAAGATGTTCACCCTGATCTGGAGGAACTAAAGGAAATAAAAGAAATTCTGAAAATTCCTCAAGAAGAAGATAAGCCTCCTAAACCCGAGCTCAAACCACTGCCACCATCCCTGAAATATGCATTTCTAGGAGAAGGTGACACTTTTCCAGTGATCATAAGCTCTGCTTTAAATCCACAGGAAGAGGAAGCACTAATTCAAGTGCTAAGGACACACAAGACAGCTATTGGGTGGTCCATAAGTGATCTTAAGGGCATTAGCCCAGCAAGATGCATGCACAAGATCCTATTGGAGGATGATGCTAAGCCAGTGGTTCAACCACAAAGGCGGCTAAATCCAGCCATGAAGGAGGTGGTGCAGAAAGAGGTCACTAAGTTACTAGAGGCTGGGATAATTTATCCTATTTCTGATAGCCCCTGGGTGAGCCCTGTCCACGTTGTCCCCAAGAAGGGAGGCATGACAGTGATTCATAATGAAAAGAATGAACTAGTTCCTACAAGAACAGTTACAGGGTGGCGCATTGGTATTGACTACAGAAGGCTCAATACAGTCACCAGAAATGATCATTTTCCTTTACCATTCATAGACCAGATGCTAGAGAGACTAGCAGGTCATTGATGAGCGGATAATTTGTACGCTTTTTGGCATTGTTTTTAGTATGTTTTTAGTATGATCTAGTTAGTTTTTAGTATATTTTTATTAGTTTTTAGTTAAAATTCACTTTTCTGGACTTTACTATGAGTTTGTGTGTTTTTCTGTGATTTCAGGTATTTTCTGGCTGAAATTGAGGGTCCTGAGCAAAAATCTGATTCAGAGACTGAAAAGGACTGCAGATGCTGTTGGATTCTGACCTCCCTGCACTCGAAGTGGCTTTTCTGGAGCTACAGAAGCCCAATTGGCGCTCTCTCAGCGGCATTGGAAAGTAGACATCCTGGGCTTTCCAGCAATATATAATAGTCCATACTTTGCCCGAGATTTGATGGCCCAAACCGGCGTGGCAAATCAGCCTCAGAATTTCCAGCGTTTAACGCTGGAACTGGCATAAAACTTGGAGTTAAACGCCCAAACTGGCATAAAAGCTGGCGTTTAACTCCAGAAAAGGTCTCTACACATGAAAGCTTCAATGCTCAGCCCAAGCACACATCAAGTGGGCCCGGAAGTGGATTTTTCTGTCATTTACTCATTTTTGTAAACCTTAGGTTACTAGTTCACTATTAATAGGATCTTTTGACATTGTATCTGTACCTCATGACACTTTACACGTTTTCTTTGTATACCTTCCATGGCATGAGTCTCTAAACCCCATGGTTGGGGGTGAGGAGCTCTGCTGTGTCTTGATGGATTAATGCAATTACTACTGTTTCTTATTCAATCATGCTTGCTTCCATTCTAAGATATCACTTGTTCTTAACCCGGATGAATGAGATGATCCGTGACACTCATCATATTCTCAACTATGAACGTGTGACTGACAACCACCTCCGTTCTACCTTCGATTAAGTAGATATCTCTTGGATTCTTTAATCAGAATCTTCGTGGTATAAGCTAGAACTGATTGCGGCATTCAAGAGAATCCGGAAGGTCTAAACCTTGTCTGTGGTATTCTGAGTAGGATTCGATGATTGAATGACTGTGACGAGCTTCAAACTCCTGAGGGCGGGGCGTTAGTGACAGACGCAAAAGAATCACTGGATTCTATTCCGGCCTGATTGAGAACCGACAGATGGATAGCCGTGCCGTGACAGGGTGCGTTGAACATTTCCACTGAGAGGATGGGAGGTAGCCACTGACAACGGTGAAACCCTACATACAGCTTGCCATGGAAGGAGCCTTGCGTGTTTGAAGAAGAAGACAGTAGGAAAGCAGAGATTCAGAAGACAGAGCATCTTCAAAACCTCAACCTGTTCCCCATTACTGCAAAACAAGTACTTATTTCATGTTCTTTTGCTTTTCACAATCAACCCTGATAATCTTTGATATCCTGACTAAGAGTTACAAGATAACCATAACTTGCTTCAAGCCGACAATCTCCGTGGGATCGACCCTTACTCACGTAAGGTATTACTTGGACGACCCAGTGCACTTGCTGGTTGGTTGTGCGGGATTGCAAAAGTGTGATTGCAATTTCGTGCACCAAGTTTTTGGCGCCGTTGCCGGGGATTGTTCGAGTTTGGATAACTGACGGCTTATCTTGTTGCTTAGATTAGGACTGTTTTATTTTTGTTGGTTTAGAGTCTTTTATTTGAGTTTAGTTTTATATTTTAAGTTTGGTGTCTTCCTTGTGTTTTCCTTTAAGTTTTCGAAAATTTGTGTTTGATTTTCTAAAAATTTTAAGTTTGGTGTCTTTTGTGCTTTTATTCACTTAAAGATTTTTCAAAAATTTGTTCTTGGTGTTCATCTTGATCTTCAAAGTGTTCTTGGTGTTCATCTTGACATTCAAAGTTTTCTTGTTTGTTCTCTTTGTTTTGATCTAAAATTTCTAAGTTTAGTGTCGTTCTGTTGTTTTTCTCTTTCCTCATCAAAATTTAAAAATAAAAAAATATCATTTCCTTATTTTACTCATAATTTTCGAAATTTTGCATTAAATTAGTCAAAGATTTTCAAAATCATATCTTTTCAATCATTTTTATTTGCAATCATATCTTCTCAATCATATCTTTTTCAAAATAATTCTCAATCATATCTTTTTAATTGCTAAGTCCAAAATCTTTTTAATTAACTAATTGATTCAGTTTTCAATTTGCTTTGATCTTATTTTCTGTTAATTTTCGAAATTTTATTTTATTCTCTATTTATTTTTATTTTATATTTTTTTCGGTCACTTTAAAAAAAAAATAAATAAATAAATAATCTACTTGCAATCCATATCATTTCCCTTTCTCCATCATGGACCTAAGTGGAATTGAGCAGTCCAGAAGGACTCTGGGGTCATATGCTAACCCCATTACAGCTGCATATGGGAGTAGCATCTGTATACCTCCCATTAAAGCAAGCAGCTTTGAGCTAAATCCTCAACTCATTATCATAGTGCAGCAAAATTGCCAGTATTCCGGTCTTCTGCAGGAAGAACCTACTGAGTTTCTGGCACAATTCTTACAACTTGCTGACACAGTGCGTGATAAAGAGGTGGATCAAGATGTCTACAGACTATTACTGTTTCCATTTGCTGTAAAAGATCAAGCTAAGAGGTGGTTGAATAACCAACCTACAGCAAGCATAAAGACATGGAAACAGTTATCAGACAAATTCCTGAATCACTTTTACCCTCCAAAAAGGATGACACAGCTAAGGCTGGACATCCAAGGCTTTAAACAAAAGGATAATGAATCCCTTTATAATGCCTGGGAGAGGTATAGAGGTATGCTAAGAAAATGCCCCTCTGAAATGTTTTCAGAGTGGGTACAGTTAGACATCTTCTACTATGGGCTTACAGAAAAAGCTCAGATGTCTCTAGACCACTCAGCTGGTGGATCTATACATATGAGGAAGACGATTGAGGAGGCTCAAGAGCTTATAGATATTGTTGCTAGAAATCAACATTTGTACTCTAGCAATGAGTTCTCTATAAAAGAAGAAGTTATGGCAGTAGTCACTGATCCTAATCCTCAAGAACAGATGGTTGAGCTTAATCAGCAACTACACCTGATGACAAAACAGTTAGCAGAATTTAAAGAGATGCTCCAAGAAACTAAAATTGCTAACAAGAACATAGAATCACAGTTGAATCAGACAAAACAGCAGCTATCTAAATAGATAACAGAAGAATGCCAAGCAGTTCAACTGAGGAGTGGGAAGACATTGAATAACACTGCTCAAAGTAGCAAAAAGTCAATGAAGGAACAATTGACAGAGGATAACCAAACCACTGTCCAAAATCCCTCTGAGGACAGTAAGAGCCCGGAGAGGAGTACTTTTGGCGTCCAAACGCCAGAAAGGGGAGGAAAGCTGGCGTTAAACGCCCATTCCTTGCCCAGTTCTGGCGTTCAAACGCCAGAAAAGGGAGAGAAGTTGGCGTTAAAGGCCCAATCTTCACCCATGCCTGGCGTTCATACGTCAAGGGAGGATTAGACACCTGAGAGTGCTAACAGTAATCCCCCTAAAAAGGCGTCTTCAACCACTTCTGTAAGGAATAAACCTGCAGCAACTAAGGTTGAAGAATATAAAGCCAAGATGCCTTATCCTCAGAAACTCCGCCAAGCGGAACAGGATAAGCAATTTGCCCGCTTTGCAGACTATCTAAGGACTCTTGAAATAAAGATTCCGTTTGCAGAGGCACTGGAGCAAATACCTTCTTATGCTAAGTTCATGAAAGAGATCTTAAGTCATAAGAAGGATTGGAGAGAAACTGAAAAAGTGTTTCTCACTGAAGAATGCAGTGCAGTCATTCTGAAAAGCTTACCAGAAAAGCTTCAAGATCCAGGGAGCTTTATGATACCATGCACATTAGAAGGCGCCTGCACCAAGACAGCCCTATGTGATCTTGGAGCAAGCATCAACCTAATACCTGCATCCACTATCAGAAAGCTTGGGTTGACTGAAGAAGTCAATCCAACCCGGATATGCCTCCAACTTGCTGATGGCTCCATTAAATATCCATCAGGCATAATTGAGGACATGATTGTCAAGGTTGGGCCATTTGTCTTTCTAACTGACTTTGTAGTGCTGGAAATGGAGGAGCACAAGAGTACAACTCTCATTCTAAGAAGACCTTTCCTAGCAACTGGACGAACTCTCATTGATGTACAAAAATGGGAAATAACCATGAGAGTCAATGAGGATGAGTTCAAGTTGAATGTTGTCAAAGCTATGCAGCATCCAGACACATCAAATGACTGCATGAGCACTGATATTATTGACTCTTTGGTGGAGGAGGTCAATATGACTGAAAGTCTTGAATCAGAGCTAGAGGACATCTTTAAAGATGTTCAGCCTGATCTGGAGGAACTAAAGGAAATAAAAGAAATTCTGAAAATTCCTCAAGAAGAAGATAAGCCTCCTAAACCGGAGCTCAAGCCACTACCACCATCCCTGAAATATGCATTTCTGGGAGAAGGTGACACTTTTTCAGTGATCATAAGCTTTGCTTTAAATCCACAGGAAGAGGAAGCACTAATTCAAGTGCTAAGGACACACAAGACAGCTCTTGGGTGGTCCATAAGTGATCTTAAGGGCATTAGCCCAGCAAGATGCATGCACAAGATCCTATTGGAGGATGATGCTAAGCCAGTGGTTCAACCACAAAGGCGGCTAAATCCAGCCATGAAGGAGGTGGTGCAGAAAGAGGTCACTAAGTTACTAGAGGCTGGGATTATTTATCCTATTTCTGATAGCCCCTGGGTGAGCCCTGTCCACGTTGTCCCTAAGAAGGGAGGCATGACAGTAGTTCATAATGAAAAGAATGAACTGGTTCCTACAAGAACAGTTACAGGGTGGCGCATGTGTATTGATTACAGAAGGCTCAATACAGTCACCAGAAAGGATCATTTTCCTTTACCATTCATAGACCAGATGCTAGAGAGACTGGCAGGTCATGAATACTACTGCTTTTTGGACGGCTACTCAGGTTACAACCAAATTGCAGTAGGTCCTCAGGACCAAGAGAAAACAGCATTTACATGTCCTTCTGGAGTATTTGCCTACAGAAGGATGCCTTTTGGTCTGTGCAATGCACCTGCAACCTTTCAAAGGTGCATGCTCTCTATCTTCTCAGATATGGTAGAGAAATTTCTGGAAGTCTTCATGGATGACTTTTCAGTATTTGGAGACTCATTCAGCTCCTACCTTAACCATCTAGCACTTGTTCTGAAAAGATGCCAAGAGACCAACCTAGTTTTAAACTGGGAAAAATGTCACTTTATGGTGACTGAAGGTATTGTCCTTGGGCATAAAATTTCAAACAAAGGAATAGAGGTGGATCAGGCTAAAGTTGAGGTAATTGAAAAATTACCACCACCTGCCAATGTTAAGGCAATCAGAAGCTTTCTTGGGCATGCAGGATTCTACAGAAGGTTTATAAGGGATTTTTCAAAAATTGCCAAACATCTAAGTAATCTGCTAGCTGCTGACACCCCATTTATCTTTGATAATGAGTGTCTGCAGGCGTTTGAGACTCTGAAAGCTAAGCTGGTCACAGCACCAGTCATCTCTGCACCAGACTGGACATTACCATTTGAACTAATGTGTGATGCCAGTGACCATGCCATTGGTGCAGTACTGGGACAAAGGCATGGTAAGCTTCTGCACGTCATTCATTATGGCAGCCGTATTCTAAATGATGCACAGAAGAACTACACAACCACAGAAAAGGAGTTACTTGCAGTGGTTTATGCCATTGACAAGTTCAGATCTTATTTAGTAGGATCAAAAGTGATTGTGTACACTGACCATGCTGCTCTTAAATATCTACTCACAAAGCAGGATTCAAAACCCAGGCTCATAAGATGGGTGTTGCTTCTGCAAGAGTTTGATATAGAAATAAGAGACAGAAAAGGGACAGAGAATCAAGTGGCTGATCACCTGTCCCGGATAGAACCAGTAGATGGAGCATCCCTCCCTCCTATTGAGATCTCTGAAACCTTTCCGGATGAGCAATTGTTTGCTATTCAGGAAGCTCCGTGGCTTGTAGACAGTGCAAACTATAAGACTCAAGGTTCTCCTTCTGTAACCATGGAGAGGAAGCATAAAGAGCTTCTTTCAAATCAGAGTCAAACAGAGCCCCCACAGTCAAACTCTAAGTTTGGTGTTGGGAGGCCACCACCAACTTCTAAGTTTGGTGTTGAACCCCCACATTCAAACTCTAAGTTTGGTGTTGGGAGGTTCCAACATTGCTCTGAACATCTGTGAGGCTCCATGAGAGCCCACTGTCAAGCTATTAACATTAAAGAAGCGCTTGTTGGGAGGCAACCCAATGTTATATTTATTATTTTCCTTTGTTATTTTATGTTTTCTATAGGTTGATGATAATGGGAAGTCACAAATTCAATTGAAAAAGCAGAAACAGAATGAAAAACAGAAAGAAAAATAGCACACCCTGGAGGAAAACCTTGCTGGCGTTTAAACGCCAGTAAGGGCAGCAATTGGGCGTTTAACGCCTAGTCTGGCACCATTCTGGGCGTTAAACGCCAGAAAGGGGCACCAGACTGGCGTTAAACGCCAGGAATGGGCACCAAGCTGGCGTTAAACGCCAGAAATGGGCACCAGCCCGGCGTTTAATGCCAGGATTGGTAGTAGGAGCATTTTTGCTCGCCACTTGGTGCAGGGATGAATTATCCTTGACACCTCAGGATCTGTGGACCCCACAGGATCCCCACCTACCCCACCACTCTCTCTCTCCTTTCTTATTTTGCTCGAGGACGAGCAAACCTTCTAAGTTTGGTGTGGTAAAAGCGTTGCTTTTTATTTCTCCATAACCATCTATGGCACCTAAGGCCGGAGAAACCTCTAGAAAGAGGAAAGGGAAGGCAAAAGCTTCCACCTCCGAGCCATGGGAGATGGAGAAATTCATCTCAAAGGGATGCACTTTCCTCCACAAAACTATTGGGAGCAAATGAACACCTCCCTAGGAGAATTGAGTTCCAACATGGGACAACTAAGGGTGGAGCACCAAGAACATTTCATCCTCCTCCATGAAATTAAAAGAAGATCATAGAATCATGAGAGAGGAGCAACAAAGGCAAGGAAGAGACATTGAGGAGCTCAAGCACTCCATAAGATCTTCAAGAGGATGAACAAGCCGCCATCACTAAGGTGGACCCGTTCTTTAATCTCCTTGTTCTTTATTTTCTATTTTTTGAATTTTTATGCTTATGTTTATCTATTCTTGTGTCTTATTACATGATCATTAGTATCTTAGTGTCTATGCCTTAAAGCTATGAATGTCCTATGAATCCATCACCTCTCTTAAATGAAAAATGCTTTAATCACAAAAGAACAAGAAGTACAGGATTTCGAATTTATCTCTGAAACTAGTTGAATTAGTTTGATGTGGTGACAATACTTTTTGTTTTCTGAATAAATGCTTGAACAGTGCATATGTCTTTTGAATTTGTTGTTTTAAGAATGTTAAAATTGTTGGCTCTTGAAAGAATGATGGAAAAGGAGAACTGTTATTGAGGATCTGAAAAATCATCAATTGATTCTTGAAGCAAGAAAAAGCAGTTATTCAAAAAAAATCAAAAAAAAAAGGGAAGAAAAAGAAAGAAATAAAGTTGTGATTCAAGGCAAAAAGAGTGTGCTTAAGAACCCTGGACACCTCTAATTGGGGACTCTAGCAAAGCTGAGTCACAATCTGAAAAGGTTCATCCAATTATGTGTCTGTGGCATGAATGTATCCGGTGGTAATACTGGAAGACAAAGTGCTTTGGGCCATAGCCAAGACTCATGACATAGCTATGCTCAAGAATCATTATTCTTAACTAGGAGAATCAATAACACTATCTGAGTTCTGAGTTCTTATAGATGCCAATCATTCTGAACTTCAAAGGATAGAGTGAGATGCCAAAACTGTTCGGAAGCAAAAAGCTACTAGTCCCGCTCATCTAATTGGAACTATGTTTCTTTGATATTTTGGAGTCTATAGTATATTCTCTTCTTTTTATCCTATTTTGATTTTCAGTTACTTGGGGACAAGCAACAATTTAAGTTTGGGGTTGTGATGAGCGGATAATTTGTACGCTTTTTGGCATTGTTTTTAGTATGTTTTTAGTATGATCTAGTTAGTTTTTAGTATATTTTTATTAGTTTTTAGTTAAAATTCACTTTTCTGGATTTTACTATGAGTTTGTGTGTTTTTTTGTGATTTCAGGTATTTTCTGGCTGAAATTGAGGGTCCTGAGCAAAAATCTGATTCAGAGACTGAAAAGGACTGCAGATGCTGTTGGATTCTGACCTCCCTGCACTCGAAGTGGATTTTCTGGAGCTACAGAAGCCCAATTGGCGCGCTCTCAGCGGAATTGGAAGGTAGACATCCTGGGCTTTCCAGCAATGTATAATAGTCCATACTTTGCCCGAGATTTGATGGCCCAAACCGGCGTGGCAAATCAACCTCAGAATTTCCACCGTTTAACGCTGGAACTGGCATAAAACTTGGAGTTAAACGCCCAAACTGGCATAAAAGCTGGCGTTTAACTCCAGAAAAGATCTCTACACATGAAAGCTTCAATGCTCAGCCCAAGCACACATCAAGTGGGCCCGGAAGTGGATTTTTCTGTCATTTACTCATTTCTGTAAACCTTAGGTTACTAGTTCACTATTAATAGGATCTTTTGACATTCTATCTGTACCTCATGACACTTTACACGTTTTCTTTGTATACCTTCCATGGCATGAGTCTCTAAACCCCATGGTTGGGGGTGAGGAGCTCTGCTGTGTCTTGATGGATTAATGCAATTACTACTGTTTCTTATTCAATCATGCTTGCTTCCATTCTAAGATATCACTTGTTCTTAACCCGGATGAATGTGATGATCCGTGACACTCATCATATTCTCAACTATGAACGTCTGACTGACAACCACCTCCGTTCTACCTTAGATTAAGTAGATATCTCTTGGATTCTTTAATCAGAATCTTCGTGGTATAAGCTAGAACTGATGGCGGCATTCAAGAGAATCCGGAAGGTCTAAACCTTGTCTGTGGTATTCTGAGTAGGATTCGATGATTGAATGACTGTGACGAGCTTCAAACTCCTGAGGGCGGGGCGTTAGTGACAGACGCAAAAGAATCACTGGATTCTATTCCGGCCTGATTGAGAACCGACAGATGGATAGCCGTGCCGTGACAGGGTGTGTTGAACATTTCCACTGAGAGGATGGGAGGTAGCCACTGACAACGGTGAAACCCTACATACAGCTTGCCATGGAAGGAGCCTTGCGTGTTTGAAGAAGAAGACAGTAGGAAAGCAGAGATTCAGAAGACAGAGCATCTCCAAAACCTCAACCTGTTCCCCATTACTGCAAAACAAGTACTTATTTCATGTTCTTTTGCTTTTCACAATCAACCCTGATAATCTTTGATATCCTGACTAAGAGTTACAAGATAACCATAGCTTGCTTCAAGCCGACAATCTCCGTGGGATCGACCCTTACTCACGTAAGGTATTACTTGGACGACCCAGTGCACTTGCTGGTTAGTTGTGCGGGATTGCAAAAGTGTGATTGCAATTTCGTGCACCAGTCATGAATACTACTGCTTTTTGGATGGCTATTCAGGTTACAACCAAATTGCAGTAGATCCTCAGGACCAAGAGAAAATAGCATTCACATGTCCTTCTGGAGTATTTGCCTACAGAAGGACGCCTTTTGGTCTGTGCAATGCACCTGCAGCCTTTCAGAGGTGCATGCTCTCTATCTTCTCTGATATGGTAGAGAAGTTCCTGGAAGTCTTCATGGATGACTTCTCAGTATTTGGAGACTCATTCAGCTCCTGCCTTAACCATCTAGCACTTGTTCAAAAAAGATGCCAAGAGACCAACCTAGTTGTAAACTGGGAAAAATGTCACTTCATGGTGACTGAAGGAATTGTTCTTGGGCATAAAATTTCGAACAAAGGAATAGAGGTGGATCAAGCTAAGGTGGAGGTAATTGAAAAATTACCACCACCTGCCAATGTTAAGGCAATCAGAAGCTTTTTGGGGCATGCAGGATTCTATAAAAGGTTTATAAAGGATTTTTTTAAAATTGCCAAACCTCTGAGTAATCTACTAGCTGCTGACACTCCATTTATCTTTGATAATGAGTGTCTGCAGGCGGTTGAGACTCTGAAAGCTAAGCTGGTCACAGCACCAGTCATCTCTGCACCAGACTGGACATTACCATTTGAACTAATGTGTGATGCCAGTGACCATGCCATTGGTGCAGTATTGGGACAAAGGCATGGTAAGCTTCTGCACGTCATTTATTACGGCAGCTGTATTTTAAATGATGCACAGAAGAACTACACAACCACAGAAAAGGAGTTACTTGCAGTGGTTTATGCCATTGACAAGTTCAGATCTTATTTAGTAGGATCAAAAGTGATTGTGTACACTGACCATGCTGCTATTAAGTATCTACTCACAAAGCAGGATTCAAAACCCAGGCTCATAAGATGGGTGTTGCTTCTGCAAGAGTTTGATATAGAAATAAGAGACAGAAAAGGGACAGAGAATCAAGTAGCTGATCACCTGTCCCGGATAGAACCAGTAGCAGGAGCATCCTTCCCTCCTACTGAAATCTCTGAAACCTTTCCGGATGAGCAATTATTTACTATTCAGGAAGCTCAGTGGCTTGCGGACAGTGCAAACTATAAGACTCAAGGTTCTCCTTCTGCAACCATGGAAAGGAATCATGAAGAGCTTCTCTCAAAACTCATGCCATGTACGCGCCACTCTCGGAATAATCCATCGATGCGGACGCACTTTGTGCGCGTACGCGTCGAACCCATTGCACCTCCATCTGCACGCGCGCGCCATGCGTGGATACGTGCGGATTTCTTTCCTTCACTACATTTCTTTTCTTCTCCTCTTTCCATTTCTTTCCTTCTCCTTTCTTCTTCTACCCCTTATCCAACACCTCCAAACACCACTGATAACCATTTATTTTAGTTAACTAATTAGTTAGTTAGTTAGTTGATAGTTAGTTTTGGTTAATTTCCATTTCATTTTCTCTCTCATTGTAAGTGTTGGATTGATATCCTTGTTTACCATTAATTGCTGCTGAGTATTAAAAAGGGATGTTTTCTTAACATCATTATGTTTATAATCTTTGTTGGATTCTATGATTGAGGTTATATTATGCTACTTGGTTTTGAGTTCTTCATGCTTACCTTTTAAGAATACCAAGTGATGAGAATTGCCTTCGAGCTTGTAACTCTTCTTGAATTACAAGATTTGGCCACCATGTGGTTTGAGCCTTATTCTGTGATTAGGCAACCTCTTGATGGATGATGTTGAGCATTTACCTTAATGCATTGTGTTCATGATTATATGCATCCATATGCTTTAGCTTGAATGCTTTCATGCGTCTTCAATGCTTGCTTTATCTTACAAGTTCACTTAAAGCATCTCAAGCACACTAGGATAAGTGAAGTGCATGCTTCTTTTGTGACATCACCCTTTTATGCTAATGTGTGTTCTAAAAGGTGCCCAATTTAGAACTCACATACCTAATATTTTCTAATGTCACACTAATTCACTCACTCATTCCTTGTGATGTACCTCATTCCAGCAATGTATACTTTCTTGCTTTTGTTTTCTCATCTTATGGTGTTATATTTTTGTTTTTAATGATGGATGCACCACAAGCAATAACGGAAGCGAGAAAAAGAACACGCAGCACCGGTTGACCTACCAGCTGAAGGTAGCAATCCGGAGAGTCGCCGTACCCTCTTGCTCATCTTTGAATGCACCGAGGACGGTGCAAACTTTTAAGTATTGGGAGGTCGTCCGACCAATTGGTGATTTTGGGTGACGAATTTCTAATCCCAACACTTTTTCATATTCATTTTAGGTTCTTAGGATTTTTACTTGCATTTTCTTATTTTTGCATATGTATACACAATAAGCTTAGTCCAAATAATGAAATTTTTCAAGGATTTCTATCTATAGGGCACCAATTGATTTGAGTGAAAAAATTTTCATAGAACTTGCTTGAATTATATATCTTGTGGATCATGTTTTTGAGCTAAGAACACAAGCTTGTGAGATTTGAACCTAATGGTGTGGTTACATCTTATAACCACTTAATTTTTCTTCTTGTGTACAATTATTCTCTTTCTATGATTGTAATCTTTGAATTGTTTGGTTCTTTATGTCCATTATTTTGTGTATTCATGGATTTATATGATTGAGGCCATCACATCATTTAGCTCACTTACCCAAATGGCCTTACCTTTTATATTCCTTTGTTAGCCAAATTTGAGCCTATGATTAACCCACTTGTTCTTTAATTTAGCACATTACAAGCCTTAGAGCGAAAAACAATAAATGTCCTTATTGGGATATTTGATTAGCTTAGGCTAGAGTGTGTGAGTATCATTCAAGTGTGGGAATCTTGGGACATTGGGAGAATAAAAGGGTAGTTTTGCATTTTTGTTGTAAATATCGGGAATTGGGTACATGTTCATGTATTGATTAAATGTATAGACCTTATGCATTGATGTTCTTGTATATGAAAGAAATAAAGAAAAAAATAAAGAAAAGAAAAGAAAAAAAATATGAAAAAGAAAAGAAAAAAATATAGAAAAAGAAAGAAACAAAGAAAAAGAAAGAAATAAAAAGGGGACAAAATACCCCAAAGTAAAGCTCAATAAGGATCAATGCATAAGTGCTCTGAAATGAAAAGAAAATGCATGAGTATGTAAAAAAAGTGAACAATGGGTAGTTAGGTTAGAATTTAATTGTATAGGATGTCATAGGCTAGGTGGGAAGTTTAAGCTTATCAAAGATTCAAATTTTAAGCTCACTTGACCAAATATGCATCCTACCTTGACCCTAGCCCCATTACAACCTATGAAAAGACCTCATGATATATGTATGCATGCATGAAATATTTGTTGATTGTCAGAAGAAAAATAAATCTTGGAAAGCATAATTAGGAGAGAATTGAGTAAATCAACCCTAAACACTTGAGCGAATAGAGTGCAAACACATCCGGTGAGGGTTTGATGCTCAATTACATATTTCCACCTACAATCATCACTTTTCATGCAAGTTTGTAAAAATATTTAATAACTCAATTCAATTGTGGATTAGACTTGCTAGTCCTAGGCCTTATGCATATATGCTTCTTAGAGATTGATTTATTTTGACCAAGCAATTGCATTCATGTAGATAGTTGCATATAGGTAGATTGCATTTAGTTAGTTTCCATGAATAAATGCCATGCCCCTTACTTCATTCTTAGTTTAAGCATGAGGACATGCTTGGTTTAAGTGTGGGGAGGTTGATAAACCCCATTTGTAGGGTTTATCTTGTGCTTGATTTAGGGGATTTTATAACCTTTTACCCACATTTATTCAATGAAATAGCATGGTTTTATAACTTCTCCCTTAATTGTGCTTAAGAGTGAAAACATGCTTTTTAGGTCTTAAAATAGCTAAATTTAATTCACCATGATTCCATTAGATGCCTTGATATATTTGTTAAGTGATTTCAGATTTAGGAGGCAAAGATTGGATCAAGGGAATGAAGGAAAAGCATGTAAAAATGGAGAACTCATGAAGAAATGTAGGAATCACAAAATCTATCAAGCCGACCTCTTCGCACTTAATCGACCATAACTTGAGCCACAGAGGTCCAAATGATGCGGTTCCAGTTGGGTTAGAAAGCTAACATCTGGGGCTTCGAATTGATGTAAGATTTGCTATAGTTGTATTGTGCATAAGGGCGCGCACGCGCACGGCATGCGGATGCGCCGATGGTGGCACATGATCCACTTAATGCAACTCGTGGCCAGCGATTTTAGAAGCCTTGTGGGCCCAATCCAACTCATTTCTGATGTTATTTAAGCCAAGGATTGAAGAGGGATGAAAAGTTAGTTACCATTAGTTTAGTTTAACTTAGTTTAGTAGTTAGAGGTAATTTCTAGAGAGAGAAGCTCTCACTTCTCTCTATAATGAGGATTAGGTTTAGATTAGAATTTCTAGATCTAGGTTTTCATTCATTCTTTCTTCTACTTCTACCTTTCAATTCCTTGTTGTTACATTCATCTTCCTCTATTCTTTTGTTGTAATTTCCTTTATGTTGTTCTTATACTTTGTTGTAGATATACTCTTATCCCTTCTATTTTCTTTCCATTCAATTCAAGGTAATTCATAATAAATGTATTTCTTTTAATTGTTGTTGTTAATTTCTTTCAATAATTGTTGTTAGATTTTATTCTTGTTGTCAATTTACTATGCTTTTCTTTTGTGCCTTCCAAGTGTTTGATGAAATGCTTGGTTGGATTTTAGTGTAGGTTTTGTTCCTCTTGGCCTAGGTAGAGTAATTAGTGACTCTTGAGTTATTTGATTCCTTTGTTGATTGATAATTAGAAGTTGCTAATTGATTTGAATGCCTCTAAAGCTAGTCTTTCCTTTGGGAGTTGATTAGGACTTGAGGAATCAAACTGATTCATCCACTTGACTTTCCTCCATGGTTAGAGGTTAACTAAGTGGGAGTAATGGACAATTTGTTATCACAATTAAGGAGGATAACTAGGATAGGACTTCTAGTACTCATATCTTGCCAAGAGCTTTGTTAGTTGTTAGTTTATTTCCTTTGCCATTTATATTTCTTGTCTAAAATCTCAAAAACTCCAAAATAACTCACAACCAATAACAAGACACTTTATTGTAATTCCTAGGGAGAACGACCCGAGGTTTAATACTTCAGTTTATAAATTTTAGGGGTTTGTACTAGTGACAAACAACTTTTTGTATGAAAGGGTTATTGATTGGTTTAGAAACTATACTTGCAACGAGAATTCATTTGTGAAATTCTATACCATCAAAAACCTAATCATCACATATCCTAAGGTTCCAATCACTACTTCCTTTGGTTTAATCATCTCTAGCTTCTTCTCTTGTTGCACTTCTTGCTTTAACTCTTCTTCTCCATCTTGAAGCTCCAATTCCACTCCCTTACTAAGCTCTTTGGTTGCTTTTCCACATTCAAAAATGGGAGTGCTTTGATCACACAAGCTTAGGCAGGATGAGATTATGTTGCCAATGGCTTCTACCATGATAGCCATCTTGGCTCTTAACTCCTCAAACTTCTTTTCATCCTCCTCATGTTGCTTTAAAATACGAGATTCAAGATCTCTCAGTTCTAGCATGAGGGCTTCATTGGGAGGTGGTGGTGGTGGGAGAGAGGGTTCATTGCTTGAGGGAAGGGTATTGTAATTGGAAGGTGGTTCATATTGGTGAAATTCTTGAGGTGGTGTGTGTGGACTTTGTGATTTATAGGAGTATTGGTGTTGGAATGGTGGTGGCTCTAGATATGGTTCACATAGTGGTTGGTATGGTAGGTATAGGTTAGGGTCATATGGAGGTGAATGGTGGTATGAGGCTTGTGAGTATGATGGATGGCTATATTGAGGAGGGGGTTCATATGTATGTGGTGGTTATGGTTGACAATCACAATAAGGGTCATTGCACACATTAGATTGGTATGCATTAGGATTTGGATTATACCCATAAGAATCCAGAGAGTAGTCATCTTGGGGTGGTGCTTGAATGGCTTGGATGGAATAAAATGCCTTTTGGTCCTTGCGCATCTCCGTGAGGATGGAGAGTAGTCATATCTCCAAGCACTTTTGTCAAACTTGATTCGGAAGGGGGTTGTTGCCAAGAAGGTTGTCCATAAGCTTGGGGCTCCTCCCACCTTCGATCTCCAAATCTATGATGCAATTCCTTATTAAAGCTTCCATTTCCTACAACATAGCTTGAACCGAGCTCATAGCCAAAGGGGTGAGAATTCATGGTGACAAGGAAAAACTAAAAACAAAAACTAACAAGGACAAAGAGAGCAAAATCCTACAACTAGCAAAAACCAACAAACAAACCAAAAATCAAGCTATTCACAATATATACAATAGCCAATAACATAGCACCATTGCAATTTCCCGGCAACGGCACCATTTTGATGAGAAGATTTATTCGGTGGTCTAGAAATTTCTCTTATAGAAATAAGAACTTCGTTGTAAGCGTAGCTTCCAAACCAACAAACAATCCTCTCAATCAAAAATTGGTTTGGTTTTGTCAAGAGTACAAACTCCAATAAAAATTAACCGAAGTATTTAAACCTCGGGTCGTCTCACAATGAATTGCAATGAAGTGGTCAATTATTGGCTATGAAGATGCAAAAGGGGTTTGATTTTGTAATTGGCAAGGAAATAAATGGCAACAAAAGTAAATTGAACTAGCAATTAAATGGGCAAGAAAAGTAAATCAAGCAAGCAATTAAAGAAAGCAAGTAATAAAGAGAGACATTCATGGCAAGGGTTGAGAATATAGGCTTTCTATCCTAGTCATACAATGATTAATTCATCCTATTTAGTCAACTCCAACAAATGGAAGAAAGTATCATGTTATCTTCACATAGGGAGAACGTCAAACCAGACTAGTTAATCATATCACAATAATTAACAAGAATTTATCTTATTACGTCATCCCCGACGATGGAGGAAGGTATCATGTTATCCTCATACTCGAAGAAAGTCTAATAAGACTAGCTAATCTCAATCCAAAAGTCCTAATCATTTACTAATTGAATTAACAAAAGATTAGCGTCAATGGAAACAATCTTAGCTAACAATTCTAGATCACTAGCATAGGTTGGGTTTTCATGACTCAAGATTGCCTAATTACTCTTCCAAGCCAAGAATGCTTAAAAATCTACTCTAAAGTCCAACCAAACATTTTGTCAAACACTTGGTGGGTATAAATGGAAAGCATGGTAAATGTGTAAGAATAATAAAATCTAACAACTACCAATTGCAAGGAAAGTAAAATCAACAACTCAATTCAACAATAAAGGAACATCAAATATCAAAATTCATAAAAAGAGATCCAAATCCATCAAGAGTTCGTCATCACAAAAGAGAGCAAAAAGGGAAATTAACAAGAGAGAGAGAGCAAGAGAGTTACATCACTAGAGCATAAAAATATAGAAGGAACAAGATGAAAGCAAAGAATTAAACATGGATCTATGATGCAATTAACCCTAGGAACCCTAATTCTAGAAAGAAGAAGGAGCTTCTCTATCTAGAAACTAAGCTACATGATGCAAAAACTCTAAACAATTGCTCCTCTTTTGCCTAAGCTTGAATTCTGCATGAAATAGCATCAAAAATGAGTTGGATTGGGCCCAAAATGCTTCAGAAAGCGCTGGCCACGAGTTGCTTTTAATGAATCACGTGCAGCAACCCATGTGTACGCGTCATGCATGCGTATGCGTTATCACAACTTGAGGAAACTATGGCAAATTATAATCATTTTGAAGCCCCGAATTTTAGCTTTTCAACGTAACTGAAATCACCTCATTTGGACCTCTGTAGCTCAAGTTATGATCGAATGAGTGTGAAGAGGTCAGGGTTGATAGCTTTACGATTCCTTCATTTCTCTTTGAGTTCTTCCACTTTGCATGCTTTTCCCTCATTCCTTCAATCCAATCTATGCCTTCTAAACCTAAAATCACTTAACAAACATATCAAAGCATCGATTGGAATTGATGTGAATTAAATTTAGCCATTTTAAGGTCTAAAAAGCATGTTTTTACACTTAAGCACAAAATTAAGGAGAATTGTAAAATCATGCTATTTCATTGAATAAATGTGGGAAAAAGTGATAAAATCTCCTAAATTAAGCACAAGATAAATCACAAAATTGGGGTTTATCAAACCTCCCCACACTTAAACTAAGCATGTCTTCATGCTAAACTCAAAAAAGAAGCAAAGGGTATCAACATTTATTCAATGTAAACTACCTAAATGCAACCTATCTACATACAATCTATCTAAATGAATACAACTACTTGGTCAAAATAATTCAACTTCCAAGAATATATATATATATAAGTACAAGGGCTAAAGCCACAGCAGTCAAATCATGGGTGGAAACATGTAATTGAGCGATCGAACCCTCACCGGATGTGTATCTGCTCTAGTCACTCAAGTGTATGGGGTTGATTCACTCGATTCTCCCCTAATCATACTTTCCAAGATTTGTTTTTCATCTAACAATCAACAGTTATTTCATGCATGCATACAAATATCAAGACGTCTTTCCCATAGGTTGTAATAGGGGTAGGGTCAAGGTAAGGATGCATATGGTCAAGTGGACTAGAATTTTGAATCTTTGATTAATCTAAGCTTCCCACCTAACCTATGACAACCTATACAATTCAAAGCTAACCTAACTACCCATTCTTCAATTTTTTCACACACTCATGCATTCTATTTTTGGTCACCACACATATGCATTGATTTTTATTGAGCTTTACTTGGGGCGTTTTGTCCCCTTTTTATTGCTTGTCTTTTTCTTTCTTTTTCTATTTTTTCTTTTTGATATATATATATATATATATATATATATATATTTTTTTTTTAATTTTGTATTATTTATTATTTATTTTTTTGCAATAAAGTATATACAAAAGTATCAATGTATATGGCTTACATTTAATTAACACATGAGTATGTACCCAATTCCCAAAATTTTGACAAAAATTGCAAAGATACACTTTCATCCCAACCAATGTTCCCAACTCTCCCAAACTTACATGATGAGCACTCTCACTAGTCTAAGCCAATCAAATATCCAAATAAGGACATATATTATTTTTCGCGTTAGGCTTGTAATGTGCTAAAATGAAGAACAAATGGGTTAAGCATAGGCTCAAAATTGGTTATAATGGAAGACAAAAGGTAGGCTATTTGGGTAAGTGAGCTATTTGAAACAATGGCCTCAATCATATAAGTGCATGTATACACAACATAATGGACATATAGAATCAAACAAATCAAAGATCATAATCATAGAAAGAGAATACTGCACACAAGAATAAAAATAAGTGGTTATATGATGTAACCACACAATTAGGCTCAAATCTCACATGCTTGTATTCTTAGCTCAAAAACATGATCCACAAAATATATAATTCAAGCAAGTTCTAAATTTTTTTTTCAATCGATTGGGTGCCCTATAGATAAAATCATTGGAAAATATCATGTTTTTGACTAAGCTCAATAGATAGATATGCAATGCAAGAAAATGCAACTAAAAATCCTAAAATAAAATGCAAAAATGTTGGGAATAGAAACTTGTTATCCAAAAATACCGAGTGGTCGGGCGACCTCCCCACACTTAAAAGTTTGCACCGTCCTCGGTGCACTCAAAGATGAGCAAGGGAGTACGGCGACTTTATGAGTTGCTACCTTCAGTTGGTAGATCAACCGGTTGCTACGTGTTCTTCTCCCGCTTCCATTTTTGCTTATGGTGACTCCTCCATGAAAAATAGAAAAGTAAATGTAAAAGCAAGGAAGCGTAAATTATTGGGGTGAGGTAAATCACTATAATGAAGTGAGTGAATTAGTGTGATATTGATGAAAAATAGGTGTGTGGGTCCTAAATTGCATGCGGTTTAGAACTCACACCCTAGTATTTAAAAGCCATGTCACAATTATATAAAAGAAAGTATACACTTCACTCATTCTAGTGTGCCTTGGAGGTTGTGCACTATCCTCCTCAACATCAACATCAAACTCCATGGAAGAAGGCTCTTCAATTTGTGATTTCTCTATGTACTCAACATATCATAAAGTTCCAATCATTACTACCTTTGGTTCAATCATTGGTGCACGAAATTGTGATCTCTAATAATGGCATTCAACTTGGTATGCGCGTTTATAACTCAGCACTTTCTTCACAACCTCGCATAACTAACCAGCAAGTGCACTAGGTCGTCCAAGTAATAAACCTTACGTGAGTAAGGGTCGATCCCACGGAGATTGTTGGTATGAAGCAAGCTATGGTCATCCTGAAATTCTCAGTTAGGCGGATAATATATGGTTATGGATTTTTCGAATAATAATAAAAAATAAACAGAAAATAAAGATAGAAATACTTATGTAAATAATTGGTGGGAGTTTCAGATAGGCATATGAAGATGCTATGCTCCTTTTGAATCTCTGTTTTCCTACTGCATTCATCCAATCCTTCCTACTCCTTTCCATGGCAAGCTGTATGTAGGGCATCACTGTTGTCAATGACTACATCCCATCCTCTCAGTGAAAATGGTCCAAATGCTCTGTCACAGCACGGCTAATCATCTGTCGGTTCTCGATCATGCCGGAATAGAATCCATTGATTCTTTGGCATTTGTCATCACGCCCAACAATCGTGAGTTTGAAGCTTGTCACAATCATTCAATCCCTGAATCCTACTCGGAATACCATAGACAAGGTTTAGACTTTCCGGATTCTCATGAATGCCGTCATTGATTCTAGCTTATACCACGAAGATTCTGATCAAGGATCCAAGAGATATACGCCCAGTCTATGGTAAAATGGAGGTGGTGAGAATGAACGCGTTCCTAGGTGATGAGAATGATGATGAGTGTCACAGATCATCACATTCATCAAGGTGAAGTGCAACGAATATCTTAAAACAGGAATAAACTGAATTGAATAGAAAATAGTAGTAATTGCATTAAAACTCGAGGTACAGCAGAGCTCCACAACCTTAATCTATAATGTGTAGAAACTCCACCGTTGAAAATACATAAGTGATGGTGGTCCAGGTATGGCCAAATGGCCAGCCCCCATGGTCTAGGAACTAAATGTCCAAAGATAAAAAATGATCCCCAATACAATAGTAAAATGACCTATTTATACTAGACTAGCTACTAGGGTTCACAAAAGTAAGTAATTGATGCAAAAATCCACTTCCGTGGCCCACTTGGTGTGTGCTTGGGCTGAGCTTGAGCTTTAACGTTCAGAGGCTTCTTTTGGAGTTGAACGCCAAGTTGTAACGTGTTTTTGGCGTTCAACTCTGGTTCGTGATGTGTTTTTGGCGTTTGACTCCAGAATGCAGCATGGAACTGTCGTTGAGCGCCAGTTTACGTCATCTAATCTCGAATAAAGTATGGACTATTATATATTGCTCGAAAGCTCTGGATGTCGACTTTCCAACGCCATTGAGAGCGCGCCATTTGGAGTTCTGTAGCTCCAGAAAATCCATTTCGAGTGTAGGGAGATCAGAATCCAACAACATCAGCAGTTCTTTGTCAGCCAGAAAATACCTGAAATCACAGAAAAACACACAAACTCATAGTAAAGTCTAGAATTGTGAATTTAGCATAAAAACCAATGAAAACATCCCTAAAATTAGCTAGATCCTACTAAAAACTACCTAAAAACAATGCCAAAAAGCGTATAAATTATCTGCTCATCACAACACCAAACTTAAATTGTTGCTTGTCCCCAAGCAACTGAAAATCAATTAGGATAAAAAGAAGAGAATATACTATAAAGCTCAGAATATCAATGAATATTAATTCTAATTAGATGAGCGGGACTTGTAGCTTTTTGCTTCTGAACAGTTTTGGCATCTCACTTTATCCTTTGAAGTTTAGAATGATTGGCATCTCTAGGAACTTAGAATTTCAGATAGTGTTATTGATTCTCTTAGTTAAGTTTGTTGATTCTTGAACACAGCTACTTTTATGAGTCTTGGCCATGGCCCTAAGAACTTTGTTTTCCAGTATTACCACCAGATACGTAAATGCCACAAACATATGACTGGGTGAACCTTTTCAGATTGTGACTCAGCTTTGCTAAAATCCCCAGTTAGAGGTGTCCAGAGCTCTTAAGGACACTCTTTTTGCTTTGGATCATGACTTTAACCACTCAGTCTCAAGCTTTTCACTTGGACATGCATGCCACAAGCACATGGTTAGGGACAGCTTGATTTAGCCGCTTAGGCCTGGATTTAATTTCCTTGGGCCCTCCTATCCATTGATGCTCAAAGCCTTGGATCCTTTTTACCCTTGCCTTTTGGTTTTAAGGGCTATTGGCTTTTTCTGCTTGCTTTTTCTTTTTCTTTCTGTTATTTTTTTGCCACTTTTTTTCACAAGCTTTTGCTATTCACTGCTTTTTCTTGCTTCAAGAATCAATTTCATGATTTTTCAGATTATCAATAGCATTTCTCTTTGTTCATCATTTTTTCAAGAGCCAACAATTTTAACATTCATAAACAACAAGATCAAAAATATTCACTGTTTAAGCATTCATTCAGAAAACAAAAAGTATTGTCACCACATCAATATAATTAAACTAAATTCAAGGATAAATTTGAAACTCATGTACTTCTTGTTCTTTTGTATTAAAAACATGTTTCATTTAAGAAAGATGAAGGACTCATGGAATTATTCATTGCTTTAAGACATAGTTACTACATACTAATGATCATGTAATAAAGACACAAACATAGATAACATAAAGATTAAAAATCGAAAAACAGAGAATCAAAAACAAGGAATGAGTCCACCTTAGTAATGGTGGCGCTTTCTTCTTGTAGAACCAATGATGTCCTTTGAGCTCTTCTATGTCTCTTCCTTGCCTTTGTTGCTCCTCCCTCATTGTTCTTTGATCTTCTCTAATTTCATGGAGAATGATGGAGTGCTCTTGATGTTCCACCCTTAATTGATCCATATTATAACTCAAATCTTCTAGAGAAGTGTTGAGTTGTTCCCAATAGTTGTTGGGAGGAAAGTGCATCCCTTGAGGCATTTCCGGGATTCCTTGGTGATGAGCTTCCTCATGCATCTCTTGGGATCCATGAGTGTGCTCTCTTGTTTGCTCCATCCTCTTCTTAGTGATGGGCTTGTCCTCTTCAATGGGGATGTCTCCTTCTATGATAACTCCAGCTGAGTAACATAGATGGCAAATAAAATGAGGAAAAGCTAGCCTTGCCATGGTGGAGGACTTTTCAGCTATTTTGTAGAATTCAAGGGAGATGACTTCATGAACTTCTACTTCCTCTCCATTCATGATGCTATGAATCATGATGGCCTGATCCACAGTAACTTCGGATCGGTTGCTAGTGGGGATGATGGAGCGTTGGATGAACTCTAACCATCCTCTAGCTATAGGCTTGAGGTCCAGTCTTTTTAATTGAACTGGCTTGCCTTTGGAGTCTCTTTTCCATTGAGCTCCTTCAACACATATGTCCATAAGGACTTGGTCAAACCTTTGATCAAAGTTGACCCTTCTTGTGTAGGGGCATACATCTCCTTGCATCATGGGCAAGTTGAACGCCAACCTCACATTTTCTGGACTAAAATGTAAGTATTTCCCCCGAACCATTGTAAGATAATTCTTTGGATTCGCGTTCACACTTTGATCATGGTTCCTAGTGATCCATGCATTGGCATAGAACTCTTGAACCATTAAGATTCTGACTTGTTGAATGGGGTTGGTTAGAACTTCCTAACTTCTTCTTTGGATCTCATGTCGGATCTCCGGATACTTATTTTTCTTGAGTTTGAAAGGGACCTCAGGGATCACCTTCTTCTTGGCCAAAACATCATAGAAGTGGTCTTGATGGGCTTTAGAGATGAATCTCTCCATCTCCCATGACTCGGAGGTGGAAGCTTTTGTCTTCCCTTTCCCTTTTCTAGAGGTTTCTCCAGCCTTAGGTGCCATAGGTGGTTATGGAAAAACAAAAAAAGCTTATGCTTTTACCACACCAAACTTAGAATATTGCTCACCCTTGAGCAAGAGAAGAAAGAATAGATGAAGAAGAAGAAAATATGGAAGAGAGGGAGAGAGGGTTGTGTTTCGGCCAAGGAGGAGATGAGAGGGTTGTGTTGTGTGAAAATGAAGAAGAATGGATGGGTTTATATTGTGGAGGGAGAGGGAGTAGGTTCGGTTATTTAGGGTGGGCTTGGGTGGGAAAGAGATTTTGAATTTTGAAGGTAGGTGGGGTTTATGGGGAAGAGTGGAAGGATGTGAGTGGTGAAGAGGTGATGGGGAAGAGAGAATGAGGTGATTGGTAAAGGGTTTTGGGGAAGAGTGTTATTGGATTATGTGAAGAGGAGAGAAGGTGAGTTGAGGCTGGTAGGGATCATGTGGGGTCCACAGATCCTGAGGTGTCAAGGATTTACATCCATGCACCAATGAGGCGTGTAAAATGCCCTTTTCATGCAATCCTGGAGTTCAACGCCAGATTGATGTTTGTTTCTGGCGTTGAACGCCAGCTTCATGCTTGGTTTGGGCGTTCAACGCCCATTTGCAGCATGTTTCTGGCATTGAACGCCAGTTCCATGCTTGTTTATGGCGTTCAACGCTAGCTCTCCTCAGGGTGTTGTCCTGGCGTTTAAACGCCAGGATGTTGCTTGTTTCTGGCGTTCAACGCCAGCCAGATGCTCTTTACTGGCGTTTAAATGCCAGTAAGCCCTTCTTCTAGGGTGTGCTATTTTTTCTGCTATTTTTGATTTTGTTTTTAATTTTTGTATTTGTTTTGTGACTCTACATAATCATGAACCTAAGAAAACATAATAGAACGATAAAATAAAAATAAAATGAGTTAAATAAAAGTTGGGTTGCCTCCCAATAAGCGCTCCTTTAATGTCACTAGCTTGATAGTGTGCTCTCATAGGGCCTCAAAGGTGATCAGGTCAATGTTGTAGACTCCCAACACCAAACTTAGAGTTTGAATGTGGGGATTCAACACCAAACTTAGAGTTTGGCTGTGGCCTCCCAACCCCAAACTTAGAGTTTGATTGTGGGGGCTCTGTTTGACTCTATACTGAGAGAAGCTTTTCATGCTTCCTCTCCATTGTTAAAGAACACCCTTGGGTTTTAAACACAAGGTAGTCCCCATTCAATTAAAGGACTAATTCTCCTCTGTTAACATCTATCACAGCTCCTGCTGTGGCTAGGAAAGGTCTTCCAAGGATGATGCATTCATCCTCCTCCTTCCTAGTTTCTAAGATTATAAAATCAGCAGGGATGTAAAGGCCTTCAACCTTTACCAACACGTCCTATACCCATCCATAAGCTTGTTTTACTGACTTGTCTGCCATTTACAATGAGAATATGGCAGGTTGTACCTCAATGATCCCCAGCTTCTCCATTACAGAGAGTGGCATAAGATTTATGCCTGACCCCAGGTCACACAGAGCCTTTTCAAAGGTCATGGTGCCTATGGTACAGGGTATTAAGAATTTACCAGGATCTTGTTTCTTTTGAGGTAAAGTTTGCTGAACCCATGTATATAGTTCACTAATGAGCAAGGGAGGTTCACCTTCCCAAGTTTCATGAGGTTCATCTTCATCCTCATCAGAGGAAGAATAGTCTTTAGAGCTCATGAATGGCAGAAGAAAGTTTAATGGAATCTCTATGGTCTCTATATGAGCCTCAAATTCCTTTAAGTCCTTAATAAGGAACTCTTTGCTTGAGAGACATCCCCTGAGGTCTTCCTCATTGGGATTTACGTCCTCTCATTCCTCTCTAGGTTTGGCCATGTTGATTATATCAATGGCCTTGCACTCTCTTTTCGGATTCTCTTCAGTATTGCTTGGGAGAGTACTAGGAGGAGTTTCAGTGACTTTCTTACTCAGCTGGCCCACTTGTGCCTCCAAATTTCTGATGGAGGACCTTGTTTCACTCATGAAACTTAAAGTGGCCTTAGATAGATCAGAGACTATGTTTGCTAAGTTATAGGTGCTCTGCTCATAAGTCTTTGTCTGTTGCTGAGAAGATGATGGAAAAGGTTTGCTATTGCTAAACCTGTTTCTTCCACCATTATTAAAGCCTTGTTGAGGCTTTTGTTGATCCTTCCATGAGAAATTTGGATGATTTCTCCATGAGGGATTATAGGTGTTGCCAAAGGCTTCTCCCATGTAATTTACCTCTGCCATTGCAGGGTTTTTAGGATCATAGGCCTCTTCTTCAGAAGATGCCTCTTTAGTACTGTTGGATGCATTTTTCCATCCATTCAGACTTTGAGAAATCATGTTGACTTGTTGAGTCAACATTTTGTTCTGAGCTAATATTGCATTCAGAGCATCAATTTCAAGAACTCCCTTCCTCTGAGGCATCCCATTATTCATGGAATTCCTCTCAGAAGTGTACATGAATTGGTTATTTGCAACCATTTCAATAATTTCCTGAGCTTCTGCAGGCATTTTTTTTAGGTGAATGGATCCACCTACAGAATGGTCCAGTGACATCTTAGAGAACTCAGACAAACCATAACAAAATATATCTATCATGGTCCACTCTGAAAACATGTTAGAAGGACACTTTTTGGTCATCTTCTTGTATCTTTCCCAAGCTTCATAGAGGGATCACTATCTTTTTGCTTGAAGGTCTAAACATCCACTCTAAGCTTTCTCAACTTTTGAGGAGGAAAGAATTTAACCAAGAAGAGCGTGACCAGCTTATTGATGAGCGGATAGTTTATACGCTTTTTGGCATTGTTTTTAGTATATTTTTAGTTTGTTTTAGTTAGTTTTTATTATATTTTTATTAGATTTTAGTTAAAATTCACTTTTCTGGACTTTACTATGAGTTTGTGTGTTTTTCTGTGATTTCAGGTATTTTCTGGCTGAAATTGAGGGACATGAGCAAAAATCTGATTCAGAGGCTGAAAAGGACTGCAAACGCTGTTGGATTCTGACCTCCCTGCACTCGAATTACATTTTCTGGAGCTACAGAAGCCCAATTGGCGCGCTCTCAATTGAGTTGGAAAGTAGACATCATGGGCTTTCCAGCAATGTATAATAGTCCATACTTTGTCCGAGATTTGATGGCCCAAACCGGCGTTCCAAATCAGCTCAAGACTGCCTAGCGTTAAACGCTGGAACTGGCACAAGAATGGGAGTTAAACGCCCAAACTGGCACAAAAGCTGGCGTTTAACTCCAAGAAAAGTCTCTACACATGGAAGCTTCAATGCTCAGCCCAAGAACACACCAAGTGGGCCCGAAAGTGGATTTTTATGTCATTTACTCATTTCTATAAACCCTAGGCTACTAGTTCTCTACAAATAGGACCTTTTGCTATTGTATTTTCATCTTTGGATCTTTTGATCACTTTAGATCTTAGGATCATCTTTGGACATTTAGTTCTTAGATCATTTGGGGGCTGGCCTCACGGCCATGCCTAACCATAGATTAAGGTGTGGAGCTCTGCTGTACCTCGAGTATTAATGCAATTACTAGTGTTCTTCTATTCAATTCAGCTTATTCTTATTCCAAGATATTCATTCGCACTCAAGAACTTGATGAATGTGATGATTATGTGACGCTCATCATCATTCTCACTTATGAACGCGTGCCTGACAACCACTCCCGTTCTACAAGCAAACAAGGCTTGAATGTTTATCTCTTGGATTCCTTAATCGGAATCTTCGTGGTATAAGCTAGAATTGATGGCGGCATTCAAGAGAATCCGGAAGGTCTAAACCTTGTCTGTGGTATTCTGAGTAGGATTCAATGATTGAATGACTGTGACGAGCTTCAAACTCCTGAAGGCTGGGCGTTAGTGACAGACGCAAAAGAATCAATGGATTCTATTCCAACCTGATTGAGAACTGACAGATGATTAGCCGTGCTGTGACAGAGCGCGTTGAACATTTTCACTGAGAGGACGGGACTGTAGCCATTGACAACGGTGATGCCCAACATACAGCTTGCCATGGAAAGGAGTAAGAAGGATTGGATGAAGACATTAGGAAAGCAGAGAGACGAAAGGGACAAAGCATCTCCATTCGCTTATCTGAAATTCTCACCAATGAATTACATAAGTATCTCTATCTTTATTTTATGCTTTATTCATATATCATCCATAACCATTTGAATCTACCTGACTGAGATTTACAAGATGACCATAGCTTGCTTCATACCAACAATCTCCGTGGGATCGACCCTTACTCGCGTAAGGTTTATTACTTGGATGACCCAGTGCACTTGCTGGTTAGTTGTGCGAAGTTGTGATAAAGAGTTGAGATTGCAATTGAGCGTACCATGTTGATGGCGCCATTGATGATCACAATTTCGTGCACCAAGTTTTTGGCGCCGTTGCCGGGTATTGTTTGAGTTTGGACAACTGACAGTTCATCTTGTTGCTTAGCTTAGGTATTTTTCTTTAGAGTTCTTAAGAATGAATTCTAGTGTTTCAATGTGATGTTCTTATCATCACCAAAGCTGATTGATTCTCATCAATTTAGCTCTTGAATGTAATGTCCTGCTGAAGCTTGGCTTGCCATGTCTAGTTTCTTTATACTAAAGCTTTAGACTAACATTGCATGATTCCTGGAATTCTCATTAAGAATTTTGATATCTTTATTTTCTTTTCAACTTAATTTTCGAAAAAAAAACCAAAAAAATTGCAAAATCATAAAAACCAAAAATATTTTATGTTTCTTGTTGAGTCTAGTGTCTCATTTTAAGTTTGGTGTCAATTGCATGTTTCTTTTCTTCTTGCATTTTTCAAATTCATTCATGTGTCTTCATTGATCTTCAATTTGTTCTTGATGATTTCCTTGCTCTGATCTTTAAATTCTCTTGTCTTGAGTGTTTTGTTGTGTCTCATATGCATTCTCAATTTGTTAGTGTCAGTAGTATACAAACGTCTAAGTTTGGTGTCTTGCATGCATTGTTTATTTGATTTTAGTTGCATTTTGATTATTCCTCATTATTAAAAATCCAAAAAAATTTTAATTTGTCTTTTCAAGTCAATAATATAGAGAATTGAAGATTGAGAACATACAGTAGAGGAATTACACAGAAAAAGCTGGGCATTCAAAACGCCCAGTGAGGAAGAAAAACTGGCGTTTAAACGCCAGCCAGGGTGCCTGGCTGGGCGTTTAACGCCCAAAAGGGTAGTGTTTTGGGCGTTAAACACCAGAATGTATACCATTCTGGGCGTTTAACGCCAGGATGGCACAAGAAGGGAGATTTTGTTTTTAATTCAAATTTTTTTTCAAGTTTTAAAAATTTTTCAAAATTAATTTCTTTCTTTTTTAAAGATACTTGCTAACAATTAATGATTTGATTCAACATTTCAAGTATGTTGCCTTTTCTGTTGAGAAAGGTTTAATGTTTGAATCATATCTTTCTTTGTTAGCCAAGTTATTAATTTTAAAAATCAAATCTTTTTAAATTATTTTTCAAATCATATCTTCTCAATCATATTTTTTTAAAACTATATCTTTTCAATCATATCTTTTAATCACATCTTTTTCAAAATAGTTTTCAATCATATCTTTTTGATTTCTAATTTCAAAATCTTTTTCAAAAATCACTTGATTTCTTTTTCCACTCTTAGTTTTCGAAAATCAATTAGTATTTTTTCAAAATATTTTTTTAAATCTTTTTAATTTATTTTCAAAAATTTCTTCCCTTCTTCTCACATCCTTCTATTTATGGACTAACACTCCTCCTCAATGCACAATTCGAACTCCATCTTTCTTGATAAGTTCGAATTCTTCTACCTCTTCCTTCTATCTTTCTTTTCCTCTGACATCTCAAGGAATCTCTATACTGTGACATAGAGGATTCCATATTTTCTTGTTCCCTTCTCTTTCATATGAGCAAGAACAAAGACAAAAGCATTCTTGTTAAGGCTGACCCTGAACCTGAAAGGACCTTGAAGTGAAAGCTAAGAGAAGCTAAAGCACAAATCTCTGTAGAGGACCTAACAGAAATCTTCAAACAAGAAGAAGACATGGCAGCCGAAAACAACAACAATGCCAATAATGCAAGGAAGGTGCTGGGTGACTTTACTGCACCTACTCCCGACTTTTATGGGAGAAGCATCTCTATCCCTGCCATTGGAGCAAACAACTTTGAGCTTAAGCCTCAACTAGTTTCTCTAATGCAACAGAATTGCAAGTTCCATGGACTTCTATTGGAAGATCCTCATCAGTCTTTAGCTGAATTCTTGCAAATCTGTGACACTGTCAAGACTAATGGGGTTGACCCTGAGGTCTACAGACTTATGCTATTCCCTTTTGCTGTAAGAGACAGAGCTAGGATATGGTTGGACTCACAACCTAAGGAAAGCCTGAACTCTTGGGAAAGGCTAGTCAATGCCTTCTTGGCAAAGTTCTTTCCACCTCAAAAATTGAGCAAGCGTAGAGTGGAAGTCCAAACCTTCAGACAGAAGGAAGGTGAATCCCTCTATGAAGCTTGGGAAAGATACAAACAATTGATCAGAAAGTGTCCTTCTGACATGCTTTCTGAATGGAACATCATAGGTATCTTCTATGATGGTCTGTCTGAACTGTCCAAAATGTCATTGGACAACTCTGCTGGAGGATCTCTTCATCTGAAGAAGACGCCTGCAGAAGCTCAGGAACTCATTGAAATGGTTGCAAATAACCAATTCATTTACACTTCTGAAAGGAATCCTGTGAACAATGGGACGAATCAGAAGAAAGGAGTTCTTGAGATTGATACTCTGAATGCCATACTGTCTCAGAACAAAATATTGACTCAGCAAGTCAATTTGATTTCTCAAAGTATGTCTGGAATGCAAGCTGCACCAGGCAGTACTAAGGACGCTTCATCTGAAGAAGAAGCTTATGATTATGAGAACCCTTCAATGGAAGAGGTGAATTACATAGGAGAACCCTATGGAAACACCTATAATCCTTCATGGAGAAATCATCCAAATTACTCATGGAAGGATCAACAGAGACCTCAACAAGGTTTCAACAACAATAATGGTGGAAGAAACAGGTCTAGCAATGGCAAGCCTTTTCCATCATCTTCTCAGCAACAGACAAAGAATTCTAAGCAGAATCACTCTGACTTAGCAACCATGGTCTCTGATCTAATCAAAACTACTCAAAGTTTCATGACTGAAATAAGGTCCTCCATTAGGAATTTGGAGGCACAAGTGGGACAGCTGAGCAAGAAAATTACTGAACTCCCTCCTAGTACTATTCCAAGCAATACAGAAGAGAATCCAAAAGGAGAATGCAAGGCCATTAACATGACCCACATGGCCGAACTTGGAGAGGAGGAAGAGGCAGTGATCGCCACTGAGGAAGACCTCAATGGACGTCCACTGGCCTCCAATGAATTCTCTAATGAGGAACCATGGGAATCTGAGGCTCATAATGAGACCATAGAGATTCCATTGGATTTACTTCTACCATTCATGAGCTCTGATGAATATTCTTCCTCTGAAGAGGATGAAGATGTCATTGAAGAGCAAGTTGCTAAATACCTTGGAGCAATCATGAAGCTAAATGACAAGTTACTTGGTAATGAGACTTGGGAGGATGAACCCCCTTTGCTCACCAAAGAACTAGATGACTTGTCTAGGCAGAAATTACCTCAAAAGAGACAAGACCCTGGGAAGTTTTCAATACTTTGTACCATAGAAACCATGACCTTTGAGAAGGCTCTGTGTGACCTAGGGTCAAGCATAAACCTCATGCCTCTCTCTGTAATGGAGAAGCTAGGGATCTTTGAGGTGCAAGCTGCAAGAATCTCAATAGAGGATGTTCTGGTAAAGATTGAAGACCATTACATCCCTGTTGATTTCATAGTCCTAGAGACTGGGAAGTGCATGGATGAATCCATCATCCTTGGCAGACCCTTCCTAGCCACAGCAAAGGCTGTGATTGATGTTGATAGAGGAGAATTGATCATTCAAGTGAATGAAGAATCCTTTGTGTTTAAGGCTCAAGGATATCCCTCTGTAACCATGGAGAGGAAGCATGAAGAGCTTCTCTCAAAATAGAGTCAAACAGAGCCCCCACAGTCAAACTCTAAGTTTGGTGTTGGGAGGTTCCAACATTGCTCTGAGCATCTGTGAGGCTCCATGAGAGCCCACTGTCAAGCTACTGACATTAAAGAAGCGCTTGTTGGGAGGCAACCCAATGTTATATTTATCTATTTGTTATTTTATGTTTTCTATAGGTTGATGATCATGGGAAGTCATAAAATCAATTGAAAAAGCAAAAACAGAATGAAAAACAGAAAGAAAAATAGCACACCCTGGAGGAAAACCTTGTTAGCGTTTAAATGCCAATAAGGGCAGTAATTGGGCGTTTAACGCCCAGTCTGGCACCATTCTGGGTGTTTAACGCCAGAAAGGGGCACCAGACTGGCATTAAACGCCAAGAAAGGGCAAGAAGCTGGCGTTAAACGCCAGAAATGGGCACTAGCCCGGCGTTTAATGCCAGAATTGGCATAAAGAGCAATTTTGCTCGCCACTTGGTGCAGGGATGAATTTTCCTTGACACCTCAGGATCTGTGGACCCCACAAGATCCCCACCTACCCCACCACTCTCTCTCTTCTTCACCCATTCACCAATCACCTTAACACCTCTTCCCCAAAAACCCCTCACCATTCAAATCCTACCATTCTCTTCACCACTCACATCCATCCTTCATAAAACCCCACCTACCTTACCATTCAAATTCAAACCACTTTCCCTCCTAAACCCTCCCATACATGACCAAACCATACACCCCTCTCCACCCCTATATAAACCCATCTTCACTCCTTCATTTTCACACAACCTAAACACTACTTCTCCCCCTTGGCCGAACCACAAAGCCACTTCCATCTCCTCTATTTCTTCTTCTTCTACTCTCTTCTTTCTTCTTTTGCTCGAGGACGAGCAAACCTTCTAAGTTTGGTGTGGTAAAAGCATTACTTTATGTTTTTCCATAACCATTTATGGCATCTAAGGCCGGAGAAACCTCTAAAAAGAGGAAAGGGAAGGCAAAAGCTTCCACCTCCGAGTCATGGGAGATGGAGAGATTCATCTCAAGGGTGTATCAAGACCACTTCTATGAAGTTGTGGCCATGAAGAATATCCGGAGGTCCTTTTTCAAACTCAAAAAGAGTGAATATCCGGAGATCTGATATGAGATCCAAAGACGAGGTTGGGAAGCTCTTACCAACCCCATTCAACAAGTCGGAATCTTAATGGTTCAAGAGTTCTATGCCAATGCATGGATCACCAAGAACCATGATCAAAGTGTGAACCCAGACCCAAAGAATTGGCTCCCAATGGTTCGGGGGAAATGCTTAGATTTTAGTCTGGAAAATGTAAGGTTGGCATTCAACTTGCCCATGATGCAAGGAGATGAACACCCTTACACTAGAAGGGTCAACTTTGATCAAAGGTTGGACCAAGTCATCATAGACATTTGTGAAGAGGGCGCTCAATGGAAGAGAGATTCAAGAGGAAAGCCGGTTCAACTGAGAAGGCATGACCTCAAGCCCGTGGCTAGGGGATGGTTGGAGTTTATCCAACGCTCAATCATTCCCACTAGCAACCGGTCCGAAGTTACTATAGACCGGGCCATCATGATTCATAGCATCATGATTGCAGAGGAAATAGAAGTTTATGAGGTTATAGCCCAAGAACTTTATAAGGTGGCAGACAAGTCCTCTACCTTGGCAAGGTTAGCCTTTCCTCATCTCATTTGTCACTTCTGTTATTCAGTTGGAATTGACATAGAGGGAGACATCCTCATTGATGAGGACAAGCCCATCACTAAGAAAAGGATAGAGCAAACAAGAGATCCCACTCATCATGAAATCCCTGAGATACCTCAAGGGGGATGCACTTTCCTCCACAAAATTTTTGGGAGCAAATCAACACCTCCCTAGGAGAGTTCAGTTCCAACATGGGACAACTAAGGGTGGAGCACCAAGAACATTCCATCCTCCTCCATGAAATTAGAGAATATCAAAGAATCATGAGAGAGGAGCAACAAAGGCAAGGAAGAGACATTGAGGAGCTCAAGCACTCCATAAGATCTTCATGAGGAAGAACAAGCCGCCATCACTAAGGTGGACCCGTTCTTTAATTTCCTTGTTCTTTATTTCTTTGTTTTTCGAATTTTCCATGCTTATGTTTATCTATGTTTGTGTCTTATGATCATTAGTGTCTTAGTGTCTATGCCTTAAAGTTATGAATGTCCTATGAATCCATCACCTTTCTTAAATAAAAAATGTTCTTAATTGAAAAAGAGAAGAATTGTATGAATTTTGAATTTTATAACAGATTAATTATTTTGACGTGGTGGCAATACTTTTGATTTCTGAATGTATGCTTGAACAGTGCATAAGTCTTTTGAATTTGTTATTCATGAATGTTGGCTCTTGAAAGAATGATGAAAAAGGAGACATGTTACTGAAAATCTAAAAAATCATAAAAATGATTCTTGAAGCAAGAAAAAGCAGTGAATACAAAAAAAAAAGAGAGAAAAGAGAGAAAAACGAAAAAAAAACGAAAAAAAAGGGGGAAAAAGAAAAAGAAAAAAATAAAGTTGTGATCCAAGGCAAAAAGAGTGTGCTTAAGAACCCTGGACACCTCTAATTGGGGACTCTAGCAAAGCTGAGTCACAATCTGAAAAGGTTCACCCAATTATGTGTCTGTGGCATGTATGTATCCGGTGGTAATACTGGAAGATAGAGTGCTTTGGGCCACGGCCAAGACTCATAAAGTAGCTGTGTTCAAGAATCATCATACTTAACTAGGAGAATCAATAACACTATCTAGATTCTGAGTTCCTATAGAAGCCAATCATTCTGAATTTCAAAGGATAGAGTGAGATGCCAAAACTATTCAGAGGCAAAAAGCTAAAAGCCCCGCTCATCTAATTAATACTGATCTTCATAGATGTTTTTGGAATTCATTGCATATTCTCTTCTTTTTATCTTATTTGATTTTCAGTTGCTTGGGGACAAGCAACAATTTAAGTTTGGGGTTGTGATGAGCAGATAATTTATACGCTTTTTGGCATTGTTTTTAGTATATTTTTAGTTTGTTTTAGTTAGTTTTTATTATATTTTTATTAGTTTTTAGTTGAAATTCACTTTTCTGGACTTTACTATGAGTTTATGTGTTTTTCTGTGATTTTAAGTATTTTCTGGCTGAAATTGAGGGACCTGAGCAAAAATCTGATTCAGAGGCTGAAAAGGACTGCAGATGCTATTGGATTCTGACCTCCTTGCACTCGAAGTTGATTTTCTAGAGCTATAGAAGCCCAATTAGCGCACTATCAATTGCGTTGGAAAGTAGACATCCTGGGCTTTCCAGAAATGTATAATAGTCCATACTTTTCCCGAGATTTGATGGCCCAAACCGGCGTTCCAATCAGCTCAAGACTGCCCGGTGTTAAACGCCGGAACTGGCACAAGAATGGGAGTTAAACGCCCAAACTGGCACAAAAGCTGGCGGTTAACTCCAAGAAAAGTCTCTACACATGGAAGCTTCAACGCTCAGCGCAAGCACACACCAAGTGGTCCCGAAAGTGGATTTTTATGTCATTTACTCATCTCTGTAAACCCTAGGCTACTAGTTCTCTACAAATAGGACCTTTTGCTATTGTATTTTCATCTTTGGATCTTTTGATCACTTTAGATCTTAGGATCATCTTTGGACGTTTAGTTCTTAGATCATTTGGGGGCTGGCCTCACGGCCATGCCTAGACCTTGTTCTTATGTATTTTCAATGGTGTGGAGCTCTGCTGTACCTCGAGTATTAATGCAATTACTAGTGTTCTTCTATTCAATTCAGCTTATTCTTATTCTAAGATATTCATTCGCACTCAAGAACTTGATGAATGTGATGATTATGTGACGCTCATCATCATTCTCACTTATGAACGCGTGCCTGACAACCACTCCCGTTCTACAAGCAAACAAGTCTTGAATGTTTATCTCTTGGATTCCTTAATCGGAATCTTCGTGGTATAAGCTAGAATTGATGGCGGCATTCAAGAGAATCCGGAAGGTCTAAACCTTGTCTGTGGTATTCTGAGTAGGATTCAATGATTGAATGACTGTGACGAGCTTCAAACTCCTGAAGGCTAGGCATTAGTGACAGACGCAAAAGAATTAATGGATTCTATTCCAACCTGATTGAGAACCGACAGATGATTAGCCGTGCTGTGACAGAGCGCGTTGAACATTTTCACTGAGAGGACGGGATTGTAGCCATTGACAACGGTGATGCCCAACATACAGCTTGCCATGGAAAGGAGTAAGAAGGATTGGATGAAGACATTAGGAAAGCAGAAAGACGGAAGGGACAAAGCATCTCCATTCGCTTATCTGAAATTCTCACCAATGAATTACATAAGTATCTCTATCTTTATTTTATGCTTTATTCATATATCATCCATAACCATTTGAATCTGCCTGACTGAGATTTACAAGATGACCATAGCTTGCTTCATACCAACAATCTCCGTGGGATCGACCCTTACTCGCGTAAGGTTTATTACTTGGACGACCCAGTGCACTTGCTGGTCAGTTGTGCGAAGTTGTGATAAAGAGTTGAGATTGCAATTGAGCGTACCATGTTGATGGTGCCATTGATGATCACAATTTCGTGCACCACTTATCCCAAGAGTCCAGGCTATCCTTAGGTTGTGAGTCCAACCATGTTCTAGCACTGTCTCTTACATCAAAAGGGAAAAGCATGAGCCTGTAGACTTCAGGATCTACTCCATTAGTCTTAACAGTCTCACAGATCTGCAAGAACTCAGTTAAAAACTGGTAGGAATCTTCTGATGAAAGTCCATGAAACTTGCAGTTCTGTTGCATTAGAGCAACTAGTTGAGGGTTCAACTCAAAATTGTTTGCTCCAATGGCAGGAATTGAGATGCTTCTTCCATCAAACTTGGAAGTAGGTGTAGTATAATCACCAAGCATCCTCCTTGCATTATTGTTGTTAGGTTCAGCAGCCATATCCTTTTCTAGTTCAAAAATTTCATTAAGGTTGTCTCTGGATTGTTGTAATTTAGCTTCTCTTAGTTTCCTCTTCAGAGTCCTTTCAGGTTCAGGATCAGCTTCAACAAGAATGCCTTTTTCCTTGTTCTTGCTCATATGAGAAAGAAGAGAACAGAAAAGAAAGAGGAATCCTCTATGTCACAGTATAGAGATTCCTTTATGTTAGTAGAAGAAGAAAGGAATAGAAGAAGGAAAAGGTAAGAATCCAAACACAAGGGTGAAGATAGGTTCAGATTCTTGAGATGAAGAAAAGTGTTAGTAAATAAATAAATAAATAGAATAGATGAGAGAGGGAGAATTTCGAAAATAAATTTTGAAAAAGAGTTAGTGATTTTTGAAAATTAAGATAAGAAATAAAATTAAAATTAAAAATTGAAACAATTAATTAATTTAAGAGTAATTTTGAAAAAGGGGGAGATATTTTTGAAAATTAGAGAGAGAAAAGTAGTTAGGTGGTTTTGAAAAAGATAAAAAAAACAAACAAAAAGTTAGTTAGTTAATTGAAAAAGATTTGAAAATCAACATTGAAAAGATAAGAAGATAAGAAGTTAGAAAGGATATTTTGAAATCAAATTTTTGAAAAAGATAAAATTTTGAAAAAGATATGAAAGAAAAGATATTTTTAAAAAAAGAATTGATTTTTAAAATTAAAATTGATTACTTGACTAACAAGAAACTAAAAGATATGATTCTAGCATTTAAAGATTGAACCTTTCTTAACAAGAAAGTTACAAACTTCAAATCTTTGAATCAATCACATTAATTGTTAGTGAAGTTTTCAAAATTTTGAAATAAAGATAAGAAAAAAGATTTTGAAAATAAATTTTAAAAATTTCGAAAATAATAAAAAAATTGAAAAAGATTTGATTTTTGAAAAAGATTTTGAAAAGATAAGATTTTTAAATTTGAAATTTTGACTTGACTAACAAGAAATAACTAATTTTAAAAATTTTTGACTAAGTCAACCCAAAATTTCAAAAATTATGAGTAAAACAAGGAAAAGATATATTTTTTTATTTTTGAATTTTAATGATGAGAGAGAAAAACAACAAAAAGACTCAATGCATGGAAATTTTAGATCAAAACACATGATGCATACAAGAACACTATGAATGTCAAGATGAACACTGAACAATTTGAAGATCATGATGAATATCAAAAACTTATTTTTGAAAAATTTTCAACAAAAGAAAACATGCAAGACAGCAAACTTAGAAATTTTTCATGTTTAGACACTATGAATGCAAGAATGCATATGAAAAACACCATACAACACAAAACAAGAAATTATGAAGATCAAACAAGAAAATTCATCAAGAACAACTTGAATATCATGAAGAACACTATGCATGCATGCAATTTTCGAAAATTATTTTTTTTTAAAAAATTAAAACATGCAATTGACACCAAACGTGTGACTTGAGTCTAGACTCAAACAAGAAACACAAAATATTTTTGGTTTTTATGATTTTATTAATTTTTTTGTATTTTTTTATTTTTTTTCGAAATCATATAGGAAAAAGGAAGTAATGAATTCAAAGTCCTCAATCAAAATTCCAGGAATTATACCAGGTTAGTATAAAGCTTGATGGCCAGCCAAGCTTCAGCATACCATTTTGAAACTCTAGAATTCATTCTTAAAAACTCTGAAGGATTTTTCGAAAACAGAGGGAGAAAAATTTTTTTGAAAGATTTTTGAAATTTTTTTTTTGAAAATAAATGAAAAGAAAATTACCTAATCTGAGTAACAAGATGAACCGTCAGTTGTCCAACTCGAACAATCCCCGGCAACGGCACCAAAAACTTGGTGCACGAAATTGTGATCTCTAATAATGGCATTCAACTTGGTATGTGCGTTTATAACTCAGCACTTTCTTCACAACCTCGCACAACTAACCCGCAAGTGCACTGGGTCATCCAAGTAATAAACCTTACGTGAGTAAGGGTCGATCCCACGGAGATTGTTGGTATGAAGCAAGCTATGGTCATTTTGAAATTCTCAGTTAGGCGGATAATATATGGTTATGGAGTTTTCGAATAATAATAATAAATAAACAGAAAATAATGATAGAAATATTTATGTAAATCATTGGTGGGAGTTTCAGATAGGCGTATGAAGATGCTGTGCTCCTTTTGAATCTCTGTTTTCCTACTGCCTTTATCCAATCCTTCCTACTCCTTTCCATGGCAAGCTATATGTAGGGCATCATCGTTGTCAATGGCTACATCCCATCCTCTCAGTGAAAATGGTCCAAATGATCTGTCACAGCACGGCTAATCATCTGTCGGTTCTTGATCATGTCGAAATAGAATCCTTTGATTCTTTTGCGTTTGTCATCACGCCTAACAATCGCGAGTTTGAAGCTTGTCACAATCATTCAATCCCTGAATCCTACTCGAAATACCACAGACAAGGTTTAGACTTTTCGGATTCTCATTAATGCTGCCATCGATTCTAGCTTATACCACGAAGATTCTGATCAAGGAATCCAAGAGATATGCGCCCGGTCTAAGGTAGAACAGAAGTGGTTGTCAGTCACGCGTTCCTAGGTGAGAATAATGATGAGTGTCACGGATCATCACATTCATCAAGGTGAAGTGCAACGAATATCTTAGAACAGGAATAAACTGAATTGAATAGAAAATAGCAGTAATTGCATTAAAACTCGAGGTACAGCAGAGCTCCACACCCTTAATCTATGATGTGTAGAAACTCCACCGTTGAAAATACATAAGTAATGGTGGTCCAGGCATGGCCGAATGGCCAGCCCCTATGGTCTAAGAACTAAACGTCCAAAGATAAAAAAAAGATCCCCAATACAATAGTAAAATGTCCTATTTATACTAGACTAGCTACTAGGGTTTACAGAAGTAAGTAATTGATGCAGAAATCCACTTTCGGGGCCCACTTGGTGTGTGCTTGGGCTGAGCTTGAGCTTTACACGTGCAGAGGCTTCTTTTGGAGTTGAATGCCAAGTTGTAACGTGTTTTTTCCGTTCAACTCTGGTTCGTGACGTGTTTCTGGTGTTTGACTCCAGAATGCAGCATGGAACTGGCGTTGAGCGCCAGTTTATGTCGTCTAATCTCGAATAAAGTATGGACTATTATATATTGCTGGAAAGCTCTGGATGTCTACATTCGAACGCCATTGAGAGCGCGCCATTTGGAGTTCTGTAGCTCTAGAAAATATATTTCGAGTGCAAGGAGGTCAGAATCCAATAGCATTAGCAATCCTTTGTCAGCCTTTTATCAGAGTTTTGCTCAGGTCCCTCAATTTCAGCCAGAAAATACCTGAAATCACAGAAAAATACACAAACTCATAGTAAAGTCCAGAAATGTGAATTTAGCATAAAAACCAATGAAAACATCCCTAAAAGTAGCTAGATCCTACTAAAAACTACCTAAAAACAATGCCAAAAAGTGTATAAATTATCTGCTCATCAATCATCTCTACCTTCTTCTCTTGTTGCACTTCTTGCTTTAACTCTTCTTGTCCACCTTGAAGCTCCAATTCCACTCCCTTACTAAGCTCTTTGGTTGTTTCTCCACATTCAAAAATTGGAGTGCTTTGATCACGCAAGTTTAGGAAGGATGAGATTATGTTGCCAATGGCTTCTACCATGATAGCCGTCTTGGCTCTTAGCTCCTCAAACTTCTTTTCATCCTCCTCATGTTGCTTTAAGATACGAGATTCAAGATCTCTTAGTTCTAGCATGAGGACTTCATTGGGAGGTGGTGGTGGTGGGAGAGAGGGTTCATTGCTTGAGGGAAGGATATTGTAATTGGAAGGTGGTTCATATTGGTGAAATTCTTGAGGTGGTGTGTGTGGACTTTGTGGTTCATATGAGGTGAATGGTGGTATGAGGCTTGTGAGTATGGTGGAGGGTTATATTGAGGTGGGGGTTCATATGTATGTGGTGGTTGTGGTTGACAATCACAATAAGGGTCATAACACACATTAGATTAGTATGCATTAGGATTTGGATTATACCCATAAGAATCCGGAGAGTAGTCATGTTGGGGTGGTGCTTGAATGGCTTGGATGGAATAAAATGCCTTTTAGTCCTTGCACATCTCCGTGAGGAGAGTAGTCATATCTCTAAGCACTTTTGTCAAACTTGATTCGAAAGGGGGTTGTTGCCAAGAAGGTTGTCCAAAAGCGTGGAGCTCCTCCCACCTTCGATCTCCAAATCTTTGATGCAATTCCTCATTAAAGCTTTGATCCACCACTATTTTGTGGTACATCTTATGCTTAATTGAGTGGATTTTATCCACTATTCTCACATTTATTCATAGAAATTGCATGTTTTATACTTTCCTTCCTAATCTTATACTATGATTGAAAACTTGCTTCCTAAGCCTTTAAATTGTGTATTTTTAATGTCCTTTTATACCATTTGATGCCGTAATCTGTGCGTTAACTATTTTCAGGCTTTATAGGACAGGATTGACTTAAAGGATGGAGAGGAAGCTTGCATAAATGGAAGGAGCACAAGAAATAAAGGAGACAACCAGCGAGAAGTGACGCGTGTGCGTGAGATGGAGTTCACACGGTGATGCGTGCGCATGCCTGACGCGTACGCGTGAAACGCAAAAAGGAACATCGAGACGTACGTGTGACTGACGCGTACACGTGAGAAGGAATCGGGCCAAACGACGCGCACGCGTGACCCACGCGTACGTGTGACATGCGCGACGTACAAATTGACTAGGACTTGAGGAATCAAATTGATTTATTCACTTGACATACCTTCATAGTTAGAGGTCGACCAAGTGGGAGCAACGAACAATTCTCATCACAATTGATAAGGATAACTAGGATAGGACATCCAGTTCTCATACCTTGCTAAAAGCTTTTCTAGTTATTAGTCTACTTCTTTTACCATTTACTTTCCTTGCTCCTTATTTCAATAACCCCAAAAACACACTTTTCCATAACCAATTATAAGCACACTTCCCTGCAATTCCTTGAGAGACGACCCGAGATTTAAATACTTCGGTTTACTTTTATTGGGTTTGCTTTAGTGACAAACAAATTTTTGTACGAAAGGATTCTTTGTTGGTTTAGAAGCTATATTTGCAACGAGAATTTATTTGTAAAAATTATAGACCGCGCAAGGAATTTGTTCGTCAAAATAGTGCCGTTTCCATGGGAGTAGTGCAGAAAGTATGCCAATTGCACGAGCATGATCACGCGTACGCGTACCACACGCGTAGGCGTGACTTAAAATTTTGGCATGCGACGCGTACGCGTCAATGACGCACACGCGTAGCCCTGAAAAATCGACGTAAAAGGTGTATTGGCTGAAAGTCATGCTGGCCTGGTGCTGGCACTGTGCTAGAAGCACAAAACCACCCACCGTACCCGTCTCTAACGCGTGCGCGTCGTTTTTGGTTTCTGAGCAATCACGCGTGCGCGTGCCTGATGCACACGCGTCATATGCAAAGTTGGGCCACAACACTGAGTGAACAGAGAGTTGTTCGTACGCAAGGCAGGCTTCACGCGAGTAGCACAAACACGATCACGCGTACGTGTGCACGGCACTCTCGCGTTATCTCCCCAATTGCGCGCCCCCACGCGTACGATCAGTCACGCGTACGCGTCAACAACGCCGCAACACCATAACTCAGCAACGCCATTTTTCTTATCTTTTCCTTTTCAATCCTAATTATTTCTTCTTTCTTCTTTCTTTCATCTTCCTTATTCTTTCTTCATATCTATTACTTTCTTCTTTCTTTTTTCATCTTTGACATCAAGTTTCTTTTCTTCCTTCCCTCCATTCTTTCTTTCATTCATCTTTTAATTACTGCATTTAATTATTTTTCTTTCTTCTAAATTTTCTTCTAGCTTAATTATTTATTTTTTTTCTTCTTTCTTTTTCATTCTCATGCATTTTTATGTTGGTGTTGGAGCTTTATTCGGGTTCTACCTTATTGTAATTGAGCTTGTGAATATTTAGAAGAGTAATTTGATAATTGATATTTTAATTTGGCTCTCATATACAATTGGATTATATTATTTTCATTCCTACTTTAACTTGCTCATCAAGTGTTTGTGAAAAAGCCTATGGCATCTTGAACTCTATTTTGTTTTACTCCTCTTTTACTTGAAGTGCCTCTTTTTCAAAACACTTGCATTCCACATGTAATTGGGATTATCATTCATAATTGTCATAATTACAAATGCTCTTTTATTTGGCACATTTATTACTTGATGCTTAAGTTATGCTTTTCATGCTTTTGTTTGCATGCTTTTAAACCTCTTGCATCTAGTTGCTCTAAAATGCCTTCATTGACTTCAATTGATGTCTTATTTGCATGTAGTCGCAACCATGTATTTAAGACATTATCTTTTACCTCGGCATTAATTATCACTTGGACTTTCCTCCTCCAGGTTCTAGCTATTTGAATTACATGTCCCTTTCCTTTCTCCCTTTTTCACGATGGCCACCAAGAGGGAAAAGGAAAAGCTTCTAAATAGGGAGACAAATAAGTCCATATGCGCATTCTTTGGATTAAGCGCAGCAGTTGTAGCTCACACCGCATCCACTTGCACATCTCAGCATGCACCAAGGACGGTGCAATCTTTAAGTGTGGGGAGGTTGATACTGACTTCCGTGAGTTAGTTACCTTCTTTTCAACACCATTGTTTAATTTTCTTTGTAGTTCATTGTTGTATTTGCATGTTTGATTGCATGTTTGTTTGATTTTTGTGCATATTTTACCACTGCTTAGTTATAGTAATGAGTTTCTTTTCAAGACCCTTTTTACAATATTTCACTAATTTAAATTATACATTTGTGTTAAACTTGTTTGAAGCTTGTATTTGGAACATAGTTTATAGCTAAGAACACACAACCTATGAGACTTGAGCTTAATTATATGGTTACATTATTTAGCTATAAATTTTTATTCTTGTGTGTTTTCTTCTCCAAGATTGTAATCTATATTTTGTTCCATTCTATATGTCCATTGTTTAGTGTATTTACATGCTTGCATATGATTGAAGCCATCATTTGTTGTTAGCTCACTTATCCCAAATAGCCTACCCTTTCAATCACCTTTGTTTACCACCTTGATCCTTTTAATCTCCGTTTGTTCTATATTTTACCACATCACTAGCCTTAAGCGAAAAAACAATTAATTACCCCAAATGAATCTTTGGTTAGCTTAAGTTAGAGATTATGTGTCAATTAAGTGTGGGGAACTGTGGGAACTTGGGTTGATGAAGTTATACAGTGTTTCATTGACAAAATATTGGGAATTTGGGTACCTACTCATGTGAGACCAGAAAAATTAAAAACTCATATGCATTGATATGTTATGTTTGCCTCCAAAAAAAGAGATAGAAAAGGAGAAAAACCAAAAATATTCAAATAATTAAGTAAATAAGTGAATAAGGGGACAAAATTACCCCAATATTAAGTTTAATAAACGATCAATGCATATGTGATAAAATTAAAGAAAAGTTGATACATGAGTATGTAATGCAAAGGTGGGAATTTTGGGTAGATAAGCACGATTTTAGAGTTACATAGAGTGTGTATATGTGTTAGGTGAGAGCTTTGGTTAATCAAAGATTCATATTTTAGCTCATTTGGCCATACATATATCCTCACCCTCACCTTAGTCCCATTACAACCTTGAAAAGACCTCATGATGTTTGCATTGGTATACTAAATATATGTTGATTGGTTAGATGAAGAACAAAGTTTAGAAAGCATGACTAGAGAATAGTAGAGTGAATTAACCCTAGACACTTGAGCGATTAGAGTGCATATACACTACCAGTGAAGGTTCAATGCTTAATTCTATGTTCCCTGCTTTCATGAGCTATCTTCTTACAAGTTTACCTGTCTTTACTATATGATTTGAATTAGTGGAATCTGATTCATGTTTGTCTTGGAGAATTTGTTTACTTTTAACCAAGTAGATAGAAACATCTTAGCATATAGTTGCATTCATATATAGGTTGCATTTCATGAGTCTTACTTTTCCCTATTCATTCTTTTGGTCTCCTTTAGCTTAGCATGAGGACATGCTAATATTTAAGTGTGGGGAGATTTGATGCACCACTATTTCATGGTATATCTTGTGCTTAATTGAGTGGATTTTATCCACTATTCTCACATTTATTCATAGAAATCGCATGTTTTACACTTTTTTTCCTAATCTAATACTATGATTGAAAACTTGCTTCCTAAGTCTTTAAATTGTGTATTTTTAATGTCCTTCTATACCATTTGATGCCGTTGATGACATGTCATCATATACCTATTTTTCTATGCTTTTTCATACAAGAAATTGATGATTTGTGCTTAAATATTGAATGCTTTTATACTTAATTAGTATATTTCCTTGATCTTTCAATCTTATAAATCTTGTAGGAAATAAGAAGAAAAAGAAGCAAAGAAGCACAAAAAAAGGAGAAAAAAAGAGCTTTGGGACACACTTTGAAGTTGGAGCACACTTTGGAGCCTTAGGCCACGCTTTTAAAAGCGTGGCCCATGACCAAATCAAAGAAGAAAGCAACCAGCACGCACACTACCCTGCCCTTGCCAAGGGCAGGGCAGAATCATGATGAAACAAAGTGAGGTTGGAGCAAATTTTCGCTAAGTTAAAATCTGGCCGCTCACAACATGACCATGCCTAGTTCAAAGGGCTATAACTTGAGCTACAGACATCCGATTGATGTGCTTCCAGTTGCGTTGGAAAGCTGACATTCCGAGCTTTCCAACGATATATAGCAATCCATATTTGGCATACAATTGTGGTAGGAACGAAAGGCATCTTTAAGGGCCAAAAATAAGCAAAAATAAACCAATGTGCTTCCACCAAGGTTCGAAGCTGGAGCCTCACCCCAAAGCAAAGTGGCGCTCATTTTTCTGCTCTGCCCTCTTAGAGAGCAGGGCAATGTCGTGCTCTTCATGGAAAATCAAGGAAAATTGCTCCCCCAATTGCTTTCACCAAGGTTTGAACACAAGACCTCCAAGGAAGCCAAGCCTTATGCGTGAATTAGGTGCCAAGGAAACCAAGGAAAAGAAGCAGCGTGTGCCTCCACCGAGTTTCGAACATGGGGTTTCACTTTTGGAAACATTGCCCTGCCCTCCGCAAGGGCAGGGCAGCATTTTATGGTGCACAGCCAGCGCACCACATTGGCGCACCAAGGGAGCTTCGGCAGCATCAACAGGCACGGGCAGCAGAATCTGGCGCACCAAAAATTTCTGCCTTGCCCTCCACAAGGGCAGGGCAGCATCCTGCAGCACCCAAACGCGCACGAAAGCACCAACACGCACCATTTTCTGCCCTGCCCTCCACAAGGGCAGGGCAGCCTCCTAGGAGCAACATGGGCCAAAATTCAACCAAAATTTTATTTAAATTCAATTCCTCTCCAAATTGAATCAAGGCCAACCAAACCCATTTCTCCTCAAATCCAAAGCAAGCAAAGCCCACATCATCACTCAAAGGCACATGGATCAATTAAATTAGGATTTTCATTTTTGTAATTTGTTTTAATTTCATTTTCATTTTTCATTTTGTAAAGCCTATATAAAGGCATCAATTCCATCTCACTAAAAAAAAAAAAGAAAGGCTAGCTCCACTAGGGAGTATTAGGATTTTAGAGCTTTCTCTCTTAGTTTTCATTTCTGTTTTGAAATTTTGGATTGAGGTTGGAGGAATTCTGTTTCAATCTTTAATCTGAAATCCATCTTTGTTCATCTTCTGCACAATTTCTAAGAATTGAAAGTTGAATCTGCGTTCTCATTTACTGCTTCCATCTTTCTTTCTTCTTCAATCTGCTTTCTACATTGATCAAGGAAGGGCTTGAGATCTAGACTTGTTCTCTAGTCTCATTGATTCCCTGAGATCTTGAATTTCTTTTCTGAATTTCACAATTTAGTTGAATTTTGTTTCTGTCTTGATCAAGTGAGCAATTGAGCTCTTGGCTTTCCTTCTGTTTTTACTGTTTCATTGAAATTGTTAATTTCACTTTAAGACTTGAGAAATGATATATGTCTCTTTGTTGCATCTCATTGCTCCCAATTTAATTTCCTGCACTTGTGTTCTTCTGCAATTTACATTTAAGCTACTGTGACCATGAATTTACTTTTCCTGCAATTTAATTTTCTTGCAATTGTTCTAAGCTTGGATCTACTGCTTTCATTTAATTTCCAGCACCCCAGCCCCCTTTACATTTGATGCAATTTAGAATTCTTGCAATTTAAGTTTCAGCTATTTTACTTTCTTATTCTTTAAGTTACTTGCAATTTTACTTTCTGCACTTTAATTTTCCTTGCTATTTACTTTCTGTTGGCTACACTTCATCCAAATTCACTTCAATGTTAGCTTGACTAAACTAATCACCCACTAAAATTGCTTGATCCATCAATCCCTGTGGGATCGACCTCACTCTAAGTGAGTTATTACTACTTGATGCGACCCGGTATACTTGCCAGTTGGATTTGTGTGTTGGAAATTCGTTTTTCCGCAAAAACACCCATCAAGTTTTTGGCACCGTTGCCGGGGATTGATTAGATCAACAATGATTAAGTGGGTGAGAAGTCTAGATCAAGCATTTTTTTTCTTTTTTTTTGTTCTCTGTTCTAAGTTGAAACCAAGGTGTTTGTATTTTTGCCTCACTAAGAAATTCTCATCTCTGATATGAGTAATTTCAATTTTCCTCGGTGTTGTGTGTTCCAAAATTTAAATGGAGTTCAACTCATCTTATGATCAAACAAATTTTATGGGATATTACCCACCATCACCAATCTCTAATGGTGGTTGGGAATATCACCAAGAAATCACAGATTCTGAGCACTCCAATCCATGGAGATTTGCTTCACAGACACAAGATGAGTAAGAAAACCATATGGGATATTTTCTTCCACCACAAAATGATGCTAGTCATGATTCTAATGGTGGCTGGGAAGGAAATTCTAATGCTCCATATGATATTCATCCAAAGATATCATCACTTGACCATACTTCAACAGAAAGCCTCTATCAAAATTCACCACCCACACAAACTTCCATGAACCAAAGCCTCTCAAAGCTTGAGACCATGTGTGAAAAATATGAGAAGGAGGCACAGATATCTTGGAACGAGCAAGAGAATTTATTCAAAAACATGGAAATAATGTTAGCTCAATTGGTGAGTGCAACAAGGAAAGAGGAAAAACAAGAGGAAGAGGCTACTAAGTCAAGTGAATTTTTAGTGAAGAAGGAAGAGGTGGTGGAAATATTTGAACCTGAAACTGCACTTGAGATGACAAGAGCACATGACAACTCACAACTTTCACAAACTTCCCTGGACCAAAACGCCTCAACACTTGAATCCATGATTGAAAGGTATGAAGAGGAGATGAAGAAAGCTTGGGAAGATCAACAAACCTCCTCCATGAAAGAGCTATTAAAGCAAATGTTGAGTGTAAAAGAGGAAGTGGAAGAACAAGCTAGTGAGGAGGATAATCAAGAACGTCCAAACTCAAGGGAAACAGAGAGGCACATGAAGGACAAGCTCATTGAACCACCAATTCAAAAGGCTCTGGATGAAGATCAAACTCCAAAAATCACACAACAACCATGTCTTGACATCCAAGAAGTGAAGGCAACTAACAAAAGCACCAATCCTGTCCCTGAACCAGCAAGCAAGCTCAATCAAGCCAAATTCAAAAGGAAGCTTGCTGAGAAGAGGCCAAGAGAAGGGACAATAGCTAAAACTTCTCCCCCATTGAGGTCATTCCTCTTAACAAACTGGAAGAAGAGGAAGAAAGTGAAGAACAACATGTCAAGCTAATGACACTAAAAGAGCACTTGTTGGGAGGTAACCCAACCGTAGGTATAATTTCTCTTCTCTGCTTTGTTTTCTTTCTTTGCTTTGTTTAAATTCAATAAATTGGCATATGGTTACATTCTAAGTTTGGTGTTGCCATGCAACACATTGTTTTCAATCTTTTTGGATGATTGCATTAAATCAAAAAAATGAAAGTGACACACCAAGATTCTAAGTTTGGTGTGCCACCTATTTTTCTATGCAAATCATTCAGCAACACCACTTGTCTGCATAACCATAATGTCTTTGCAATGTTAATTTTCTTTTGGTTTGATATTTTGTTATTCTGTTTACTTTAGTTAATTCTTTGTTTTTAATGCTTTTATTTTAGTTTGCTTATTTACTGTGTTTGTTAATACATTACCAAGAGAGCTTTATTAATGACAGATTCTTGGCTTGGTGATTGTATTTAACATATAACAGTTTCTTTTGTTTAGTTTTAATTCAAATAAATTGACATATGGTCGTATTCTAAGTTTGGTGTTGCTATGCAACAAAATTTGATTCCAATCCTTACAAGATACTTGCATCAATTCCAAGTGAAAGTGTTGGTGTGCCACTTATATTTTTTTATGCAATGTATCATGCACACCATCTTATGTTTGCAATCATAGTGTTTTTGTTTCTCCGTGCCTTGATTGTTATCCTCAATTTTGCTTGCTTGAAACACATGTACTACTAACATTTCATTGTGTAAGACATTCATGATCCATCTTAGCCCCATAGCCATTGTTCTAATTATTGCTTGAGGATGAACAAGCATTCTGAGTTTGGTATGGGAAGGAGGAAAATGGGAGGAAAATGACAACAATAGAGAAGATGAACTACAAGGTTGTAAAGTTCCTTTTCCTCTCATTTGTTTCATAAACTGCATGATTGTCTTTACCTTCTCTGTATACATGTGTGTATGAATAAGCATAGCTTGAATTTTGATTTATAATATGTTGCTGTGGCATTATAACTACCAACTTGAGCTTTGTGAATTCAAAAGCAATAAAGCATCATGATCATAAATAAACAAGGCATTAAAGAAGATTTTAGCATGTGCATACAAGTATTGGAAAGCTAGTATGATTGATTGTTGCTCAATTGCATTGGATTTTATTTAATTGAAGTTTTTCATCTAGTACATTTTGTGAAATCTTTTGAAATCATAAAAACCTTGAAGAAGCAAATACAATTAAATCAAGAAACAAAAAAGGGAAAGAATGAGAAAGCTGAAGGCTCTGAGTACCAATGGCAATTTATTTGTTAAGTGCTTCTGGTGTTTATGTATCAAGCCAAATGCTTGAAAACAAAACACTTAGAAGTTAAGGCTAGGCTCAAGTGCAAAAGCACTCCCTCAAAGCTCAAGGCTCTGAGCATCAATGATTAGAGAGTCAAGAAAAAAAAATGAGCTTAATGAAGTCCTCTAATTAAATGCTTGTGGTGCTTATGTATCAAGTGGTAATACTTGAAAACAAAGCATTTAGAAGTCGTAGCTTTGTTATCAACTCATGGGGCAAAGCACCCAAAAGGAGAAGCTAAAAAAAAAAAAGAAGAAAAAAAATTTCAAAAGCTTGTTTTAAGGAAGAATCATATGAAAAAGATTTCATAAAATGAGCTAGATAGAAGCATCAATCATTTACATCTCTTTTGTGATTGTAGCATGCATAGAAAACTAGCTTGCCATGAACATTGAGTTGCTATTCTTCTTACCTTGGGTTGTCAATCTTTATTGCATGATTCTTTTCTTGCTTGGGGACAAGCAAGGTTTAAGTTTGGTGTTGTGATGACATGTCATCATATACCTATTTTTCTATGCTTTTTCATACAAGAAATTGATGATTTCTGCTTAAATATTGAATGCTTTTATACTTAATTGGTATATTTCCATGATCTTTTAATTTTATAAATTTTGTAGGAAATAAGAAGAAAAAGAAGCAAAGAAGCACAAAAAAAGGAGAAAAAAAGAGCTTTGGGACACACTTTGAAGTTGGAGCACACTTTGGAGCCTTAGGCCACGCTTTTAAAAGCGTGGCCCATGACCAAATCAAAAAAGAAAGAAACCAGCACGCACACTGCCCTGCCCTTGCCAAGGGCAGGGCAGAATCATGATGAAACAAAGTGAGGTTGGAGCAAATTTTCGCTAAGTTAAAATCTGGCCGCTCACAGCATGACCATGCCTACTTCAAAGGGCTATAACTTGAGCTACAGACGTCCGATTGATGTGCTTCCAGTTGCGTTGGAAAGCTGACATTCAGAGCTTTCCAACGATATATAGCAATCCATATTTGGCATACAATTGAGGCAGGAACGAAAGGCATCTTTAAGGACCAAAAATAAGCGAAAATAAACCAATGTGCTTCCACCAAGGTTCGAAGCTGGAGCCTCACCCCAAAGCAAAGTGGCGCTCATTTTTCTGCTCTGCCCTCTTGGAGAGCAGGGCAATGTCGTGCTCTTCATGGAAAATCAAGGAAAATTGCTCCCCCAATTGCTTTCACCAAGGTTTGAACACAAGACCTCTAACGAAGCCAAGCCTTATCCGTGAATTAGGTGCCAAGGAAACCAAGGAAAAGAAGCAGCGTGTGCCTCCACCTAGTTTCGAACATGGGGTTTCACTTTTGGAAACATTGCCCTGCCCTCCGCGAGGGCAGGGCAGCATTTTGTGGTGCACAGCCAGCGCACCAGATTGGCGCACCAAGGGAGCTTCGGCAGCATCAACAGGCACGGGCAGCAGAATCTGGCGCACCAAAAATTTCTGCCCTGCCCTCCTCAAGGGCAGGGCAGCATCCTGCAGCACCCAAACGCGCACGCAAGCACCAACACGCACCATTTTCTGCCCTGCCCTCCACAAGGGCAGGGCAGCCTCCTAGGAGCAACATGGGCCAAAATTCAACCAAAATTTTATTTAAATTCAATTCCTCTCCAAATTGAATCAAGGCCAACCAAACCCATTTCTCCTCAAATCCAAAGCAAGCAAAGCCCACATCATCACTCAAAGGCACATGGATCAATTAAATTAGGATTTTCATTTTTGTAATTTATTTTAATTTCATTTTCATTTTTCATTTTGTAAAGCCTATATAAAGGCATCAATTCCATCTCACTAAAAAAAAAAGAAAGGCTAGCTCCACTAGGGAGTATTAGGATTTGAGAGCTCTCTTTCTTAGTTTTCATTTCTGTTTTGAAATTTTGGATTGAGGTTGGAGGAATTCTGTTTCAATCTTTAATCTGAAATCCATCTTTGTTCATCTTCTGCACAATTTCTAAGAATTGAAAGTTGAATCTGCGTTCTCATTTACTGCTTCTATCTTTCTTTCTTCTTCAATCTGCTTTCTACATTGATCAAGGAAGGGCTTGAGATCTAGACTTGTTCTCTAGTCTCATTGATTCCCTGAGATCTTGAATTTCTTTTCTGAATTTCACAATTGAATTGAATTTTGTTTCTGTCTTGATCAAGTGAGCAATTGAGCTCTTGGCTTTCCTTCTGTTTTTACTGTTTCATTGAAATTGTTAATTTCACTTTAAGACTTGAGAAATGATATATGTCTCTTTGTTGCATCTCATTGCTCCCAATTTAATTTCCTGCACTTGTGTTCTTCTGCAATTTACATTTAAGCTACTGTGACCTTCAATTTACTTTTCCTGCAATTTAATTTTCTTGCAATTGTTCTAAGCTTGGATCTACTGCTTTCATTTAATTTCCAACACCCCAGCCCCCCTTACATTTGATGCAATTTAGAATTCTTGCAATTTAAGTTTCAGCTATTTTACTTTCTTGTTCTTTAAGTTACTTGCAATTTTACTTTCTGCACTTTAATTTTCCTTGCTATTTACTTTCTGTTGGCTACACTTCATCCAAATTCACTTCAATGTTAGCTTGACTAAACTAATCACCCACTAAAATTGCTTGATCCATCAATCCCTGTGGGATCGACCTCACTCTAAGTGAGTTATTACTACTTCATGCGACCGGGTATACATGCCGGTTGGATTTCTGTGTTGGAAATTTGTTTTTCCGCAAAAACACCCATCAGCCGTGATCTGTGCGTTAAGTGTTTTCAAGCTTTATAGGGCATGAATGACTTAGGGGATGGAGAGGAAGCTTGCATAAATGGAAGGAGCACAAGAAATAAAAGGAGACAACCAGCGAAAAGTGACGCGTGCGCGTGCCTGACGCGTACGCGTGAAATGCAAAATGGAACATCGATGCGTACGCGTGACTGACGTGTATGCATGAGAAGGAATCGCCCCAAACGATGCGCGTGACTGACGTGTATGCATAGACGTACAGCAGTTGCAGAAAAATGCGGTGAGCGATTTTGGGCCGAGTTTCGACCCAGTTATCGGCCTAGAAATGTAGACTAAAGCTGGGAACTAGCAGAGACTCAGGAGATTCATTCATTCAACTTGTCATTCACACAATTCGAGGTCTTAGATGCAGTTTTCTAGAGAGAGAGGCTCTCCCCTCTCTCTAAGTTTTAGGATTTAGGATTTCTATTAGTTTTAAGTTTATTTCTTCCCAATTCCAGGTTCAATGTTCCTTTAATTTAGTTCTTCTTCTACTTTTATTTATTCTATTACTTTAATTTATGAATTCTCATGTTAGATTTGATTTCTCTATTTAATGCAATTTGAGTTATTTCATATTTATGATTTTAATTTAGCTTTTTACACTCTTAGCTTTGGTTGAGTAATTGGAGATGCTTGAGTTGTCAAACTTCTTTGTTGATTTATAATTGTTGTGTTTGCTAGTAGATTTGAATTCCCATAACTCTAGTCTTTCCTTGGAAATTGACTAGGACTTGAGGAATCAAATTGATTTATCCACTTGACATACCTTCATAGTTAAAAGTTGACCAAGTGGGAGCAACGAACAATTCTCATCACAATTGATAAGGATAACTAGGATAGGACATCCAGTTCTCATACCTTGCCAAGAGCTGTTCTAGTTATTAATCTACTTCTTTTACCATTTACTTTCCTTGCTCCATATTTCAAAAACCCCAAAAACACACTTTTCCATAACCAATTATAAGCACACTTCCCTGAAATTTCTTGAGAGACGACCCGAAGTTTAAATACTTCACTTATTACTTTTATTGGGTTTGCTTTAGTGACAAACAAATTTTTGTACGAAAGGATTCTTTGTTGGTTTAGAAGCTATATTTGCAATGAGAATTTATTTGTAAAAATTCTAGACCACGCGAGGAATTGCGCCGTTGCCATGGGAGTAGTGCAGAAAGTAAGCCAATTGCATAAGCATGATCACGTGTACGCGTACCCCACGCATAGCGTCACTTAGAATTTTGGCATGCGACACGTACGCGTCAATGACGCAAACGCGTGGGCCTGAAAAATCGACGTAAAAGGTGTATTGGCCGAAAGTCATGCTGGCCTGGTGTTGGCACTGTGCTAGAAGAACAAAACCACCCACGCGTACACGTCTCTGATGCGTCCGCGTATCTGACGCGTGCGCGTCTCTGACGCGTGCGCATCGTTTTCGGTTTCTGAGTAATCACACGTGCACGTGCCTGACGCGCACGCGTGATATGTAAAGTTGGGCCACGACACTAAGTGAATAGAGAGTTGTGTGTACGCGAGGCTGGCTTCGTGCGAGTAGCACAAACACGGTCACGCGTATGCGTGCACGACACTCTCGCGTTGCCTCCACAATTGCGCGCCCCACGCGTACGGTCAGTAACGCATACGCGTCAACAGCACCGCGTCACCATAACTCAGCAACACCATTTTTCTTATCTTTTCCTTTTCAATCCTAATTATTTCTTCTTTCTTCTTTCTTTTTTCTTCCTTATTCTTTCTTCATATTTATTACTTTCTTCTTTCCTTTTTCATCTTTTACATCAAGTTTCTTTTCTTCCTCCCCTCCATTCTTTCTTTCATTCATCCTTTAATTACTGTATTTAATTATTTTTCTTTCTTCTAAATTTTCTTTTAGCTTAATTATTTATTGTTTTTTCTTATTTTTTTTCATTCTCATGCATTTTTATGTTGGTGTTGGAGCTTTATTTGGGTTCTACCTTATTGTAATTCAGCTTGTGAATATTTAGAAGAGTAATTTGATAATTGATATTTTAATTTGGTTCTCATATACAATTGAATTATATTATTTTCATTCCTACTTTAACTTGCTCACCAAGTATTTGTGAAAAAGCCTATGGTATCTTGAACTCTATTTTGTTTTACTCCTCTTTTACTTGAAGTGCCTCTTTTTCAGAACACTTGCATTCCACATGTAATTGGGATTATCATTCATAATTGTCATCATTACAAATGCTCTTTTATTTGGCACATTTATTACGTGATGCTTGAGTTATACTTTTCATGCTTTCGTTTGCGTGCTTTTAAACCTCTTGCATCTTGTTGCTCTAAAATGCCTTCATTGACTTTAATTGATGTCCTATTTGCATGTAGTCGTGACCATGTATTTAAGACATTATCTTTTACCTTGGCATTGATTATCACTTGGACTTTCCTCCTTCCGGTTCTTGCTATTTGAATCACATGTCCTTTCCTTTCTCCCTTTTTTTCAGGATGGCCACCAAGAGGGAAAAGGAAAAGCTTATAAATAGGGAGACAAACAAGTCCATATGCGCATTCTTTGGAGTAAGCGTAATAGTTGTAGCTCACACCCCAAATGTTAGCTTTCCAACACAACTAAAACCGCCTCATTTGGATCTTTGTAGCTCAAGTTATAATCGATTGAATGCAAAGAGGTCAGGGTTGACAGCTTTACAATTCCTTCATTTCTCCATGAGTTCTCCCACTTTGCATGCTTTTTCTTCATTCCTTTAATCCAATCTTTGCCTTCTAAACCTAAAATCACTTAACAAACATATCAAGGAATCGAATGGAATTGAAGTGAATTAAATTTAGCCATTTTAAGGTCTAAAAAGCATGTTTTCACACTTAAGCACAAAATCAGGGAGAATTATAAAACCATGCTATTTCATTGAATAAATGTGGGAAAAGGTGATAAAATTTGATAAATTAAGCACAAGATAAACCACAAAATTGGGGTTTATCATCCATACATGTGAGAAAGACTATTAGAGAGGATCAAGAGCTTATTGAGACAGTTGCCACTAATAAACATCTGTACTCAGCCACTGAGACCTCCACAAAAAAAGAGGTCAAGGCAATATCTACTAAACCTAACCCTCCAGAACAGGATGGCACATTGACTCAGTAACTGCACATCATTGCCCAGCAAATACTGGAATTGCAAGAGGCTTTGCGAGAAACTCATGCTTCTAACAGGAATATAGAAGCCTAGCTGAGTCAAATAAGGCAGCAGTTATCTAAGCAGATAACAGAGGAATGCTAGGCTATCCAACTGAGGAGTGGGAAGACCTTAAACACCCAACCTCAGCATAATAAAAATGAAAGCCCCTAGAGGATAACTAGGTATTTGCACAAGATAATTCTTGGCATTCAAACGTCCAGAGAGATATCACTCTTGGCGTTGAACGCCAGGAAAGGGCAGAGACTAGGTGTTCAAATGCCTAGAAAGAAATTCCTCTTGGCGTTGAACGCCAAGAAAGGGCAGAGATTGGGCATTCAAACACCCAAGAGGGCAGTAGCATGGGCGTTGAACGCTGAAGCATAAGAGGACAGTCACATACTGATAACAACCCTCCTAAGCAAGCCAGTAACCCCCCTGCCAAGACACAAGGTACTTGGCCTTCATCAATCAAGATTGATGAGTACAAGGCCACGTTATCATACCCTCAACAACTCCAGAAAGCAGAAAAGGATAGGCATTTTTCCAAGTTCTTAGAAGCTTTTAAGAAACTGGAGATCAAAATCCCTTTTGCCAAGGCTCTTGAACAAATACCTTCATACGCTAAGTTCATGAAGGAAATAATAAACAACAAGAGGGATTGGAGGGAAGTAGAGACAGTAGCTCTTACCAAGGAATGCAATGCAGTCATTCAGAGGAACTTTCCTTAGAAACTGCAGAGACACCCTAACACTCTTCTCAAAGATACATAAGTAAATCCTAGAGAAGAGTGTATGGCCCTCATTAGCACCAAAGAGGCCGAACCTCGGAGTCTGCTACTGAGGGACTGAAGGCAATTAAGATCCAGGAGGATCCTGAGAATTCCATTGAGCACGACCCTACAGAGGAGAAGGAACCTCAAGTTGGTTCTTCTCTGGGCATGCAAGAGGAGCCTGTCATGATCACAGAGCTCACCCTTGCAGAGGTGAAAGAACCTCAAGAGCCACATTTCCCATGCATACAGAAAGAACCGGCAGATGAGCAGTTACCTCACTTCCTGACAGCCCTTAAGGAGCTACAAGTCAATATCTCTGTTGCAAAGGAATTGGAAAAAATGGCCCCCTATACGGCCTGTCTAAAACACATTCTTTTTGAAAAGAAGGACCTAAGGGGAGATGAAATAGAGATACTTACTAAGAAGTATAGTATCCTAAATCAACATGAGCTAGCAAGGAATATGCCAGATCCAAGGAGCTTTCAGATCCCATGGACTACTGGAAAGATCATTTTTGACAAAGCCTTCTATGATCTTGGCTTAAGTTTAAATCTGATACCTTCCATTGAGGCAGAGGCCGAATCTGGAGAAGCTAAAAAGGCAATGAACACTAGTGAGGAAGCCCTTACTGGGTGTTCAATGCCTAAGATGGCAAAGAGACTGGCGTTGAACGCCAGTGAGGAACCCCTCGCTATGCATTCAACACCCATCTTGGCAGCAGAGCTAGCATTGAACACCAGCCAGGGAGCAATGGCTGGGCGTTCAATGCCCAAACATCCAGGAACTCTGGCGCTGAACGCCAGTAAGGAACCCATCACTGGACGTTCAACGCCCAAACAGGCAACCATTCTGGTGCTGAACGCCAGTGAAGAACCCCTCACTGGATATTCAACGCCCACACACCCAAGGAAGCTGGCATTGAACACCAGTAAGGGTGCACAGCATGTGTGATAAACCATTATTTTATGGTTTATATTGTGTTTAATTGAGTGGTTTTTATCAAATTCTTACCCACTTATTCATATGATTTGCATGATTTTAAAATTCCATCCTTGTTTAGTTCTATGGTTGAAAGCTGCTTCCTAAAGCATTTGAATTGTGTATTTTAAATTCTCCCATATACCATTCAATGCCGTGATACGTGTGTTAAGTATTTTCAGGATTTATAGGGTAGGAATTGCTTAGAGATTGGAGAGGAAGCTTGCAAAAATGGAATGAACACAAGAAACTAAGGAGAGGACCAGCGAACAGCAACGCGCACGCATAGCTAATGCATACATGTGACCGATGCGTACGTGTGACATGCGCGATCTACAGAAAATTTAAAAAATGCTGGGGCGATTTTGGGTCGTATTTTGACCCAGTTTTTGGCCCAGAAACACAGATAAAGCCAGGGAACGTGCAGAGACTCAATACATACAGAACACAACTTCTCATATACATAGTTTTAGGTTTAGATGTAGTTTTTAGAGGGAGAAGCTCTCTCGTCTCTCTTAGGTTTTAGGATTAGGATTTCTTTTAGGATTAGGATTTCTACTTCTCAATTTCCAGGTTCAATATTCCTTTTATTTATTTTCCCAATTTAATTTATGAACTTTTCCATGTTAGATTTAATTTATTTTATTAATGCAATTTGAGGTATTTCAGATATATGATTTTTATTTAGCTTTCTATATTCTTGGCTTTGGTTGAGTAATTAGATATTCTTGAGTTATCAAACTCTTTTGTTGATTGATAATTGAAAGTTGCTAATTGACTTGAATTCCACTAACTCTAGTCTTTCTTTGGGAATTGACTAGGACTTGATGATTCATATTGATTTATCCACTTGACTTACCTTCATAGTTAGAGGTTGACTAAGTGGGAGCAACGAGCAATTCTCATCACAAATGATAAGGATAACTAGGATAGGACTTTTAATTTTCATACCTTGCCAAGAATTTTCTTAGCTATTGATTTATTAATTCCTGCAATTTATTTCTCTTGTTCAAACTTTTCAAAAACCCAAAAATAATGTTTTCCATAACCAATAATAAAACACACCTCCCTGCAATTCCTTGAAAAGACGACCCGAGGTTTAAATACTTCGGTTATTATTTTTATTGGGTTTCGTTACTTGTGACAACCAAACTTTTGTACTAAAGGATTCTCTGTTGGTTTAGAAACTATACTTACAACGAGATTATATTTGTGAATTTTTTTACCGACAGAATTCCGATCATCAATGGGCGTTAACGCCAGTAAAAGCACACCTTCTGAGTGCTCAATACCCACTCAAGAAACCCTTATCTCAGAACCAAAGGAAGCCAAGGCTCACATAAAGACCATTGAGGTTCCTTTGCATGCATTTCTGTATTGCATGATGTAACACCCTACCACACAGAGTCTTATGCTTAAGTCATAAAACAGAGGTGGCAAGATGTTACGACCACTAAAAGCAAAATTTAGTACATATAATAGTGAAAAAATGTTTATAACTAGGAGCCTTTGAAGAAAAAGGGATAAATCAAAACTGTTAAATCGAAAAGCGCAACACTCCGATCGATAACGTAAACGGAACAGATATAGGATAAGCTAACATGATAAAATATATAAGAGAGTGCCAAAATACATATATCACGACTCGGGACTCGGTATGCGAAGATAACCGGTCCGAGCATATAAAGTATACATACATATATAAGGAACTTTCCAAAAGACAACCCAAAAGACAATATACAGAACCTGTTTCTCCAAAATGACCTCTAAGAGGAGTCAATACAATACATATACAGTGGAAAATATGGTATCTAAACAAGTATAATATATGATCAAAATAAAACCCAAGAGCTAAGGATCTTCACCAACATTGAAGCCTCCAGAATGCCTCAGCGAGGAGCCTCACGTTCTGCATCTGAAAACCACAAAATCCACATGGGTGAGAACTGGAGGTTCTCAGCATGGTAACACTGCCCAAATATCTAACATGTAATGTCTTGGAAAAGTCGAAGGCAATCCTAGAACTTCCATATTATAATCAAAGCATATAAATGTACTAAACCATAAGAAATGAAAATAGGCGACTAACTTAAGAATCTTCAGGCTAACTAAATATCCCCTTTCCAAATCCTGCAAACCTCCCAACCGCCAACAGTAATTGAGATGCAAACACAAGTATATCAAACAAAGAAATGCATAAGTAGGAAGCAGATAAGACAATTAGGCAATTAGCAAGAAATAATGCAATCAATTAGACAAACCAAGCAAATCACATATAATGCATATGATGCATGCCTGTCCTAGTGGCTGATGAGTCTCATCTGTCGGTTATAAATCCAACCCGACAAGTCCTGGTAGCTAACCATTGGACTGTCCCTCTGTCTTGCATCCCCAACTCGAGTTATCTCATAACATAAACATAATTCATATCCAACACCCTCACTGGTGTATATCTACGGGGGTGAGCTCATCTAGAACTTTCACAGTGTCCGGCCACACTTACGACATACGGTCAGCAGAGTATCGAGTCTCCACCTGGAGTACGTGGTGGCTAGTTACTACTTTTACCCAGGGAAACTCGTATCTTAGATAGGTGGAGTGCAACAATCACAATAATCAACAATTTAGCATATATGCATTTAATCACAAGCATACATTAATATTCATCTCAGTCATCCAGCTTACAAATCATAATTCAAACTCAGCCATAATCATCATCACACACAGCCATTCAGCTCATATCACACTCATCCATTCGACTCATGTCATATACAGCACTCCACCATCCTCCTCAACAACTCATATCATCCTTTTTCATCATAACTCATCATAACATCCCCTTTCTTCACCCACAAGTTACTCTCTCCCCTAGCTTACTCTCATTCACTAGGCATTTTATATCAATTTAAGATTCAAAGGTGAAATTGGGGGTTTATAAGCATGAAATAATATCTCAGAAGGCTACAAGCTTGTTGGGAATGTGGAAGACTTGAAAACAAAAGTTTTAGAAAGGAATAGGGTCGCGTGCGTACGCACAGGGGTGTCCGTGCGCACGCCCAGAAGCATTTTCAGAAAGTGTGTGTGCGCACAGGCTCGTGCGTACGAACATAAAGATAAATTTCTAGGGTTGAGTGCGCACACAAGGTATGCTAGCGCCATCAACCGAATGCCATTCCCAACGTCTGCGTGCGCACAAGGCTGTGCGTACGCACAGCTCGCAGACCTTCATTGGTTTTGTGTGCACACAGGGTGAGCTAGAGCTCCCATTAGTAGCCATGTCCCCGCATGTGCGTACGCACAAGGCTGTTCATGTGAACAGGTTCAAAATCTCGTGGGCTGTGTGTGCGCACACAAACCAGAAATCTCAAATTCTGCAGAATTTGCAGAATTCATATTTTTGGCCCAAACTTCCAATGATCATATCCCCTTCCACAAAATTCAGATTTTCACTAAATTTAAACCATTTTAAAGCTTATGAAATTATCTTTCAATTGATATATAAATCATCAAATTTCGAAAACAATAGCTCAAGATAAGATCTATTGAAGTTCATCAAAATTTCACTCTTACCAAACTCATAAACTCACAATTTTTGAAACATACACTTCGAATTCTCATTTAAAACCAGTCAAAACTCACCTTTCCAACATCAATCATTGCCAAACCCTTATTCAATCATCAACCCACCAATTTCACCATATTTAATCAAATCTGAATTTAACAAATCTCACATCACAATCAAAATTTCATATCTCAATCTCCAAACAAATATTCAATTCATCAGTCACCATATATAAATATACACATATCAATATCACACTTCAAATCATGCTCATCAACAAGAGCCTCAACCCTATCATCAATCAACCATATTAATCCATATCACAAACAACATTTCATGCTTTACCAACCATTACAACCACTCACAATAATTTCCACCATCAGTCATACATATTTAACTCAATCCAAATAATCCAACAACCACATCAACATTCCAAAGCCCAATCCTAGGGTCACTAGACTACATTTTCACAACCACATTACATTTTAGATACAGGAAACTAAAACCATACCTTGGCCGATTCCCGTTCCACCCAAAACACCTCTAATTTCAACCTTCAACATCCTCAAAGCCTTACGAACAGATTTCCAAGCATAAAGCTCCTTTCCAAGCTTTCCAAAACTACCAATTAAGCTCTAATACACACACACACACATATATATATATATATATAATGCCTAAGCCACAATATCACACCAAAACACAATAACTCAATACCGAATACCTCAAATTCAGAATTTTACTAGGGTTTGAGATCTCTTACCTCACCCAAGGACCAAAGAGGCAAGAACAAGCCTTCCCCTCAAGTTAATTTGATCCTATAACACAAAGGAGCTCAGAATTTCAACATTTTTGCCCATGAAATTTAAAACTAAGGGCTTGTAATTCAAAGATGAAAACGTGGCTTATCTCAATATTGATTGTGTGATTTTTGTAGAGCTCAACACCGTGGTCACGTGGCCACAAATGGTGCATCGATCGGAGCTCCGGATCAAAAGTTATGATCGACGGAAGATTGAGGTGAATAGGAGCAAGGGTTTCATGTTTCTCCCTCCTTCCCCTTGTAGGTTCAGTGTGTGTGTTTGTTTTGGAGAGGAAGAGAGCTGAGCTCTTTCATTAAATAAGGGCTTGGCTGGGCCCTTGGGCCCAACTTGGGTCCGGTTGTTCAAGTTTGGCCGGTTTGGCCCAATCTTGGGCCGATTTCTTTAAAATTGGTGTCAAAATTCTCGTTTTAAATTTCACTATCACATTAAACCATAAAAACCTCATTTCTCATTTTCTAGAATATATTTTAATTTATGGGTTAATTAGTCATTAATTAACCAGGTTTTACACATGATTTTTGATGACTACTCATCCTTGGATGAGGATGAAGAAACTAGGGAAGAGCAAGTTGCTCGGTACTTAGGAGCTCTTATGAAGCTGAATGCCAAACAGTTTGATACGAAGCCTCTGGAGGAAGAACCTCCACTATTTACCAAAGAACTCCATGCTTTGGTTCAACAAGAGCTACCTCAGAAGCTTCCAGATCTTGGACGCTTTCTGATTCCTTACACCATAGGCACCATGACCTTTGAGAAGGCTTTGTGTGACCTAGGGTCAAGTATAGTATTGGAGAAGCTGGAAACCCAAGAGGAAACAAGGATTACCTTGCATAAGGATTGGATTGTATTCAAGGTTCATGAACCTCCATTACCCCCTGACAAAGGAGGCACTTGCATAAAGGATTCAGCATCCAAGCCTCCTCCCTTGGATGGAACTCATTCAATCTCTCCTAAGACCAAATGTAAGTTTGGTGTTGGATGTACACCATCCACCAAGGAGGAAGGCCCCAAAAGAAAGATACCCAGGGGCTGGAAAAACAAAAATATCCCTACTGAGGGCTTTTCACCATGGAAGATGGTGGTATTCACTTATCTTATCATGGTATTTACCATGGAAGAAGGAAGTGACAAAAAGGGACACCAGCATACTGCTACAAGCCCAACCCTGCCTTAAGCAGTGAACAAAATCCTGTCTCTTAAGCGTATTACGCTATTGCACGAGAGCACAGGAAGGAAGCTCCCAATAAGGAGTAGGGATTTGTTCCTCTATGACTATCTTCCTCCTTAAAAGGAGTTATAAATCAAGCTAACGACATTAAAGAAGCGTTTGTTGGGGGACAACCCAACCTTAATTAATTATTTATTTCCCTTGATTTTGTTTTATTTTTCTTTTAGGGTCATGATCATATCAGCACAGAGACAGATTTCACAGCAGTTAAAACAGAACACTTTGGATAGAGTGTTAAAGTTGAACGCCCGCCAGGGTATCTGATAAACCACTATTTTATGTTTTATCTTGTGCTCAATTGAGTGGTTTTTATAAAGCCTTTGCCCACTTATTCATATGATTTGCATGGTTTTACATTCTCCTTCCTGATTTTGTGCTATGATTAAAAACATGCTTCTTTGGCTTTTATTTTCTTTTATTTAAATCCTCTCTTATTATCATTCGATGCCTTGATATGTGTGTTAAGTGATTTCAGATATTACAGGGCAGGAATGCATCCATTCATAATCAGGCTCTCATAATTCACAATTTTAGTTTTAGAGGTAGTTTTTAGAGAGAGAGGTTCTCTCCTCTCTCTTAGGATTAGGATTTGGATTTCTATTAGAATTAGGATTTCATCTTCTTCTCAGGTTCAATGTTCCTTTTATTTATTTTTTCAATTTAATTTCTGAACTTTTCCATGTTAGATTTGATTTCTTTTATTAATACAATTTGAGGTATTCCAAATATTTATGGTTTTTATTTACCTTTCTATATTCTTGGCTTTGGTTGAGTAATTGGTAACGCTTGAGTTGTTAAAATAAAGCTGTGGTTGAAATTGAGAGTTGCTGATTAATTTGGATATCTCCAAGCTAGTCTAGGACTTGAAGATCAAATTAATTGGTCCATTTGACCTTCCCTTATTCAGTAAGGGTTAACTAAGTGGGAGCAATAAACAATTCTCATCACATCTAATAAAGGCAACTAGGATAGGAATTCTAATTCTCATATCTTGCCAAGAATTTTAGTAATTATTAATTTATTTTTCTTGCTATTTAAATTACTTGTTCAAACCTTTTCAAAACCCCAAAAAATATATCTTTTTATAACCAATAATAAGAACAGCTCCCTGCAATTCCTTGAGAAGACGACCCGAGGTTTGTTACTTGTGACAACCAAAACTTTTTTAAGAAAGGAATTCTTGTCGGTCTAGAAGCTATACTTACAACGGAAATTTATTTGTAAAAATTCTAGATCGCGCGAGAATTTCGCTCTTCAAAATGTCGTCGTTGCCGGAAAATTGAAAACGTGTGCCTTATTATTGGTTATTGTAAATATTTTTATAAAAAAAATTTCAGATTTTTATTTTTAAAATTTTTATCTTATCTCATCTTATTTCAAAATCAAATTTCAAATTTCAAATCTTTTTCAAAAAAAAAAATCATATCTTTTTCAAAATCTTATCTTATCTTATTTCAAAATCTTATCTTATTTTTGTTTTCAAAAATCATATCCTTTTCAAAATATTTTCTTTTTGTTAGTTTTTGTTTTTATTTTCTCCTACTACCATGAACTCTCACAACTTTGGCTATGAGTCTGGTTATAATTATGTTGCAGGAAGAGAAGATTATAATGACAACATGCATCAAGGTTGGAACAATCAAAGATGGGAGGAGCCACAAGGACTTGATCAACCCTCATGGCAACAACCACCACCAATGGACTATCAACAACCATTTTGTGATGCATATCAAGGCAATGGCTATGGTGAGCACTCTTTTGATTATCAGCAACCACCACCATATGCCTATGAACCCCCTCCTCAACATAACCTTGGACCATCATACTCACAAGCCCCTTACCACCACTCACCTCCATATGACCCTAATCCTTATCAACCACACCAACCACCATATGAACCATACCCAGAACCACCACCTCAATATTCACCATCTCCATATCCTTATCAAAAAGAACCACCTCCATATTATGAACCTATTTTCCAAAAAAATGAACCCTCCTATCCACCCCGAACCTCTATGGAGAGCACACTTACCTCTCTCATTGGTCTCACCTCTGCACTCCAAAATCTTATATCCCACATGAACCAACCATCCACCTCCAATGTTCAACCCTCAAACTCCAGTGCACTTCCATCTCAACCACAGAATGATCTCTCAATCCTATCACCACCATCCATGGAAGAGCACCCACATCCATCAATCCAAGAGTAACATGATCCCAATGCTGCTATTGACATGGAACAAGAGAGAAGGGATCATCTTTGCGAATCCATACTTCATAAGGAGCTAGAGGAGGCACTAAAGGTGAAGGTAGAAGAGACCTTTCCAGATGAAGGAGTAGTTGAAGGGAGTTGTCATAGAAAAGAAGCCATCAAGGTGGAGTACGATTTTATACTTAAACAACTGGATCAAGCGATAAATCGATTACCTTTCCGTCGTTCGGACATTCAAGGAACCCCCATGGCTTCCTGTGGAGAATCTATTGAAGAACGTGGCATGAAGGAGAAGTTAGAAACTCCGGTGGACAGTGAGCAACACGATTTTGTATTGGAACAATTGGAAGAAGCTACGCCTGCCATTGAAGAGGAAGAAATGGTTGAAGACTTAGAAGATGCTAAACCTCCATGGGAAAGTCAAGTTATAGAGCCTCCTTTAAAGACGTTTGAAACTGATGTTGAAGAGGGTGTACAACCTCCAAGGCATCTCATGATTGAAGACTTTGAATGGGATGATCAAGAGATGGATTCGATCATTGATGAATTCTTATCTACATTTGAATCCTCTCCCATTGGACTTGACATGGAGATGAAAGAAGGAGAAGCACAGCCTCCCATGCCCTTGGTAAGCAATGAAGAAGAGATTAAATTGGAAAAAGCTACCAAGAGGAAGAGGTTGATAGTGAAGAAGCTTGCAAAGAGGTGGTAGTTGTCAAAGAAGAACACAAAGGAGAGGAGCTTGCAAGTTCATTAGATACCCCTCCCCCTAAGTTGCCATCATCCTTCACAACATTCAAGTGGGTAAAATTCATATCCCTTAGCTTTCTAATTCCACTTGAATATGGGCTACTGGAGACGGATGGTCAACTTAGAGCTCTTTGTGGCATTAAGAGTAAGAGGAAGATGGTCAGTGGTAAGAATTGTCTTGCAAGGTTCATTATGGTTGGAAGCTTTAAGTTTAAACGCAAAGGTTGGTGTAGAGCTCAACTGAATGGGTCTAGGAAGTTGTTTGGCCACTTTAGTAAGAATTCAGATTGCTTGCTACCCAGATGGGATCATAATGATCAACAAGAAGACGGGTGCAAAAGCAAGGTTTGGGACCCCGGAATTCATTCCAACAATCAACACTCGTGGGGCCTTGTCACCTGCTTTAACTTGCTTGAAGGCTTTTCGCGCCTAGTTTGGGATCCCAGAGGCTACTGGAATTCCAAACATTGGTGGAGATTCCAGGATGAATACAAGCACAAGCCACCATAACAGAGAACTCACCAAATGTCCAACTTAAGGACTCTAACTAAAAGTGCTAGGTGGGAGACAACCCACCATGGTATGATCGTCCCTTTTTCAATTTTAATTCTAGTCTGTTTTGTTTGTTTTTGAGTTTTGATTGAACCTGGAATCATGCATAGAATTCATATTAAGCATTGCATTCTGCATACTGCATTAAAGAAAAAGAGCACGCGACGCGACAGCGTCAATGACGCGTCCGCGTCGTAGGTGCCTTAGAAACAAGAAGAAAGGAACAGAGAGTCACGCGAAAGTATGGCTAGAGGTGTGTCTTTGGCACAAGCTAATCCACGCGACCGCGTGGATGACGCGATCGCGTCATTAACGAAACAGCCTCCCCACGCGTCCGCGTCACCCATGCGACCGCATGGACCTGTAAATCGACGTATAAGGGTGTATGGCCGAAAGTTGAGCTGGAATTGGGCTGGACTCTGGCTAGAAGCACAAGCCCTACCACGCGAACGCGTGCCCTACGCGTCCGCGTCGTTCTTTAAAACGAGGCCATCCATGCGATCGCGTCCACCACGCGATCGAGTAACCCAAAGTTTTTGGCAAAATAAGCTTTTCACCAGAGAGTTGCGCGGCCAAGAGGCTACACTCGCGCTGAAGGCACGAATCACTTCACGCGAACGCGTGATCCACGCGTCCGCGTCATTTCATAGAAGCGCAATCCGCGCGAACACGTCGCTGACGCGTTCGCGTCACAAGCGGCGCACAGCTTATCCAGATCAGCCAAAATATCTTATCTTTTCTTCCCCATATCTAAATATTTTCTTTCATTCTTATTTGTTTCTTCCTCCTTTCTTACTTTCTTTTTCTTTTCCATTGGTGTTAAAATTCTCTTCTTCAACTATTGCATCTTTTCTTGAATTATTCTGGTGCTTCATGACTTGTGTTATTCTGATTGGGTATTATTATTCATAAGTCAATGCTAATTTTTATAATATTGATATTCCTTTTGCCTTGATATGCACTTACTCTATCTTGCATTACCCACACTCTCTTTCCCATTGTTGCAACTTTTTGCACTATTGATATGCCATGTGCTTTTATTATTTTCTCACTTGCATGTTGTAGCTACCATGTAATTGAGACCTTTATTATTTGGCATTAACCAACCCATATTTTATTTATTTTTTTATCTTTATTTTTGGGTTACTTTTCCTCCTTTTCCTCTTCTTTCAGAATGGCCACCGAGAGGAAGGGAAAAGGAAGAACTTCTATATAGGGAGACAAACAAGTCCATCTGCACAATCCTTGGAGAAAAGCATCAGTTGAAGCGACCCGTCCACTTGCACATCTTAGCATGCACCGAGGACGGTGCAATCTTTAAGTGTGGGGAGGTCGATACCGATCTCCACGGGTTAGTTATTCTCTTCTCAACACCAATGTCTTATTTACTTTAATAGTTCATTGTTGTATTGCATAATAGATTGCATGTGTAGTTGATTGTTTGCATTTAAGTACTACTTGGTTGAAAAATAATAAGTTTCTTTCTAGGACCCTATTTTTGAAAAATTTCACTAATTTAAATTAAAAATTAAAATTTTTTATGTGTTAAATTTGTTTAAAGTTGTATTTGGAACATGATTTTTGAGACAAAGAACACAGAACCTGTGAGATTTTGAGCTTATTTATATGGTTACATTATTTAACCATAATATTTTTTTCTTGTGTGTTTTCTTCTCCATAATTGCAATCTTTGCTTTATTCCATTTTATATGTCCATTATTTAGTGTATTTACATGCTTGCATATGATTGAGGCCATTATTTGTATTTTTGCTCACTTATCCCAAATAAACCTACCCTTTATGCCATCCTTGTTAGCCCTTTGAGCCTTTTAACCCCCTTCTATTTCATAACCACATTACAAGCCTTATGCAGAAAAATAAAATAAAAATCCCAAGTTGAATCATTGGTTAGCTTAAGATAGATATTGTGTATAATTTAAGTGTGGGGAATTTTATGGGAACATGGGATGATAGGAAAAAAGGGGAATTAAATTGGATAAGTTATTTCAAAATTTGGAAAGCATGTTCATGTGAAATCAAAATAATTAAATTACCATGTGCATTGATAAAAAAAATTATTGAGTAATTAAATAAGGGGATACAAAATAAAAATAAAAAATAAAAAAAATATATTACCCCAAATGCAAAATAAAAAGAATTGGGACAAAACTAAAAAATAAGTTTGATACATGAGCATGTAATACAAAAGTGGGAAAAATTTGGGTAGCTAAGTAAAGCATTTTAAATTATATAAAGTGTGTATGTTAGGTGAGATCTTAGACTAATCAAGGATTCACTTTGTTAGCTCACTTAGCCTTATAAATATATCCTCACATTTACCTTAGCCCCATTACAACATTGAAAAAACATCATGATGTTTGCATTGGTATACTAAATATTTGTTGATTGGTTAAATGAAGAATAAAGTTTAGAAAGCATGATTAGAGAAGAGTAGAGTGACTGACCCTAGACACTTGAGAGTTAGAGTGATATGCACTACCAGTAAGGGTTCAGTGCATGATTCTATGTTCCCTGCTTTCAGGAGCTATCTTCTTACAAGTTTACTTGTTTTCACTGTATAATTTGAATTGGTGGAATTTGGTTTGTACTTGTCTTGGAGAACTTGTTTGCTTTTAACCAAGTGGGTAGAAATATTTTGCATGTAGTTGCATTCACATAGATAGGTTGCATTCCATACTCTCTATCATTCCTCTTCAATTCTTTATAGCTTCTCTTGAGCTTAGCATGAGGACATGCTAATGTTTAAGTGTGGGGAGGTTGATAAACCACTATTTTATGGTTTATCTTGTGCTCAATTGAGTAGTTTTTATCAAGCCTTTGCCCACTTATTCATATGATTTGCATGGTTTTACATTCTCCTTCCTGATTTTGTGCTATGATTGAAAACATGCTTCTTTGGCTTTTATTTTCTTTTATTTAAATCCTCTCTTATTATCATTCGATGCCTTGATATGTGTGTTAAGTGATTTCAGAGATTACAGGGCAGGAATGGGTCAGAGGATGGAAAGGAAGCATGCAAAAGTGGAAGGAATACAAAAAGTTGAAGAAATTGCTAAGCTGTCCAGCCTGACCTCTTCGCACTCAAACGGTCATAAGTTGAGCTATAGAAGTCCAAATGACGCGGTTCCAGTTGCGTTGGAAAGATAACATCCGGGACTTTGATTTTAATAAAATAATTTGCCATAGTGGCCGTAGAGCGAGGCAACACAAATTTGTGCTCCACGCGGACGCGTCGCAGTGATGAAAATCAGCGTGGCAGATTTTGCCTCTAGTGATTTCTGGGCTATTTCTGGCCCAGTTTCAAGCTCAGAAAACACAGATTAAAGGCTGCAAAGTGGAGGAATGAAGGGAGATTACTCATATTTCACTTTTCATAATTTAGATGTAGTTTTTAGAAAGAGAGGTTCTCTTATCTCTCTTAGGATTAGGATTAGGATTTCTATTAGAATTAGGATTTCATCTTCTTCTCAGGTTCAATGTTCTTTTTATTTATTTTTCCAATTTAATTTCTGAACTTTTTCATGTTAGATCTGATTTCTTTTATAAATACAATTTGAGGTATTCCAGATATTTATGATTTTTATTTAGCTTTCTACATTCTTGGCTTTGGTTGAGTAATTGGTAACGATTGAGTTGTTAAAATAAACCAGTGGTTGAAAATGGGAGTTGCTGATTAATTTGGATATCTCCAAGCGAGTCTAGGACTTGAAGATCAAATTAATTGGTCCATTTGACCTTCCCTTATTCAGTAAGGGTTAACTAAGTGAGAGGAATAAACAATTCTTATCACATCTAATAATGGCAACTATGATAGAAATTCTAATTCTCATATCTTGCCAAGAATTTTAGTAATTATTAATTTATTTTTCTTGCTATTTAAATTACTTGTTCAAACAAAACCCAAAAAATATATCTTTTTATAACCAATAATAAGAACACCTCCCTGCAATTCCTTGAGAAGACAACCCGAGGTTTAAATACTTCGGTTATCAATTCCAAAGGGGTTTGTTTCTTGTGACAACCAAAACTTTTGTAAGAAAGGAATTCTTGTCGGTCTAGAAGCTATACTTACAACGGAAATTTATTTGTGAAAATTCTAGATCGCGCGAGAATTTTGCTCTTCAGTATCCCTGCTGGGTGTTCAACACCCCAATAGAGGAGTATTGCTGGCATTGATCGCCAGCCAAGGAGCAGCCTCTAGGCATTCAAATGCCAGTGCAGAAAAGCAGGGAATCTGGAATTTCCTAGCTCGTCAAGACCAGTAGGTCCCACTGAAGCTCCACCTACCCCACCTTCTTCTACCCTACCCTTCCCCATTGTTTATATTTGCTCGAGGACGAGCAAAACGCTTAAGTTTGGTGTTGCAAAAGCTTTACTTTTTGAGTTCTACCACTCCTAAGTATGGCACCAAAGACTGGTGAAACCTCAAGGAAGGAAAAGGGAAAGGCATTTTCCACCACAAGAAGAGGATGGAGCAAATTAGAAAGCAGGCACATGAACATGTGCAGCAGCCTTAACAAAGACAAAGGAGGGACATTGAAGAGATCAAGCACTACATGGGATCCTCAAGGAGGAGCACTAGCCACCATCATTCAGGTGGATTTGTTTCCTTTTACTCATTTCCTATTACTTTTCTGTTTTCTGTATGTTTATTTATCTGTTCTCTTGTTCTAGTTACATGATCATTTGGATTGATGTCATAAATATGTAAAATGTTCTATATATCTCTCACCTTGCTTAAAAGAAAATTTTTATTTGAAAAGAATTGAGAGATGCATGAATTTCAAGTTTAAAATAAGATTAGTTTAATTATGTTGATGTGGTGGCATTGCTTTTGTTTTCTGAATGTATGAATAAACAGTACATATTTGAAATTGAAATTTATGAATGTTGGCTCTTGAAAGAATGATGATGATAGTAAAATATTGTTCATAATCTGAAAAATCCAAAAAATTTATTCTTGAAGCAAGAAAAAGCTTGCATGCAAAAAAAATGGCGAAAAACAAAAAGAAAAATAAATAAATAAAAAGCAAGCAAACAAAAGCCAATAGCTCTTTAAACTAAAAGACAAGAGAAAAAAGCCAATAACCCTTTAAACCAAAAGGCAAGGGTAAAAGGACCTAAGGCTTTGAGCATCAGTGGTTAGGAAGGTCCAAAGGAATAAAATCCTGGCCTAAGCAGCTCAACCAAGCTGTCCCTAACCATGTGCTTGTGGCGTGAAGGTGTCAAGTGAAAAGCTTGAGACTGAGCAGTTAAAGTCGTGGTCCAAAGCATAAAGGGTGTGCTTAAGAACTCTGGACACCTCTATCTGGGGACTCTAGCAAAGCTGAGTCATAATCTGAAAAGGTTGACCCAGTTAAAGTGTCTGTGGCATAAATGTATCCAGTGGTAATACTGGAAAATAGAGTGCTTAAGGTTACAGCCAAGACTCAAAAAGCTGTGTTCAAGAATAAAAAAGAACTTAACTAGGAGATTCAATAATATCAACTGGATTCTAAGTTTCTAAAGATGCCAACCATTCTGAATTTCAATAGATTGTGAGATGCCAAAACTATTCAGAAGCAAAAAGCTACTAAGTCCCGCTCATCTAATTGTAACTAAGCTTCATTGGAAACTTAGAAATTTATTGTATCTTAATTTTCTTTTTTATCCTACTATGTTTTTAATTGCTTGGGGACAAGCAACAGTTTAAGTTTGGCATTGTGATGAGCGAATATTTTATACGTTTTTTGACAACATTTTCATATAGTTTTTAGTGTGTTTTATTTAGTTTTATTAAGTTTTTAAAGGTTTTAGCATTAAATTCAAATTTTTTGTTTCTATTATGAGTTTTTGTGTTTTCGTACAATTTCAGGTATTTTTTAGCTGAAATTGAGGAGCTGGAGCAAAAGTCTGATTAGAGACAGAGAAAGCACTACAGATGCTGTTCAAATCTGACCTGCCTACACTCGGAAGAGCTTTTCTAGAGCTACGTAAGCCAAAATGGAATGTTCTTAACAGATATGGAAAGCTGACTTTCAGAGCTTTCCAGTAATGTATAATAGTTCATACTTTGCTTCGGATTAGAAGGCTCAAAATTGGTGTCCAATGCCAACTTCCTGCCCCCTTCCTGGCATCCAGCGCCCAAAAGTAGAGACCAGCCTCCAAATGCCCAATGAGGACCCCTTAACTGGCGTTTCATACCCAAGAGACCTCATAGCATGTAGATCTCATCAAAGCTGAGCCCAAACACTCACAAAGTGGGCCTCAGAAGTGGATTTTAGCACTAAATAGACTATTTTACCCTTACTAGTCATCTGTTTAGTATTTAAAGTGTATTTTACATAATCATGAGACATCTATGCATAATTTATAGCCCTATTCACATTTAACATTGTATTTTTACTTTTAGTATGAGTTTCTAAACCTCCTAGGTTGAGGGGAGGAGCCTTGCTGAGTCTCATGGATTAATAAAAGTACTACAGTTTCCCTTTGATCCGTGTTTGATTAATTCTAAGATGTATATTCATACTTCATCATGGTGAATAAGATGATTTAACTAGTTAGCTCTGTTTATCACATTAAGATGAACGTGCCTGATAAACACCTACGTCTACTTGGGTCAGAATACATCTTTCACCAGACAAGGATGACCAACAACTTGAATATACATCTCTCAGACGACTAATCCACGACTTCGTTGGGGACTTCTCGAGACATCAGTTCAATCGATTTTCGAAGAGATTAGGGTCTCTGTGGTAGAGGCTACAACCCAAAGATGCAGCATTCTCTTATCTGGAAGATCCGACCTTGTCTGTGGCATTTAAAGTAGGATCATAAAGGACAATGAACTGTATGCGCTTCACCCTCAAGTAGAGATGGATCCACACTAAACCTGTGATTCTGATCCGAATCAGTATTGGCAGCTGCACAAACCAGTGTCAATCACATACAGCCTGCCATTGAAGAAATCACTCACATGCAAAGAGAGCAGTAGTACCAGAGTTTATTCGGAAAGACAAAGTAACTCCAATACTCAACCCTATTCCTATCAGCATTTTCTACCTCTTTTGCTTTATTCCTTTCATATAAAATATTATTATTAATTATTCAACAGCCTTCTAATTCTGCCTGACTAAGACCTACAAGATAACCTTAAGCTCCGTGGGATCGACCCTGACTCGCTCAGGTATTACTTGGACGACCCAGTGCACTTGTTGGTACAACAGTATGAAGGTGTGGGGTTTCGTGCTACCAGTCTCCCTAGAATTAGGGATGCACTCTTGTGTCCTTCCATGTCCAACATCACAAAGTCAGTGGAAAAAGCAAAGGGTCCAACCTTGACTATTATATCTTCGACTACTCCTGATGGTATCTTAATTGAACCATAAGCAAGTTGAAGGCATATGCGCGTTGGTTTGACTTCCTCAGTCAAGCAAAGCTTCTTTATTAATGAAGCAGATATTAGGTTGATGCTTGCTCTAAGGTCACATAGAGTTGTCCTTGTGCAAGCATTTCTTAGAGTGCATGGTATTATAAAGCTTCCAGGATCCTTAAGCTTCTCTGGTAAGCTATTTTGAATGATTGCATTGCACTCTTCAGTGAGGAGGACTATTTCTGTCTCTCTCCAATCCTTCTTATGACTCAAACTATCCTTCATGAACTTAGCATGATAAGGTATCTGTTCAAGAGCCTCTGCAAAAGGGATCTTGATCTCTAATGTTCTGAGATAATCTGCAAAGTGGGTAAACTATTTATCTTTTTTCTCTTGACAGAGTTTCTGAGGAAATGGCATCTTAGCCTTATATTCATCAATCTTGGTTGATGAAGGATGAGTGTCGTGTGTATTGGAAGGGGGGTTACTAGTTTGCTTAGGAGGGTTGTTATCAATTTGTGGCTGGCGGCATTTAACGCCCTTGTTGCTGTCCCCTTCCTGGCGTTTAACGCCAGGGATGCTATCCCCTTTTGGGCGTTCAACACTCTTGTTGGTGTCCCCAATTGGGCGTTCAACGCGAGGGATGAATACCCCCTTCTTGGCGTTGAATGCCAATGACATTCCTCTTTGGGCATTCAATGCCCTCAGAGATGTCTTGGACATTAGTCTGGTGTTCCTCTGTTGGCTTTTCTTCCTTTGATCTCTTGTCGTACTAATGTTGGGTGTTCAAGGATTTCCCACTCCTCAGTTGAATTGCCTGGCATTCCTCTGTTATCTGCTTAGATAACTGCTGCCTTATTTGACTTAGCTGGGCTTCTACATTCTTGTTAGAAGCCTAAGTTTCTCGCAAAGCGTCTTGCAATTTGAGTAGTTGCTAGGAAAGGGCGTGCAGTTGCTGAGTCAATGGGCTTTCTTGCTCTGGAAGGTTAGGTTCAGTAGATATTGCCTTAACCTCTCCTTTTATAGAAGTCTCAACAGTTAAATATAGATGCTTATTAGTAGCAACTGTCTCAATAAGCTCATGAGCCTCTTCAATGGTCTTTCTCATATGTATAGAACCACCAGTAGAGTGGTCCAAAGACATTCTAGCCATGTCTGATAGTCTATGGTAGAAGATGTCTAATTGTACCCATTCTGAAAACAATGAAGTGTGACTTTTTTTAACATCCTCCTATATCTCTCCCAGGCATCATAAAGAGATTCACTATCCTCTTGTTTGAGGCCTTGGATGTCCAACCACAGCTGGATCATCTTCTTTGGAGGGAATTATTAATTTAAAAACTTGTCTACTAACTGTTTCCAAGTTTTTAAACTAGATCTGGGCTGGTTATCTAACCACCTCTTTGCTTGGTCCTTTACAACAAAAGGAAAGAGCAATAGTCTATAGACATCTTGGTCTACTCCCTCATTGTGCTCTGTGTCAGCAATCTTTAAGAAATCTGCCAGAAACTCAGTAGGTTCTTTCTGTGGAAGTCCAGAATACTGGCAGTTTTGCTGCACTAAAGTAACAAGTTGAAGGTTCAGTTCAAAGCTACTTGCTCTGATGTATGGTTTGCGAGTACTTCTTCCATAGAAGTCAGTAGTGGGGTTTGTATAGGACCCCAGAGTTCTTCTGAACTCTTCATTCCCATTTGGGTTCATGATGAAGAAAGGTAAGAGAAGAAGAAGAATTAAGGAATAGGATGTAAATTATGATTAAAATATTTTTGTTTTTATTTTATTTATTAATTAAATTAAAAAAGGTTAATTAATTAAAAAGAATTTAAAATTAATTAATGAAATTCGAAAATAGAAGAGAAAAAATAGAAGAGAATTTTCAAAAATAGGAAAGAGAAGAAATTAGTTAAGAAGTTTTGAAAAAGAAGGGAGAGAAAACAAGTAACTAATTAAGCAAGATTTGAAAACAAGATAAGATATAAGATTAGAAAATATTTGAATTTAAAAATATTTGAAAAAGGTCAACAAGATAAGATAAGAATTGAAAAGATTTAATTTTAAAATTTAAAAGAAGATAAGATAGAAGAGATAAGATAAGTTAGGTAAGATAAGATAAGATAGGGAAGTTAAGAGAAGATCAGTTTTAAATTAAAATGATTTGAAATTTGAAAATTAAATTTTAAATTTTAAATTTTAAATTTTAAAATTTTGAATTTTGAATTTTTGAAATTTGAAAATTGAATTTTGAAATTTGAATTTTTTGAAATTGAATTTTAAAATTTGAATTTGAAATAAGATAAGATTTTTGAATTTTAAAGAAAGATAAAGGATAATATAAGACTTTGAAAAAGATATGATTTTTGAAATGATTTGATTTTGAAATTTGAAATTAAGATAAGATAAGATAATAATTTGAAATTAAAATCTGAAATTTTGTTAAAAATTTTCGAAAATTAATTAGAAGATAAGAAAAGAATTTTTTTATTTCTTAATTTAATGAAGAAAGAGAAAAACAACAAAAAGACACCAAACTTAAAATTTTTAGATCTAAGAAGACTAATTTTCGAAAATTGAGAAGAAAAACACAAAGAGATACCAAACTTAAAAAATTTTAAGATCAAAACAAGAAGAAAAACAAGAATAGTTTGAAGATCAAGAAGAACACCAAGAACAAAACTCAAAGAATTCAAAGAAAACAAGAACATGCAAAGACACCAAACTTAAAATTTTTGAAAACCAAACACACAATTTTCGAAAATTTAAAAGAAAAGACACAAGAAGACACAATAATCAAACAAAGAATACTAATTTTGAAATTTTTTAGAAAAAATTCAAAGAAATTCGAAAATTCAACAAGAACAAAAACAAAAGACTCAAACCAAAAACAAAGATTAACAAAGAAAAGAAAAGGTTTTTGAAATTTTTTTTATTTTTCGAAAAAAAGAAAATAAAATAAAAGACTCTAACAAAATTAAAGACAATACCTAATCTAAGCAACAAGATAATCCGTCAGTTGTCCAAACTCGAACAATCCCCGGCAGCGGCACCAAAAACTTGGTGCACAAATCCCCACACTTCGTACAACTAAACCAGCAAGTGCACTAGGTCATCCAAGTAATACCTGAGTGAGTCAGGGTCGATCCCACGAGGATTGTGGTTTGAAGCAAGTTATGGTAATCTTGCAGATCTTAGGTAGGCGCATAAAAGAGTTTTTGGATTTGTGAGATCCAAACTAGGTTGACCTGTTTACAATGATAAGAAGATGGTTAAGCCTTGGAGATGCTTTGTCCTTCTAGATTAACTTTGGTCTTTACTATCTTCTTCAATTGTGAATGATTTCTTCTATGGTAGGCTATATGTGATCAATGCCGTACGGTCGCGGTTGCCAATCTCCTCCAGATCTGAACCCCAGGATTAGTGTGGATCCATTCTGATTGATGGTGAAGCTCTTGCAGTTTATTGTCCTTAGTGATCCTACTCAAAATGCCACAGACAAGGTCGAATCTTCTAGATCAGAGATTGCTATGCCTTTGGGTTCTAGCCTCTACCACAGAGACCCTAATCTCCTCATACCTCGGCTAAACTGGTGTCTCGAGAAGTCCCCAACGAAGTCGTTTATTAGCCATATAAGAGATGTATAATCAAGCTGGTGGTTCAATGCTTTTCAATTACGTATTCACATGAACCCAAGAAAAACACGAGTGGTTGTCAGGCACGCAGTCTTAGTATAAAGAACGAAGATGATTGTCACGGGTCATTCCATTCATCAAGTTGAATAACAAAGATACATCTCAGAATTAAATCAAACACGGATTGAAAAGAAATATTAATACTTTTATTAATCCATAAAACTCAGCAGGGCTCCTCCCCTCAACCTAGGAGGTTTAGAAACTCATATTGGTAGAAAATACAATGTGAAAAATGAAAATATGGCTGATCTCCCCTTTGAAGATCATGTAAAAGTTCTTTAAATACTAAGCTAATAACTAAGGTTTACATAAGAAAGGGTAAAACAGTCTTTTTTTGCTAAAATTCACTTCTGGGGCCCACTTGGTGACTGTTTGAGCTAAGCTTTGATGAGATCCACATGTTAGGAGGCCTCTAGGGTGTTGAACACTGGCTAGGGGTTCTCTTTGGGCATTTGGACGCTGGTCTCCTCCTTTGGGCGCTGGACACCTAGACTAGGGCAGGAGGCTGGTGTTGGACGCCAGTTTTGGGCCTTCAATTCTAAAGCAAAGTATGGACTATTATATATTTCTGAAAAGCTCTGGAAGTCAACTTTACATAGACGTTAAGAACATTCCATTTGGATTTTCGTAGCTCTATAGAAGCTATTTCGAGTGCAAGGAGGTCAGATCCGGATAGAATCTGCAGTGCTTTCTCTGCCTTTGAATCAGACTTTTGCTCCAACTCCTCAATTTCAACTAGAAAATAACTGAAATTGTATAAAATATACAAACTCAAAGTAGAATCCAAAAATGTGAATTTCACACTAAAACCTATGAAAACTTAATAAAAATTAAATAAAACATACTAAAAACTATATGAAAATGATGCCAAAAACCGTATAAATATCCGCTCATCATGCATCAAGGTGCAACGACTAATTGGTGGTAAAACATGAGTGTGTTTAATATATAAATTATGTTTCAAGGCTATCCATCTTTTAATGAGTGAGTTTTGGGACTAGGAAGAGGATATGTTCACTGAATTTTACAACAGAACTCTGCAGAAAATCACACAAATTCTAAGCCACATAAGTTCTTCATTAAAAATGGTATTAACCTAAAACCAATTAGAAAAGAAACCTAAATGAGTTTATTTGAACCATGTTAAGTTTTAAGGTCATTGAATGTAATTTGGATTTTATATGAAATTTTAAAAGTTGAATATTGCTGTTGTTTTCTGTTTTTAAACATTACAGAGGAATTATGATTTTTTTTCTATTCTTGAGGCTAGATTAATCAGAAAATTATGATTTTTTATTTCTTAGAAATCTTAGTCTGAAATGGTCGATTAGACATAAAGTTTGCATAATTCTGACTTCATTTGATATTTTAAAAATAGAAGGAAAATTAGACTACCAATGTTGTTTTGACGACAGCCTTAGGTATGAAACTTAAAAATAGATTTTAATATTATTATTAAATATTTTAAAAAATACTAAATTAAGAATTATTGTGATAATAAAATAATGGTAAAAAGATAATTTTTTCTAAAAGCCTTAGAAAGACAACTTTAAGCCCAGAATTTCATAATTCTCTTCATAAAATACCTAGGGAGTGGTAAAAACATGTTAAGGAGGCAAAGACAAAAGATAGATATAACGTTAAAGAAAAGATAAAATTCAAAGAAAAATAAAGCAAAACTTTAAAGTGAAGATGAAAATCACTTACGAAAGTAAATTAGAAGCAACATAGTTAGTACTTAATATTGCGTTTAAGGTCAAACAAAATATGAAAAGTTAAACTAGTTCAGAATAGACATAATGAACCTATGCTTGGGACAGACTGGTTATTCATACCGAAAATTGAAATAAGTTGTAAAATAAAAGTTAAAGAGATAAAGAAAGAAATAACAAAGGAGTAATGATTAAGTAATAATTGATGTGTTTGTATCTTTAGTATTTTTTCCTTAGAATTCAATTCAATACACTAAGAATTATTGCAAGATAAACAATGATTTCATAGTTAATTGTGCGTACTTTAAGTTGGTGTGCATCCAATGATTACCAGAGAATTTAGAAGAGAATTGGCAAAAATCAAAGAAGAAAAGGAGGTCAGGAATCACTTTGAGCAAGAAGGAGAACCAACTCAGAGAGTTCTCTAGATCAAATAGAGAGCTCCCTGGACACAAATTGATGAGGAAAGCTCCGCGGTGCAACGTGGGAGAGCAAGCATGCCATGCCAAACCAACTTTACCCTCTCATGCGGATTTTACAATCTACAAAACACCGAAAAGTGCACCGAGTCATACCAAGTAATAACTCACGGTGAGTGATAAATCCACATTTTATGGTATTTATTTTCTCTAATTAGGTGAATTTTATCAACTTTTCCTACACTTATTCAATGAAATAGCTTGGTTTTGTAAATTCTCCCTAAATTGTGTTTAAAAGTGAAAACATGCTTTTTAATTCCTTATTTGCTAGATTTTATTCACTTTAATTTCATTTGATGCCTTGATTTGTTTGTTCAGTGATTTTAGTTTTACAAGGCTAATATGGATTGAAGAAGTGAGGAAAAAGCATGCCAAAGTGGAAAAATCATGAAGAAATTATGTTTGGAGCTTTTCAGCAAGTGTGCGTATGCACAGGTGGAAGCCTGCAGTTATGCGTATGCACAAGTAGAAAAATCAGCAAGTGTGCATACGCATAGGTCCCAGCGTATGACCTCATTAGTGCAATTCACTGGCAGCGAATTTTGGGCCCCCATAACCCAATCTAACACATTTCTGAAGCTATTTCAACCCTAATTCAAGAGGAGGCAAGGGGGGAGCAATTAGTTTTATATTTTTCCATGTTTTTGTCTTAGTTTTCTAAAGAGAGAAGCTCCCCTTTCTCTCTAGAATTGGGTTAGGTTTAGTTAATTTTCTCTTAGTTTGATGCTTTAATTCTTGTCTTGATTTAGTTTCTTTACTATTTCTTCTTCTAGCTTCTTATTTCTTTTAGTCTTACTTGTTATTTCTTTTATTTAGTTATTTTATTGTAATGAACCTTTGTAAATTTGAATTTCTATTAATGCAATTAATGTTTCTTTGTTTATTGTTATTTAATTCAGTTGTTGTTATTATTTTTTTGTACTTGGTAGCTTTAGATTTTATTTTGATTGCAATTTAATACGCTTTTATTTTCATGCATACTAAGTGTTTGATAAAAATGCCTGGCTTAGTTTTTACTTAGTTTTCCCTCACTTTTGGCTTGGAATTGAGGACGTAGGTGACCTTGAGTCATTAATGTCCATTCTTGATTGATATATTAGAGTAGTTAGTTGATTTGGTTTCCACTAACTCTAAGCCTTCCATTAATAGAGTTGGTTAGGACTTGTGGATTGAGATCAACTATGCCTATTTGACGTATCCTCAACGTTAGGGTTGACTAAGTAGGATTAACTATTCATAATCATCATATGTTTGTGGTCAATGGTTAGGATAGGTAACCTTAGCTCTCAAAATCCATGCCAAGAGGTTCCTTAGCATTTGAATTTCCCTTTCCTTTTGATTAATTGCTTGAGTTTAATTGCTTTGATATTTAGTTATTGCTTGCTCATTTACTTTCTTGCTATTTACATTTCTTGTCTCTTGCAATCTCAAACCACCATTTTCTCATAGCCAATAATTGAGCATTCGATTGCAATTTCTAGGGAGATGACCCGGGACTTAAAACTCCGGGTTATTTTTTGTGAAAATTCCTAACCCACTTTTAGCCAACATCAAGTTTTGGCACCGTTGTCAGGGAATTGCAATGTATGCTTATTATTGGCTATTGTGAATATGTTAATATGTAAATAGCTTGCTTCTCTTTGGTTGTTTGTTTGCTTTTGTTAGTTGTTAGGAGTTTATTTTAGTTTCTCTTTTTAGCTTTTGTTTTTATTTCCTCTTTGCTCTATGAATTCTCACCCTTTTGGCTTGGAGTTTGGTTGTTATGGTGTTGTAGGAAATGAAAACCTCAATGATGGAATGCATCCTGAATTGTGGGATCAATTGAGTGAGGAGCCATATACCTCTAGGAAAGCCTCTTGGCAAGAACCTCATCCACACTCTTATAGCTACTATTCACCTATTGATGCATACCAATACCAATCAAACCCTCAACATTATGATCAACCTTACTCACAAGCCACATCACACTATTACCAAACACCTCCACATAAGCCTACCCTATACCCACCATATCGTCAACCTTATGTACCTCATGAACAACCTTATGAACCACACTTAGAACTACCAAAATTCCAACACCATTACCCCTCACCACTTTAATACTCTCACCAATACCAACCACCTTCCACATATGAGAATCCTCTTCTACATGATGAACCTTCTTTTCCTCCACAACCTTCAATGGAGGAAGCATTCCAATTCTTTCTTCTAGAGCAAGAAGAGTACCAAAAGAGGCAAGACAACATCATGGATACCTTAGCCAGAGCCCTATCCCACTTAGCCTTACTACACTCTTCCAAAAATTCAAGCACTTCCATGGATGAAAGTAAAGAATCAACTTCAATTGAAGCTTGTGGAGTGGAAGAAGCTTGGAACTACAAGGGAAAAAAGTGGAATTGAAGCATGAGTTGCAAGTGGAGAAGGTTGAATTCAAAGAATTAGAAGAAGTGGTTGAAAGACTTGAAGAGCTGAAGATTATACAAGAAGCAATATCACCTCCTTCATTTAAGTGGGTATACCAATGAGGAATTCATGTGCTGGATAAAATGGTGTGAGTTATGTAACAATTAAAATTTATTCACAAACAAAAAGGCTGACTGGATATAGAATAATTGGTGCACGAAATTGTGATCATCAACAATGGCGCCAAAAACTTGGTAGCGCTCTCAAACGTGAATCACACTTAGTCACAACTCCGCACAACTAACCAGCAAGTGCACTGGGTCGTCCAAGTAATACCTTACGTGAGTAAGGTTCGATCTCACAGAGATTGTTGGTACTAGTAGCTCAACAGGCACTATCGTGCCTGTTCAGCTGCTTTTCTATTATTATGAAGAAATTAATTTTTATAATTTTATTTTTAAAATTATAAATTTAATAAAATAATCTAAATATTAAGAATAAAAAATTTAAAAACAAAAAATAAAAATTTTATAAGTTATTTAACTTTTAGAATGTATAAACATTATAAATTTAAAGTAAATAAGATATTAAACAAACTTGTTATGTTGTTATTATGTATAACAACATAAAAATAAAGATTTAAAAATATTATTTATAATTAACTATTTAGAAACGTTATTAAGTTTATTTTTTATTTTTAATAGTATTTAATTTAAAATAAAGATAAAAGTTTATATTCAAAACACTTTTTATCTCCACACATAGTTTTAATTGATAAAAAATATTATTTTTAATTTTATATTTAATTTTTTAAACAATCTTTAAGTGCATTATTCTTTCAAAATTATTAATTTATATTTGTATTATATCGTCTCACTATATCAAACACTATTCTTTCTTTCCACATCTTCTTCATTCGATCGTTATTAATTATTACTAAGTATCATCATCAAAACTTTTACTATTGTCTATCATTTTGATTTATAACTATCTATTGTGTTAATTTTTATGAGTTGTTGTAGTTTTACTAAAAGAATTAAGACATAAAGCATTTAAAATTTTTTAAAATTATCATAATTTGATGTCAGCAATCCTAAAACACAATATCAAAATATATTATTTTCAACCAAAATAATAAAAAATAGTGCATAATTGTAAATTTTTTAACTAATAATTATAAATTTAATTTGCAGTTTAATATAGTATCTTAGGACAACCATTATTATCCACATTTGATTGCTACTTTATAAGTTTCATATTTATTTTATTGTGCACATCAATTAAACTATACTTTATTATTTCATTTTACATGTTTTAAAATAACGCCATCATATTATAAGAATGAGATTAATTTTCATAATCTAATACGAATCTTCTTATTATTTTGTTCGTCATTTGAATACTATCCATAAAGAATAGTTAGTTAAAGTGAAACACTATATAAAAAAAGACAGAAAACTTTTATATTTATCTGATTTGCTTCTTAAACCTTACTTAATATACTCAAATTTAATAGTTTTGATGGTAATATTTCTTTGTAATTAGTTAAAAAGTTTCAACTTTTTCTTTCTCTTTTTAACTCGGTCTCCTTACGATTTTGAACAAATTTAATTTTGTTATTAAAAAACTAATTTTTAAGTTTAGAATATTTTTAAGTTCCTATATATAATAAGTATCTTTTAAATTATCTAATACATAAAAAGTTACAACTTTTCATGTATCTTGAAAGTTAAAAATTAAAGTTAAATTATTTTTGTAAGACCCAGAATCTTTGAAAAGTAATTTTTAGGATCAAGTCTCAAATCATATAGTTATTTATAGCCTTAATTTCAGAAATTGTTTTATTAAAGATAATTAAGGCAAGTTTTGATTTATTGAAATTGAGACGAGTTATGATCCTTATCCAATTTTATAATTATTGGATTATTTTCTATATTTAAAGTATAAAGTTGCCAGTTATGAAATAATAAGGATTTTATATGATTTGGATTAGATAAGTAATATTTTAGATATTGATACAGCTATTTTTGGAAAATAGAGAAATTAATTATATTATTTCTAATTATTTGATTTGGGCATTTTATTGAAAATAATTTGTGAAAGTGATGAACAAATAGTATTTTCTATATATAATTAGTGTTGGATCTAATTGAGTTTCAATTACTATATTATTCCCAATTTTATGTGAAATTACTAAAATGCCCCTAACCCTAATTTTCAAAATAAGGAAACCCTAACCCAGTAACCCGTTACCGTGACCCGGTTCCCTTCCCACTCAACCAAGCAGCAGCAGCACATGATTTTCCATTTTTCCTTTTCATGAAAGAAAGGAACGAGAGCAAAGAAAGAGAGAGACTGAGCTGCCGCGGAAGAAGGAAGGAGGAGGGAGGCTCACCGCGCCGCGCCGCGCCGCGCCGCCGCAGCAGTCCATGCTGCCAGGGGCACCGTCACCGAGCTCCCTCACCGTCGAAGTTTCCTGCGTCGTCACTGATTCACGCAGAGGAGGGTTGGAGGGGGCAGCTTCCACACGCGAGCCAGAGGAGCTCGCCCTCGCCAATCTGCCGCCGTCGGGGTCACCGCGTCGTCGTCCTTGCCAGCTCCGAACGAGAAGCACGATGGACCTCCGTTTCTGTTTCCCTGATCTGCTGTAAGTGAGCAACGTTGGGAGAGAAGGAGCGCGACCCACCGCGCGGAGCTGCGCCGCCGTGCATCTCTGCTGCCGTCACTGACTGGCTAGGCCGCTTGCCATGGTCGCCGCCGTGGGTTTTGGTGCTGGTATCGCCGAACCAGGCAGAGGAAGAGGGAGGCCGCGCATCCCGTTGTGCGCGTCACTACCCAAGGACCGCCGCTGATCCGAGTTGCGCGAAGCTAACGCCGCCGTTCCTGCCGCCTACTTCCGCCTCTACTGATCTGCTGCTCCGCGGTGCTTGGCTGGTGCTTCTGATATTGTCGTCGGAGTTCTGAGGCCACCGGAACCACCGCCAGAGCTTCTGGCTACTTCTGCCGTCGCCGGAAAAGTTGGGCGGTAAGGGTTTTGAATTCGGTTTTCGTTCGTTTGAGATTCCGGAAGCCTTACCGTTTCTGTATGTGGGTTTCAGTCTTCATCGCCGGAGTTCGGTCGCCGCTGCCGCTTGAGGTGGCTGCCGGATTGCCGCCAAGCCGGTTCGGTGACCGCCGCTGTTCCGGTTCAGCCGTTCCTTCTTCGTTCGGTAAGCGTTTTTGATTTGAAAGCTCTCTGGTTACTATTCTGTTATCATACGCTAAGGTTTTGCGGCGTTAATCGCTATAAGATTGAGTCTCAGTTATTGTACGTTGCGATTAGTGTTGCGATGGATATTGCGGAAGTGGCTGGGAGCTGAGGTTTTGGTTGCCGTCGGTTCGGGCTGAGGTGGAAAGGATTCTGTGACGCGTTTGGGCTATGGTTTTGCGTTTTGAGGTAGGGGCGCTTTCCAAAAACTATAGTTTACTATTGGAATTATTACATATGGATACTGATGTGAGATATTGTGTATTTAGTGATTGTATCTGCCTTATGTATTATTTGATTGACTCGAATGATTATGGATGTTGGTTTGGCTGAATTTGTTGTGCGGCTTGTGAAATGTAATGTTTGAAGTTGATTCTTTAAAGTTCTGAATCTGAGTTTAACCCGTTGAGGATTGATTTGATTTGAGCCAATTATTTTAATGATGTGGAAAGTCGAATGCACTTTTGAATTCAACTTGGTTTATTTTAATTGATTTGGTTTTGGACAAATGATGTGTTATTGAACCATTTCTTTAAAGCTTTGGAAATAAGTTATATTGATTGATATTGAGTTGATTTTGAAAGGATTTCCTTGAGATACGCCACTGAGGCGATTGTTGGATTTAGCTTGCTTTAAATTGATTTCTGGTTTTGAGCTGTCGAAAAGGAATGAGAAATGGTTTAGTTGGGACCCGAACCGGGTGGCAAAAGTCCAAGTTTTAGGGGAGGTGCTGCCGAAATTTCTATAAAATCCTACACTTGTTTGTAAGGTTATCTAAAAAGGGTTGGATTTGAGAAATTGCATTATTGATTTACTAAAAGGATATTTATGTTTTCAAGCTTAATTTATTTGGTGAACCTTATACATTGAGTTCGGCTTATTTAGAACTGAACTATTTTTACCGTTTGAAACACTGAAGGAAAGAATGATGCTTTAATATTGATTTCAATATAAAAAGGAGTTTTTAGTGATTTTTTTAAAGGAACCTAGACTTTTGATTGAGTAATCAAGTTTGAGGCATTGTGGAAGAGTTGGAAAAATGGATTCCAAAAAGAAACCTGAAAGTGGTTTGATTTGAATGAACCGGATCCGTTTCAAATGAGTTGATTTTTGGACCGGGTTGGAACTTGTGATTTTGTATGATCGGTTTTATAATAAATTCAGTTTTAATTACTTGAACCGAGGATTTATGATTTTAAGAGTTTCAATGAATTTTAAGGAATTTATATAAGTTGACCTTCCCTAAAGACTTGGGACTCTGCCGAGAAACTTTTGTTATAAAAATCCCATTGTTGGATGGGTGATTTTGAATGCTTTGAAATAAATCCTTAACTTGCCATGGTTTTGGAAGTTTTGGAAAGAGAATGCCGAGAGTGGCTTTGTTTTAAAAGAGAAGTCACTTTGAGTAAATTTGGCTTATGAGCCTGAGATGATTTGAGAAATGAGATCTTTAAAGCCAAGGCTGAAAAGAGTTAAAAATTTGATTTCAAAGTGAAATGGCTTGAGAAAAGTGAGTTATGGCTTAAATGCCGGTTTTATGAATTTGATGATGTTGAATGATGGAAGTACTGTTTTTGTTATGGGCCAGAATGGCTGTGTATGATTATGAATATTGGCTGGTTCTAGAATTGAACCGTGAGCCGGAATGGCTGTGTGTGATATTGACTTATGGCTGATTGCCGAATGAGTTATAAGCCGTATGGCTGGCTATGAATTATGAATTTAAGCCGAAGGACTGTATTTATTGATAAATTGGTTGGTTCTGAATTGAACCGTGAGCCGGATGGCTGAGATGGATGGTGATCCATGATTGAATATAAATGCATGTATGCAATTGAATGATTTGTGGATTTAAGCCGAATGGCTGAGATGAAAGTTGTAAGCGAGTATGCTTGTGTTTTTCTCTCTGTTGTAAGGGTGACAGGGCACCGATACCCTCTAATGGCGACAGGGCGCATATACCCTCTAATGGCGACAGAGCGCATATACCCTCTAATGGCAACAGGGCGCATATACCCTCTAATGGCGACAGGGCGCAGATACCCTCTAATGATAATAATGCGCAACAGAGAGACTGTGTCCGGGTTAGCTACCGGACACGTCGGGTTGGCTTGGTAACCGACAGATGATATCATCAGCCACTAGGGACAGGCATGCATCATATGCATCTATGTGACATTGATTGGGTATGCATACTGTACTTGGTTTGCCTATGTGATTAACTGCTAATTGTTCTACTTGCAATGACTGTTTGTTGGTGTTTGTATCTTCCTACTTGTGTTTGCATCTGGAACTCTGTTGGATTGTGGTGGATTGGTTGTGGTTGGATTGTTTGGGCCTAGGGCCATAGTTGAATGAGATGGACCGATGGTTGATTTCGGTTTTTGTGGTTCTGGTTGGGAATAAAATATGAAAGGTTATTTTGGTTCAGTATAGATAAAACTTTTTGAAAGGCTTTTGATGTTTTGAAAATTGAATGGTTCCTCTTTCAGAAAAGATTTCTGACTTTACTTTATTTGTAAACTGTTGTTTTTGAAAAGAGGCATAAGATGGTTATTAATCACTGGTGCGGTTTATCTTCATGTATCCTATTACAGTAATTCCCAAAAACCCTCTACTGAGAACCCTTTCGAGGATGATGTTCTCACCCCCTTACATTTTTCCCCTTTCAGGATATGGGCGCAGAAGTTACGAAGAATTTATTTAGTTATTCTTGTGATGTTCTGTATTGCTTTGGACCATTAATTATTGTTCCCTCGCCTTTATCTTGATATATTCTATAAGAGGGATAGGGATTGTATTGGTTAATGTCTGTAATATTATTTATATATATGTATGTATATATATGGATGTACTCTTTATGAGTTTTTGTAAGTTGTATGGTTTCTATGGATGTACGTTATCGAACGAAAGCATTTTGGGAACGGTATTTGCGGTTTAAAGTTTCAAACAGGCTCATATTTTAGTAATAGATAGTATAAGAGTCGTCGTAATGACCGAGCTATCAGAGTAGCGTAGCCGGAAGCGTGAGCTTTGGTAGTTAGGGTGTTACAATTTTAGTTTTTTTATTAAGTACAAAAATAAACATTAAGTGTAAATGATATTAGTTCTTTTATTAAGGTAGAGAAACTCCATGAAAGAGTAATATTAAGTTCCATGTTCTTATATTTGAGAACATGTACCATTTATTGTATTATATATAATCTTCGTACCATGTAACAAAAGGTGAAAATCTATAAAGCCAATATAAAGAGTTGATCACGACTTTAGTTTCTAATTTTTTTGGACTATATTTACCCTCTAATAAACCATTTCATAAAGCAAATTATAAAGACAAAATAGTCATAAAATTTATTTTGAAAAATCTAACAACTTCACACTAAAATAAAAACAGTTTTATTACTCTATAACCATGATAACACATCTCCCAATAAAAAAATATAGAGTGTCTGTAACTAAGCGAACATCAATGTCTTCACATTTTTAACCATCTTCATATTTTGTTTAATTCTATGTTAGTTTTAGTTTATATCCTCTATTTTATCAATGTCTTTATATTATTCACTGTCTTTAAGTTTTGTTTAATTTTATGTTAGTTTTAGTTTATATCCTTTTGTTTAAACAGTCTTTTTTTGGAAAATCTACCAATTTTGTTCTTTATGCACACTTTTATGTGTTTCTCTTATTATCGCCCTTCTCCTTTCTTCAACACGCTCAATTGCATCGCCTCCATCGTCTTTCATTGGCTTTATCAACTGCAAATTTTATTCAATTATTTCATGCATAACTTCTACTTACATTTTTTCTTCTCTTTAGTTTACTTATTTAATTTATATTTTCAATCATTCTTCTATCCTTTTAATTCATTCCTAACTTTTTACGTAAAAAATAATTTTGTCTTTTCCTTTTATCAATTTGATGTAAATTTTTTTTATTTTATCAATTTGATGTAGAAATAAAAAAAACTTTTATCTGATGTGTTCTTATATTTTCATATTATTTTTTAAATTTTTTTTATCTAATTAAACTATCTTTTATTTAACATGTCAAGAATTAAACTTAACTTCTTTTGTAATGAGTAATTTTTAAATAATATAATTTATAAAAAAAATCACATCTTTTTATTTATTCTAAAAATTAAAAAATTAAAATTTATATTGGTACTTTTAAACTAATAGAATTAAAATAAAATACAAAAATAATATTTTTGAATAAAAATAAAAACACAAAATATAAAATAATTATAAGATAAAAATTTTAATTAAACATAATTTTTGTAAAATACTTTATGAATTGGCATAACTATAAAATGAATTTTGAAATGATGATGTGAGTACTACTGCTGTCCATCACAACAAAAATAAAAGATGGCATAAAATACATAAATTTTTTTCTTTAAAAAAATTCAATAAATATATACCCAATGCTCTTCATTAAGAATAGTTATTTAAGTTGAAATTCATTCTCTCAAATTGTTGATACCATTCAAACTGAATATACTTTAAAGTTTTATGACGATTTGAATAATAGGGATAGACTTTCTCTTCCAATATTGAGAAGGTTTTGTATCCATGCTTAGAAAAATAAAATAAAATTTACATAACCCAAGAGATAGAAAAAGACAAAAAAATTATGTAATTATTGGCACAATTAATACCTATGTATTAATTACATTAAGAGATCTGACTTTGATAATTATACTTTGTAAATATGAGGCTAATAGGATTACTTGAAAGATAAAAAAGAGTACTATATTTAGTGGAATGAAGAAGAGGATACAATGAGTGAGAGTTGTGCGTAGAATAAAAAAGTAACCGCAATATGAATAAAGAAAAGTTAATAATAACTGCATTTTATTCCAGTTTTTAAAATGTTAGTTACGTCAATCACTATTTATGAATAAGGTTAAAATTGTTATACGAAAATTGGACACCATTCTCTCTGTATTCTCTTTATATATTGTTTTAGATTATAAATGTATTGTGTATTTTAAAATTTTTATTTGTTAAATATTTATTTTAATTATTTATTATGAAATTCATAATTTTATTTGTTATTAGGTATTTTATATATAGTAGTGTGCAATAACATGTCTTTAAATTTATTCATTATGAAAAATTATTTGAATATATATTATATATTACATTATGAAGATAAAATATTTAAAAAAAAATTATTCTTACTATGTTATCCATTAAATTTATTTTGTGAAATGAATTGTTTAAAAGCAGATGATTTCTTCAAAAGTTGAACATCAAATTATAGTATTGTCTTTATATATTGTTTGAAGCTGGTTCATATTAGAAATTTTTCGAGATATTGAACAGTACTCGATCTACAATTATACAAAAAAAAACAAATCTTAGATGTAAAGATGGAATAAGATAAAGAGCACTTCTCTTTTGAATTTTTTTTAAATTAAAAATTAGTACTCAAAAATAAAATAAACCGTGAATATAAAATACTAACCACTTATATTATCATAATGTCTATTATTTGGACTAGTTCTATTATCGTGTATTTCTATCCCTGTGTTTTTCAAAAGGCAAAATATAGATACCTGTGTTAGCATTGGACTTGTATCAACTTTCTTGTCAAATCATCTCGAGATGATTTGCACGTCTTCTTGTGAGATGATGTTGCATTTGTTCTTCGGTGACAACATAATTATTGATATGTTGAATTCTTCCTTTCTTAATAAATGCAAAACTAAAAGTTAGCAAGACGCACAAAAGAAGACCGATGACAGTGATAGATATTTATAAGTGGAGCAGTTATTTAATTTTCTCACGATTGTGGTAGTTATTTGACTTTTTTGTGGGTTAATAATTTTTTTAATTAAAAACAAAAATGTATTTTTACTATTTTGTCCATGAATTTGGTTTGTAAAATAAATTATTTGAGTGCAAATGATGTCTAATAAAATTGGACACTAAACTCTGGTATTGACTTTATATATTGGTATAGATGAAGCAAGCTATGGTCACCTTGTAAATCTCAGTCAGACGGATAATAGATGGTTATGGATTTTCGAATAATAATAAATAATAAACATGAAATAAAGATAGAGTTACTCATGTAATTCAATGGTGGGAATTTCAGATAAGTGCATGGAGGTGCTATGTTCCTTCTGAATCTCTGCTTTCCTACTGCTTTCATCCAGTCCTTCTTACTCCTTTCCATGGCAATCTGTATGTAGGGCATCACCGTTGTCAATGGCTACATCCCATCCTCTCAGTGAAAATGGTCCAAGTGCTCTGTCACAGCACGCCTAATCATCTGTCGGTTCTCGATCATGTTGGAATAGAATCCCTTGATTCTTTTGCGTTTGTCATTATGCCCAACAATCGCGAGTTTGAAGCTCGTCACAGTCATTCAATCCTGGAATCCTAATTGGAATACCACATACAAGGTTAGACTTTTCGGATTCCCATGAATACCACCATCAATTCTAGCTTATACCACGAAGATTCTAATTAAGAAATCCAAGAGATATGCGCCCGATCTAAGGTAGAACGAAAGTGGTTGTCAGTCACGCGTTCATAGGTGAGAATGATGATGAGTGTCATGGATCATCACATTCATCATGTTGAAGTGCAACGAATATCTTAAAATAAGAACAAGCGGAATTGAATAGAAAATAGTAGTAATTACATTGAAACTTGAGGTACAGCAGAGCTCCACACCCTTAATCTATGGTCTGTAGAAACTCCACCGTTGAAAATACATAAGTGATGAAGGTTCAGGCATGGCCGAATGGCCAGCCCCCAAACGTGGTCAAAAGATCGAATAATACAATCCAAGACTAATCCAAAGATGTGGTCAAAAGACGACTAATACACTAGTAAAAAGTTCTATTTATACTAAACTAGCTACTAGGGTTTACAGAAGTAAGTAATTGATGCATAAATCCACTTCCGGGGCCCACTTGGTGTATGTTTGGGCTGAGCTTGATATTTACACGAGCTGAGGCTTATCTTGGAGTTGAACGCCAAGTTGTAACGTGTTTTGGGCGTTCAACTCTGGTTCGTGACGTGTTTCTGGCGTTTGACTCTAGAATGCAGCATGGAACTGGCGTTGAGCACCAGTTTACGTCATCTAATCTCGAACAAAGTATGGACTATTATATATTGCTGAAAAGTTCTGGATGTCTACTTTCCAACGCCATTAAGAGCGCGACATTTAGAGTTCCGTAGCTCTAGAAAATCCATTTCCAGTGCAGGGAGGTCAGATTCCAACAACATCAGCAGTCCTTTGTCAGCCTCCTTATCAGAGTTTTGCTCAGCTGCCTCAATTTCAGCCAGAAATTATCTGAAATCACAAAAAAACACACAAACTCATAGTAAAGTCCAGAAATGTAAATTTAGCATAAAAACTAATGAAAACATCCCTAAAAGTAACTAGATCATACTAAAAACTACCTAAAAATAATGCCAAAAAATGTATAAATTATCCACTCAATAATTCAAAATTTCAATCTAAAATAGAGCTAATCATTCAATGATTCAAAATTTCAAATCAATATGAGTAGCACTAGCAGAATCCCAAAAAAAAATCAATGCTCTGATCAAAACTAAGAACAGAGAACAAAATATTAAAAATAAAAATGAACCTATTGCCTTTATTCTGAACAATTTGAGCAGATGGATAGAAGAATGATGGATCCAGAGACCAGACGATGAACAGGATGATGGACGGCGGATGAAGTGTAGCGGAGCAAACGAAGAGCAGAGGGTTAAACTGTTGGAGAGGGGCTGGATGACGGAGACTTTGACCGCGATGGCCACTGACGAAGACCACCGATGGCAAGCTTGAGGAAGACGCAGTGATGCACCGATTGCTCAATGACAGAGAAGCGCGGACGATCGGACAAGCACACGGTGGTCCCTGAAGGCTTGAACGCAACGGATGGCAGCACACACCTTGCAGCGGTGAGGGAGACTCAAAACCTAGGGTTATGTTTTGGGGATGGGAAATGATGACTGAAACCTTGTTAGGGAAAAGAAAAGAAACCGTTCGAGAAGCCAGGTTCTTCTTCTATCCTCAACATCAAACAACGATGTTTTTGTTGAGTGAAGGCGAAGAAAAAGGGTGAAAGCGGCGAATAAGAAGGTGAACTCTAACCTCTGTACGAAAGAGAAGGCGAGGGTTTGTGAAAATTAAAGGAAAAAATTAAGTGTTAGAGCACGCTTACAATAGAAATACTTTTGAAGTGTATCAAAACATAAAGAATATGTGGTAATCTGGATTTTTTTAATTAAAAAAATTAAATAAAATATTTTTATTCAATTTTAAATTTATTTAATTTTTCAAAAAAAGTATTTTTATTTAAAAAATAAATTATAAACTACCAATACCTTGTTTAAAAAAATAAAATAAAAGCAAAAGATATTTTTAATATTTGATTTTTTTTAAAAAAACTTCTCTAAATGTGAAATAATTTTTTGTCTATTAAAAAAATTTAAAAAGATGAAAAAAATAAGTATTTTTTAAAAGTCAATCCAAACTGACTCTAGGACTGTGTTTGGTTCTGAAAATTAGACAAGACAAGACAATGAAAACAAGACATAAAGGATAAAGATACAAAATTGATGTTCTTGTATTTTATTTGGTTATAAATTTGAATAAATTATAAAAGTCTAATTTATTCTATTTTTTCATTAAACAATTTTGGGAAGAAAAATAGAACAATAAAAAATATAATTAGGAAAAACTAATAAGAATAATAACAAAAATAAAAAATAAGTTGTGTCTCTTATTAATGTCTCTGTGTTCTTCCTGTCAAGATAGACACAAAATACATTAATTTAGTGTCTCTAAGCACAATGTCTCTGTCTATGTCTCATATGTCAAAGACAACTTTGTGTCTCAATGTCCCTGTCTCAATATATTGTGCCTATAAATAAACGCAACCTATGTTACTCTTCAAAAGCGTTCTTTTTTGTTAGAAAAGTGTATCCATAAATATTAAGATAAGGATACGTTTTATAAGTGATATTTTTAATATCTAAGGAGACACTTTTCAAGTGATGCCATAATTGTGTTTCCTATTCTCTTATAAAAGGGTAACACAAAAAAAGCGTAGCCTATTTTATGAATAGGCTACGCTTTTTAAATGTAGCTAAAAAAAGATGTTGCTAAATGAGTGATTTTCTTGTAGTGTGTGTTACTTTTTTTAGGGATTGGTCGAATTTTAAGTCGGGTCCACAAAATAATATATATATATATATATATATATATAGCTTATTTAAAAAAAAACGCATTCATTTGGCTCGGAAGTCAGCCAACTTAATTCGCTATTTTTTCTGGTTAATTGAGCTAAGTCGCTTAAGCTTACGAGTTTGATTTTAGAGTCAACCACACATGACTTTGGGATTTTAATTATTCTTTCGTTTAAAATAGCTTTAGATTAGTGATAAAATTGTGACAAATTATATTATCGTGCTTGGCAAATTTGTTTCAAATTTTTCATGAATTTTCTATGGATTTATATAGAAGTTAACAATTAGTAACAACATAAAATAAGGACAGAATAAGGACTAACATTTTTCCACATAAATTAGTAGCAGTCACTAATTCCTCACTAAATATGCCTTTGATTAGGGACTCAATTGCGACCTGTTATTTCTAACATTTTCCACGTTAGCTTTGGATTTGTTATAACTCTGCGACAGATTTCCAATGAGATTAGCGAGTAATTTACTACAAAATAGGTAGGATATAGCTTTTGCTTTGCGAAAAGATTGCAGTTGCCAAGTCGCTCGCTAAATTAAACTTGCGATAACTTAGCGACAAATGTATTTCACTCACTAATCAGGGACTTGAAATCAACGAAAGAAGTGTGTCAGTTGTTAAAAGGTCGCAAATTTCCCGCTACTTAGGTCCTAGTCGCTCAAATGTCCAAGTTGATTGATAATGTAGATATATTAAATAACCTTGTTTCCACTAATGCTAATCTTTTGCTAACTCAAGCCTTAGGCATTTTTATCCTCTTTTCTCATATGCTTCTAACTTAGGACATTCTAGCTCCTCTAATTGGAGCTTACGCTCCATGCTCGCTTCCTTTAAATTCGGATTGCACTGCTTCACTGCCCAGTATGCCTTGTGTTGAATTTCAACTGGAAGATGACAAGGCTTTCCAAAGACAATACGGAAGGGGCTCATTCCAATTGGGGTCTTGTAGGCAGTCCTATATTCCCATAATGCATCTCCCAATCTGGAACTCCAATCCTTTCTTTGTGGGTTAACCACTTTCTCCAAGATTCTTTTGATTTCCTTGTTGGATACTTCTGCTTGTCCATTGGTTTGGGGGTGATAGGCTGTGGAAACTTTGTGAAAAACCCCATACTTCTTCATCAATGCCTCAATTTTCTTATTGCAAAAGTGGGTTCCTTGGTTGCTCACGATTTCTCGTGGTGACCCAAATCTACAAATGATATTATTTCATAAAAATGAAGCAACGGTATTAGCGTCATCACAACGGGTAGGAATTGCTTCCATCCATTTTAAGACATAATCTACGACTAGCAAAATGTAAACAAAACCCATTGGAATTTGGAAATGGCTCCATGAAATCTATACCCCAAACATGAAAAATTTCACAAAAAATCATTGGTTGTTGGGGTATTTCATCTCTTTGTGGGGAATTTCTAGATTTTTGGCATTGATGACAAGATTTACAAAATTGGTTGGCTTCCCTAAATAAAGTGGGCCACCAAAATCCACAGTCTAACACCTTCCTTGTTGTTCGTTGTGGGCCAAAGTGACCCCCAATCTCAGATGAGTGGCAAAATTGAAGGATAGATTGAAACTCGGATTCCGGCACACACTTTCTAATTACTTGGTCCGCCCCACACCTCCACAGATGTGGATCATCCCAAAAGTAATACTTAGCATCACTCTTTAATTTATCCCTTTGATGCTTCAAAAATTATGGGAGAAAAACGCAGGCGACCAAATAATTAGCAATCGGGACAAACCAGGGAGCACTTTGGGATATTGCTTGCAAGGTATCTAAAGAGAATGAGTCATTGATAGGAGTAAGGTCCAAAGTTAAATGTTCAAGCCGACTCAAATGGTCCACTACCAAATTTTTGGACCCACTTCTATCCTTGATCTCCAAGTCAAATTCTTGCAAAAAAAAATATCCACCTAATTAGCCTAGGCTTTGACTCTCTTTTCTTCAGCAAATATTTCAAAGCAACATGGTCCGAATACACTACTACTTTAGAGCCTAGCAAATAAAGTCAAAACTTATCTAGCACAAAAACAATGGCTAAAAGCTCTTTTTCGATAGTGGTGTAATTTGACTAGGCCGAATCTAAGGTGTTTGAAGCATATGCTATAGTGTAAGGAGCGTTACCATCGTGCCGTGCTAGTGCGGCACCTACAGCGTGATTTGAGGCATCGTACATGATCTTGAAAGGTTGGTTCCAATTTGGGCCTCGCACAATAGGGGTTGTGGTCAACGCTTCCTTCAATTTGTGAAAAGCCTTTTTGCAATCCTTATCGAAATGGAACTCCACATCCTTTTAAAGTAGGCGGGAGTGGGGTAAGGCAACTTGGCTAAAATTCTTGATAAACTGACGGTAAAAACCTGCATGACCAAGAAAGGAACGTATCTCCCTCACCGAGGAGGGGTAAGGTAAACTCGAAATGATATCAATCTTAGCGGGGTCGATGGAAATTCCGTCTCTAGATACAATATGACCCAATACTATGCTTTGCTTCACCATAAAATGACATTTCTCAAAGTTCAATACAAGGTTGGTATTGGTGCATCGTTCTAGTACCCTAGCTAAGTTCGCTAAACAATCATCAAAGGAGCTACCATAATCACTGAAATCGTCCATGAATACTTCCATGCAATTCTCTAAAAGATCTGAGAAAACGCTTGTCATGTACCTTTGGAATGTTACCGGTGCATTGCATAAGCCAAACATCATTCTTTTATATGCAAACGTTCCAAAGGGACAAGTGAAGGTAGTTTTCTCCTAATCTTTAGGAGATATGTGAATTTGGAAGTATCCAGTATATCCATCTAGGAATCAGTAATGGGATTTACCTGCTAAGCGATCCAACATTTGATCAATAAACAGCAATGGGTAATGGTCCTTCTACGTTGCTTGATTCAGACAGCGGTAATCAATGCACACCTGCCAAGCATTTTGAATTCGGGTTACAACAAGCTCTCCACTTTCCGTTTTTACCATGGTTACCCCGGATTTCTTTGGCACCACTTGGACCGGACTCACCCATTCACTGTCGGAGATGGGATAGATGATGTCTACTTCCAAGAGGCGAGTTACTTCTTTCTTGACTACATCAAGGATTGTGGGGTTTAATCATCTTGGCGGTTGGCGGATTGGCTTAGCACCCTCTTCCAAGAAAATTCTATAAAGGCACAATTGAGGGCTTATTCTCACAACGTCACTTAGGCTCCATCCAATCGCCTTCTTGTACTTCCGAATAACCTCAACGAGTTATTTTTCCTCTTAATTGGAAAGATCGGTTGCAACTATCACCGAAAATTTATGTTCCTCATTAAGGAATGCATATTTAACATGAGGTGGTAGTCTATCCTCATGGTCATGAGGGATTGGTGAGGTACTTTCATCATTGTCATCAAATTCTCTCACTCTTGAGCTCCCCTCAACAATTAAACCTTCTCGGAGCTCATGTTGGGTGTCTACTATGAGTTTTCCCTTTTTTCCGTCTTCAACGGAGTTCTCTTCCCCATCAATCAATTCATCATTAGGCTCCTCTTTGGCAAGAGTGGATTGAGGGTTTATCTTTTCAAGTGCTTGCCTCCTTTTGAAATTATAGTATCGATGCTAGACTTGAGGGTTGAAGAAGGCGGCAACGGAGGACCACTGGGTGTCACAAGTTGTAAAGGAGTAAGGATATTAGAGGTAGAGGGAAGTGTTAAATAGGACAAGACCTTGGCAAGAGTTGCCATGCAATTGTCTTGTTTCCTTTGAAATTTCCGTTGTTCTTGAATCTAGGCTTGAAGATTGTTCTCCTCATGAGGAAGGTTGAAGTGAGTGGAATGATGGTGAAGGTTAGGTTGCTTCAAGTGTAGTGATTGGTAAGGTAAATGAAGAAGAGTTAGTGGTGAGAATGGCAAAGGGACTTGAGAGTATAGTAGTTGTGTCTCATGTAGGGGATATGGAGCATGAACATGTCGAGGGGCAAAATTGTAATGATGGTGGGTTCTTCTAGGTATGAGAGGTTGATAGGCATTATTATCATAGGGTCCATGCGAAGGTCCATGTTGCCAAGAATTGCTTGCTTGCGACTCTCCCTCAAATTGGCCTCCCATATTTTGATGCAACCCGATGTTGGTATTGTCATCCCCTACAACATGATAACAGCCAAACTCCAAGGCAAAAGGGTGATAGCTCATGGTGAGAAGAAAAGATAAGACTCAATGATATTAACGAAAGTAATAAACAGATGAATATATACCTTAACTATCTCTATTTACCTAGGACTAAACAAATAAAAACGTTAGTTACTACTACTAGTTAGATAGAGGCGCCATCTACCAATTAGTGTCAAGTAACAAACAAAGATCAAGTATTCACACTATTCACATATTCACAACAACCAAAACTATAGCACTCATTGCACTTAGTATCCCCGACAACGGCGCCAAAAACTTGGTAGGAGGATGATCGTCGGTTAAGAATTCTCACAAAAATAATTACACTGATAGCATAGTTCTCAACCAACAAACAATCCTCCATCAAAGTTTGGACGTACAAAGGTTGTCACTCTACAAAACAAATATAAACCGAGAGTTTTAATTCCCGGGTCGTCTTCCAAGGACTAGTGATCAATGAGTGTGCAATTTCGATTATAAAGGCAACAAGATTTCAATGAAGAGATAAACAATTAAAGGAATAAAAGAACATTTAAAATTGCAAGTAATGAACTAATAAAAGAACTAGCTATGTAATATGAACAAGTAAGCTATAAAAGTGATTGATGTATGTATGTGTGTGTGTGATTCAAAACATAAGTGGAATCTTGGCTTGGGATGAGCTAGGGAATCGTTTCTTTGTTGGAACCACAACTATGACAATTGTAATGGATTAATCTCACTTAGTTAACCCTCACATTGGAGAGTAGGTTAAGTGAGCATAGTTGTTCCTAATCCATAAATCCTAACACACTTGCTAATTACCTTAGCAACAAATTAATGTTAGTGGAAACAAGAACAATTAACAATCCAAGAATCATCACTAAATGTTAGACATTCTAACTCTATGATACCAATTGCTCATTTTCCCCAAGCCAAGAGGTGGAAATTTAGCCCATAATCAAAATTGACATTTCTACAAACACTTGGTGGGCAAAAACATAAATCATGACAAAATTGAGAAAATGCTTTAAACTATGAGCAACAAATGATCAAAAGCAACAATAGCAACTCAACCAAGCATATAATAATCATCAATCATCAAAATCATCAACAAGAAAGCAAAATTGCAAAAAGTATATATATTAACACTATGACTTTAATTATAAGAAAGAGTATCAAAATTGTAACTATAAAGAGTAGTAATTATGAGATACTTACAATGGAGGCTGATAGCGCGAAATTGTGAACAATACTTTTCACAACTCTCATAATCCCCGGTAATGAACCCCAAAAACTTGGTGTTTCAATACCATGGCATAAACACAACTTCGCACAACTAACCAGCAAGTGCACTGGGTCGTCCAAGTAATAAACCTTACGCGAGTAAGGGTCGATCCCACGGAGATTGTTGGTATGAAGCAAGCTATGGTCACCTTGTAAATCTTAGTCAGGCAGACTCAAATGGATATAGGTAATAAACGCATAAAGCATAAAGATAAAGATAGAGATACTTATGTATATCATTGGTGAGAGCTTCAGACAAGCGAATGAAGATGCCTTCCCTTCCGTCTCTCTGCTTTCCTACAGTCTTCATCCAATCCTTCTTACTCCTTTCCATGGCAAGCTTATGCAAGGGTTTCACCGTTGTCAGTGGCTACCTCCCATCCTCTCATTGGAAATGTTCAACGCACCCTGTCACGGCACGGCTATCCATCTGTCGGTTCTCAATCAGGCCGGAATAGAATCCAGTGATTCTTTTGCGTCTGTCACTAACGCCCCGCCTTCAGGAGTTTGAAGTACGTCACAGTCATTCAATCATTGAATCCTACTCAGAATACCACAGACAAGGTTAGACCTTCCGGATTCTCTTGAATGCCGCCATCAGTTCTCGCCTATACCACGAAGACTCTGATCTCACGGAATGGCTGGCTCGTTTGTCAGGCGAGCACTCAGTTGTCAGGCGATCAACCATGCATCGTGTTATCAGGAATCCAAGAGATATTCACTAGAGCTTTGATTGCTTGTAGAACAAGAGTGGTTGTCAGTCACCTTGTTCATGAGTGAGAATGATGATGAGTGTCACGGTTCATCACATTCATCAACTTGAAGAACAAGTGATATCTTGGACAAAGAACAAGCGGAATTGAATAGAAGAACAATAGTAATTGCATTAATACTCGAGGTACAGCAGAGCTCCACACCTTAATCTATGGTGTGTAGAAACTCCACCGTTGAAAATACATAAGAACAAGGTCTAGGCATGGCCGAATGGCCAGCCTCCCAATGATCTAAGAACTAGATGTCCGAAGATGATCAAAGGATCAAAAACAATCTAAAGATGAAAATAAAATAGCAAAAGGTCCTACTTATAGAAAACTAGTAGCCTAGGGTGTACAGAGATGAGTAAATGACATAAAAATCCACTTCCGGGCCCACTTGGTGTGTGCTTGGGCTGAGCAAATGAAGCATTTTCGTGTAGAGACTCTCCTTGGAGTTAAACGCCAGCTTTTATGCCAGTTTGGGCGTTTAACTCCCATTTAGGTGCCAGTTCCGGCGTTTAACGCTGGAATTTCTTGAGGTGACTTTGAACGCCGGTTTGGGCCATCAAATCTTGGGAAAAGTATGGACTATCATATATTGCTGGAAATCCCAGGATGTCTACTTTCCAACGCCGTTGAGAGCGCGCCAATTGGGCTTCTGTAGCTCCAGAAAATCCACTTCGAGTGCAGGGAGGTCAGAATCCAACAGCATCTGCAGTCCTTTTGAGTCTCTGGATCAGATTTTTGCTCAGATCCCTCAATTTCAGCCAGAAAATACCTGAAATCACAGAAAAACACACAAACTCATAGTAAAGTCCAGAAAAGTGAATTTTAACTAAAAACTAATAAAAATATACTAAAAACTAACTAGATCATACTAAAAACATACTAAAAACAATGCCAAAAAGCGTACAAATTATCCGCTCATCACAACACCAAACTTAAATTGTTGCTTGTCCTCAAGCAACTGAAGATCAAATAGAATAAAAAGAAGAGAATATGCAATGAACTCCAAAAACATCTATGAAGATCAGTATTAATTAGATGAGCGGGGCTTTTAGCTTTTTGCCTCTGAATAGTTTTGGCATCTCACTCTATCCTTTGGAATTCAGAATGATTGGCTTCTTTAGGAACTCAGAATCCAGATAGTGTTATTGATTCTCCTAGTTAAGTATGATGATTCTTGAACACAGCTACTTTATGAGTCTTGGCCGTGGCCCAAAGCACTCTGTCTTCCAGTATTACCACCGGATACATACATGCCACAGACACATAATTGGGTGAACCTTTTCAGATTGTGACTCAGCTTTGCTAAAGTCCCCAATTAGAGGTGTCCAGGGTTCTTAAGCACACTCTTTTTGCCTTGGATCACAACTTTATTTCTTTCTTTTTCTTTCTTTTTCTCTTTTTTTTTCGTTTTTTTTTTCGCTTGCTTTCTCTCTCTTTTTTTTTTGTATTCACTGCTTTTTCTTGCTTCAAGAACCATTTTTAATGATTTTTCAGATCCTCAGTAACATGTCTCCTTTTTCATCATTCTTTCAAGAGCCAACCTTCATGAACCACAAATTCAAGATACATATGCACTGTTTAAGCATACATTCAGAGAACAAGAGTATTGCCACCACATCAAAATAATTAAACTATTATAAAATTCAAAATTCATGCAATTCTTTCTTTTTTTTCTCAATTAAGCACGTTTTTCTTTTAAGAAAGGTGATGGATTCATAGGACATTCATAACTTTAAGGCATAGACACTAAGACACTAATGATCACAAGACACAGACATGGATAAACATAAGCATAAAATTCGAAAAACAGAAGAATAAAGAACAAGGAAGTTAAAGAATGGGTCCACCTTAGTGATGGCGGCTCTTTCTTCCTCTTGAAGATCCTATGGAGTGCTTGAGCTCCTCAATGTCTCTTCCTTGTCTTTGTTGCTCCTCCCTCATGATTCTTTGGTCTTCTCTAATTTCATGAAGGATGATGGAGTGTTCTTGATGCTCCACCCTTAGTTGTCCCATGTTGGAACTCAATTCTCCTAGGGAGGTGTTCAGTTGCTCCCAATAGTTTTGTGGAGGAAAGTGCATCCCTTGGGGTATCTCAGGGATCTCATGATGAGTGGGGTCTCTTGTGTGCTCCATCCTTTTCTTAGTGATGGGCTTATCCTCATCAATAGGGATGTCTCCCTCTATGTCAACTCCCACTGAATAACAGAGGTGACAAATGAGATGAGGAAAGGCTAACCTTGCTAAGGTAGAGGACTTGTCCGCCACCTTATAGAGTTCTTGGGCTATAACCTCATGAACTTCCACTTCTTCTCCAATCATGATGCTATGAATCATGATGGCCCGGTCTAGAGTAACTTCGGACCGGTTGCTAGTGGGAATGATTGAGCGTTGAATGAACTCCAACCATCCTCTAGCCACGGGTTTGAGGTCATGCCTTCTCAATTGAACCGGCTTGCCTCTTGAATCTCTCTTCCATTGTGCGCCCTCTTCACATATGACTGTGAGGACTTGGTCCAACCTTTGATCAAAGTTGACCCTTCTAGTGTAAGGATGTTCATCTCCTTGCATCATGGGCAAGTTGAACGCCAACCTCACACTCTCCGGACTAAAATCCAAGTATTTCCCCCGAACCATAGTAAGATAATTCTTTGGATCCGGGTTCACACTTTGATCATGGTTCTTGGTGATCCATGCATTGGCATAGAACTCTTGAACCATCAAGATTCCGACTTGTTGAATGGGGTTGGTAAGGACTTCCCAACCTCTTCTTCGGATCTCATGTCGGATCTCCGGATATTCACCCTTTTTGAGTGAAAAGGGGACCTCGGGGATCACCTTCTTCAAGGCCACAACTTCATAGAAGTGGTCTTGATGCACCCTTGAGATGAATCTATCCATCTCCCATGACTCGGAGGTGGAAGCTTTTGCCTTCCCTTTCCTCTTTCTAGAGGTTTCTCCGGCCTTGGATGCCATAAATGGTTATGGAAAATGAAAAAGCAACGCTTTTACCACACCAAACTTAAAAGGTTTGCTCGTCCTCGAGCAAAAGAAGAAAGAAGAGAGTAGAAGAAGAAGAAATGAGGGAGAATGAGATGGCTTTGTATTCGGCCAAAGAAGGGGAGAAGTGGTGTTTAGGTTGTGTGAAAATGAAGGAGTGAAGAAGGGTATTTATAGGAGAGAGGGGAGATGGATTTCGGCCATTATGGGTGGGTTTGGGAGGGAAAGTGGTTTGAATTTGAAGGGCGAGGTTGGTGGGGTTTTGTGAAGGATGGATGTGAGTGGTGAATAGAAAGATGGGATTTGATAGGTGAAGGGTTTTTGGGGAAGAGGTATTGAGGTGATTGGTGAATGGGGAAAGAAGAGAGAGGGTGGTGGTGGGGTTGGTGGGGGTCCTGTGGTGTCAAGGAAAAGTCATCCCTGCACCAAATGTTGCTCAAAATCACGTTTTGAGTCATTTCTGGCGTTAAACGCCGGGCTGGTGCCCATTCCTGGCGTTTAACGCCAGGTTCTTGCCCTTTTCTGGCGTTTAACGCCAGTCTGGTGCCCCTTTCTGGCGTTAAACGCCCAGAATGGTGCCAGACTGGGCGTTAAACGCCCAACTGCTAGCCTCACTGGCGTTTAAACGCCAGTGGGTTCTTCCTCCATGGTGTGCTGTTTTTCTTCCTGTTTTTCATTTTGTTTTTGCTTTTTCAATGGATTTTGTGACTTCTTATGATCATCAACCTACAAAAAACATAAAATAACAAAGGGAAATAGATAAAATATAATAATTGGGTTGCCTCCCAACAAGCGCTTCTTTAATGTCAGTAGCTTGACAGAGGGCTCTCATGGAGCCTCACAGATACTCAGAGCAGTGTGGGAACCTCCCAACACCAAACTTAGAGTTTGAATGTGGGGGTTCAACACCAAACTTAGAGTTTGGTTGTGGCCTCCCAACACCAAACTTAGAGTTTGACTGTGGGGGCTCTGTTTGTCTCTGATTTGAGAGAAGCTCTTCATGCTTCTTCTCCATGGTGACAGAGGGATATCCTTGAGCCTTAAACACCAAGGATTTTTCATTCACTTGAATGATCAGTTCACCTCTATCAACATCAATCACAGCCTTTGCTGTGGCTAGGAAGGGTCTGCCAAGGATGATGGATTCATCCATGCACTTCCCAGTCTCTAGGACTATGAAATCAGTAGGGATGTAATGGTCTTCAACTTTTACCAAAACATTCTCTACAAGTCCATGAGCTTGTTTTCTTGAGTTGTCTGCCATCTCCAGTGAGATTCTTGCAGCTTGTACCTCAAAGATCCCTAGCTTCTCCATTACAGAGAGAGGCATGAGGTTCACACTTGACCCTAAGTCACACAGGGCCTTCTTGAAGGTCATGGTGCCTATGGTACAAGGTATGGAAAACTTCCCAGGATCTTGTCTCTTTTGAGGTAATTTCTGCCTAGACAAGTCATCCAGTCCTTTGGTGAGCAAGGGAGGTTCATCTTCCCAAGTCTCATTTCCAAATAACTTGTCATTTAGCTTCATGATTGCTCCAAGGTATTTAGCAACTTGCTCTTCAGTGACATACTCATCCTCTTCAGAGGAAGAATACTCATCAGAGCTCATGAAAGGCAGAAGTAAGTCCAATGGAATCTCTATGGTCTCATTTTGAGCCTCAGATTCCCATGGTTTCTCATTGGGGAACTCAGAGGGGGTTGGTGCACGCCCATTGAGGTCTTCCTCAGTGGCGTCCACCTCCTCTCTTTCCTCTCCATATTCGGCTATGGTTATGGCTTTGCACTCTCCTTTTGGATTTTCTTCTGTATTACTTGGGAGAGTACTAGGAGGGAGTTCAGTAACCTTCTTGCTCAGTTGTCCCACTTGTGCCTCCAAATTCCTAATGGAGGACCTTGTTTCAGTCATGAAACTTTGAGTGGTTTTGATTAGATCAGAGACCATAGTTGCTAAGTCAGAGGGGTTCTGCTTAGAACTCTCTGTCTGTTGCTGAGAAGATGATGGAAAAGGCTTGCCATTGCTAAACCTGTTTCTTCCACCATTATTGTTGTTGAAACCTTGTTGAGGTCTCTCTTGATTCTTCCATGAGAAATTTGGATGATTTCTCCATGAAGAATTATAGGTGTTTCCATAGGGTTCTCCTAGGTAATTCACCTCTTCCATTGAAGGGTTCTCAGGATCATAAGCTTCTTCCTCAGATGAAGCATCCTTAGTACTGCCAGGTGCATTTTGCATTCCAGACAGACTTTGAGAAATCAAATTGACTTGTTGAGTCAATATCTTGTTCTGAGCCAAAAAGGCATTCAGAGCATCAATCTCAAGAACTCCTTTCTTCTGACTTGTCCCATTGTTCACAGGATTCCTTTCAGAAGTGTACATGAATTGGTTATTTGCAACCATCTCAATTAGTTCCTGAGCCTCTGTAGGCGTCTTCTTCAGATGAAGAGATCCTCCAGCAAAGCTATCCAAAGACATCTTGGATAGTTCAGAGAGACCATCATAGAAAATACCTATGATGCTCCATTCAGAAAGCATGTCTGAGGGACATTTTCTGATTAATTGTTTGTATCTTTCCCAAGCTTCATAGAGGGATTCTCCATCCTTCTGTCTGAAGGTTTGGACTTCCACTCTAAGCTTACTCCATTTTTGAGGTGGAAAGAACTTTGCCAAGAAGGTATTGACTAGCTTTTCCCAAGAGTCCAGGCTATCTTTAGGTTGTGAGTCCAACCATATTCTAGCTCTGTCTCTTACAGCAAAAGGGAATAGCATCAGTCTGTAGACCTCAGGGTCAACCCCATTAGTCTTGACTGTGTCACAGATTTGCAAGAACTCAGCTAAAAACTGATGAGGATCTTCCATTGGAAGTCCATGGAATTTGCAATTCTGTTGCATTAGAGAAACTAATTGAGGCTTAAGCTCAAAGTTGTTTGCTCCAATAGCAGGGATAGAGATGCTTCTTCCATAGAAGTTGGGAGTAGGTGCAGTAAAGTCACCCAGCACCTTCCTTGCATTGTTGGCATTGTTGTTGTTTTCGGCTGCCATGTGTTCTTCTTCTTTGAAGAATTCGGTCAGGTCCTCTAAAGAGAGTTGTGCTTTGGCTTCTCTTAGCTTTCTCTTCAAGGTCCTTTCAGGTTCAGGGTCAGCTTCAACAAGAATGCCTTTGTCTCTGCTCCTGCTCATATGAAAGAGAAGAGAACAAGAAGATGTGGAATCCTCTATGTCACAGTATAGAGATTCCTTGAGGTGTCAGAGGAAACGAAAAATAGAAGAAGGAGGTAGAAGAATTCGAACTTGATTAGATAGAGTTCGAATTGTGCATTAAGAAGGAGTAGTACTCCATAAATAGAAGGATGTGGGAAGAAGGGAAGAGAATTTTCGAAAATTAAGTAAAAGAGTTTGAAAATATTTTTGAAAAACACTACTTGATTTTCGAAAATGAAAGTGGAAAAGAAATCAAGTGATTTTTGAAAAAGATTTTGAAATTAGAATTCAAAAAGATTTGATTGAAAATTATTTTGAAAAAGATGTGGTTAAGAAGATATGATTGGTTTTTAAAAAATGTGATTGAGAAAATATGATTTGAAAACAATTTTAAAAAGATTTGATTTTAAAAATTAATAACTTGGCTATCAAGAAAAGATATGATTCAAACATTAAACCTTTCTCAACAGAAAAGGCAACATACTTGAAATGTTCAATCAAATCATTAATTGTTAGCAAGAATCTTTGAAAAAGGAAAGAAATTGATTTTGAAAACATTTGATTGAAAAGATATGATTTGAAAAAGATTTGATTTTGAAAAACTTTGAAAACTTGAAAAAAAATTGATTTGAAAAAAACAAAATCTTCCCCCTTTGCCATCCTGGCGTTAAACGCCCAGAATGGCATCCATTCTGGCGTTTAACGCCCAAAATGCACCCTTTTTGGGCGTTAAACGCCCAACCAGGTACCCTGGCTGGCGTTTAAACGCCAGTCTGTCCTTCTTCACTGGGCGTTTTGAACGCCCAGCTTTTTCTGTGCAATTCCTCTGCTGTATGTTCTGAATCTTCAATTCTCTGTATTATTGACTTGAAAAGACACAAATTAAAAATATTTTTGGATTTTTAATAGTGAAGAATAATCAAAATGCAAATCAAATAATAATGTATGCAAGACACCAAACTTAGCAGTTTGTATACCACTGACACTAACAATATGAGAATGCATATGAGACACACAAAATACTTCATGTCAATAGAATTCAAAGATCAGAGCAAGTAAATCATCAAGAACATCTTGAAGATCACTAAGACACATGAATGCATGCAATTGACACCAAACTTAAGATGAGACACTAGACTCAAACAAAAAATTTTTTTGGATTTTATGATTTTTTTGAATTTTTTTTTGTGTTTTTTGAAAATTAAGTGGAAAAAGATATCAAAATTCTTAATGAGAATTCCAGGAATCAGTGCAATGCTAGTCTAAGACTCCGGTCCAGGAATTAGACATGGCTTCACAGCCAGCCAAGCTTTCAAAGAAAGCTTCGGTCCAAAACACTAGACATGGCTAATGGCCAGCCAAGCCTTAGCAGATCATTGCTCCAATAGCAAGATTGATAGAGATCAACAAGCTCTTGTGATGATCAGTTGAAACCTCGGTCCAATAAGATTAGACATGGCTTCTCAGCCAGCCAGACTTCAACAAATCATCATGAAACTCTAGAATTCATCTTCAAGAATTTCGAAAAAAAAATACCTAATCTAAGCAAGTAAGCTATAAAAGTGATAAACACAACTTCGCACAACTAACCAGCAAGTGCACTGGGTCGTCCAAGTAATAAACCTTACGCGAGTAAGGGTCGATCCCACGGAGATTGTTGGTATGAAGCAAGCTATGGTCACCTTGTAAATCTTAGTCAGGCAGACTCAAATGGATATAGGTAATAAACGCATAAAGCATAAAGATAAAGATATAGATACTTATGTATATCATTGGTGAGAGCTTCAGACAAGCGAATGAAGATGCCTTCCCTTCCGTCTCTCTGCTTTCCTACAGTCTTCATCCAATCCTTCTTACTCCTTTCCATGGCAAGCTTATGCAAGGGTTTCACCGTTGTCAGTGGCTACCTCACATCCTCTCATTGGAAATGTTCAACGCACCCTGTCACGGCACGGCTATCCATCTGTCGGTTCTCAATCAGGCCGGAATAGAATCCAGTGATTCTTTTGCGTCTGTCACTAACGCCCCGCCTTCTGGAGTTTGAAGCACGTCACAGTCATTCAATCATTGAATCCTACTCAGAATACCACAGACAAGGTTAGACCTTCCGGATTCTCTTGAATGCCGCCATCAGTTCTCGCCTATACCACGAAGACTCTGATCTCACGGAATGGCTGGCTCGTTTGTCAGGCGAGCACTCGGTTGTCAGGCGATCAACCATGCATCGTGTTATCAGGAATCCAAGAGATATTCACTAGAGCTTTGATTGCTTGTAGAACAAGAGTGGTTGTCAGTCACCTTGTTCATGAGTGAGAATGATGATGAGTGTCACGGTTCATCACATTCATCAAGTTGAAGAACAAGTGATATATTGGACAAAGAACAAGCGGAATTGAATAGAAGAACAATAGTAATTGCATTAATACTCGAGGTACAGCAGAGCTCCACACCTTAATCTATGGTGTGTAGAAACTCCACCGTTGAAAATACATAAGAACAAGGTCTAGGCATGGCCGAATGGCCAGCCTTCCAATGATCTAAGAACTAGATGTCCGAAGATGATCAAAGGATCAAAAACAATCTAAAGATGAAAATAAAATAGCAAAAGGTCCTACTTATAGAAAACTAGTAGCCTAGGGTGTACAGAGATGAGTAAATGACATAAAAATCCACTTCTGGGCCCACTTGGTGTGTGCTTGGGCTGAGCAAATGAAGCATTTTCGTGTAGAGACTCTCCTTGGAGTTAAACGCCAGCTTTTATGCCAGTTTGGGCGTTTAACTCCCATTTAGGTGCCAGTTCCGGCGTTTAACGCTGGAATTTCTTGAGGTGACTTTGAACGCCGGTTTAGGCCATCAAATCTTGGGCAAAGTATGGACTATCATATATTGCTGGAAAGCCCAGAATGTCTACTTTCCAACGCCGTTGAGAGCGCGCCAATTGGGCTTCTGTAGCTCCAGAAAATCCACTTCGAGTGCAGGGAGGTCAGAATCCAACAGCATCTGCAGTCCTTTTGAGTCTCTGGATCAGATTTTTGCTCAGATCCCTCAATTTCAGCCAGAAAATACCTGAAATCACAGAAAAACACACAAACTCATAGTAAAGTCCAGAAAAGTGAATTTTAACTAAAAACTAATAAAAATATACTAAAAACTAACTAGATCATACTAAAAACATACTAAAAACAATGCCAAAAAGCGTACAAATTATCCGCTCATCAGAGGCTACCACAAACCAAGATAAAAAATGGAAATGGCATTTGAAATATAAAACCCTAATATAAACCCTAATAGTGATGAGAGAAAACTTAGAGAAAAACTAAACTAAAGCTTCCTACTACTATTCGAAAAACTACCCTAATGATATGCTATGCCTCTTTAATGTTTGCCCCCTCCAATATGAGCTCTTAGCAATAGAATTGGGCCTCCAAGCCCTTCAAAATGTGAGTCATGTGTATTTTTAATGAAGGCATGTGCGGGCTCTTGTGTGTACGCACACACGTGTGCGCACGCACACTTTGCCGAATTCTCAGGTTGTGCGTATGCACAAGAGATTGTGCGCACGCACACTTTGCGATACTTGGGATGCTTGTGCAACACGCACGATGCTATGCACTCGCACACTTTGCTCTGCTCTGCTGCCTGTGCATACGCACAAGGTGCTGTGCGCACGCACACAACGCTTTGCTCTTCTCCTTTGTTTCTTCATGCTTCCTCCTCCTTGCATGCTCTTCTTCCATCCTCACCAAGCCATTCCTACCTTATACATCTAAAATCACTCACAAATAACATCAAGGTATCGAATGGAAGGAAATTGGAATAAAATAGGCTAAATTAGGCACAAAAGAGCATGTTTTCATAATCAAGCACAATTTAGGAGGAATGCTCAAAAGCATGCTATTTAATGGAATAAGTGTAGGTTTATATGATGAAATCCTCTCAATTCTAACAAAATATTATCAGAAAATATGGATTCATCAATATCCTAAATAGCACGAAAGAAAAAATGACCCAGATTATGCAACGAAGCACAATCAGTCCATCCTTCAAGCTCACGAGGACAAACTAGGCTCTGATACCACTAAACGTAACACCCTATCACCCCAAGCCTTACCTCTAGCCATAAAGCGAAGGGTAACAAAGACAGTTCTAAAGCTCATAATATATTATATATAAAAAGAAGTAACAGTACTAGAAGTCTGATGAAAGAATAAAAGCTCAAAGTCGCATAAAGCAGAATTACAAAGCGCGAAGCGTTCAGACACGATAACCAAACGTGTTGGCACGAGAAGAACAACACATAATATACAATAAAACCTTGTAAATACCTCCAGGATATACAAGGTAATAATAATCAAAGTACACAAGGGTTTTGAAGAGACTTACCCTACCCAACGATATAAGGGGCAAAACCCAACAATATTCTAATACTAGATCACCGCTAAATAACCAAAACCACAAAAACTACACAAAAATAAAACCTAAAAATGTGAAACTATTAGGGATAGAAACTGGAGCAGGATTTTGAAAATATTACCACTTTGTTTAGGTAGAAACGAAGAGCTCGACGAGAGTTTTGTGTGGCCATAAACAGTACACAAATCGGAGCACTGTAGCTCAAGATATGGCGAGAACAAAGAGAAGGTGAATAATGTTTCTTCTTTCCTCTTCTCTCACCTCCCGCCCCTTTCTTTATGTTAGGGTGAAAATGAGCTAAAATGCTCATTAGTTGTACTTATATATGTTGGACTAGGGCACAATTCGGGCCTGGTCCAACCGCTTTATGTTTTAGGTTTGTTTGGCCCAACTTTGGGCCAAAACCTTTAAGATTAGCGTCCGGTTTTTAATTCTAAATTATTTTTGTCTTTCCAAATTAGTAAATTCAATTTTCAAAATATTATTTTAAAAATTTTCGCAAAAAGATACCTTTTTCCACTCAAAAAAATCTACTGAATTCAAATTTTACTTTTATGTCTTTAAATTAAGATGTCTAATTTTTTGAAGTTATTCCGAACAATTAAATTGTTATTTTATTTTATCTACGCACTTAGTTCGATTCCGATTCTTACTCTCCCCAAGTACGTCACCATTACCTTAACCTAGCTGCCTCTTTGTATGAACACTAACTTAAGCATCAGAGTGTCCTTGCATGTGACTCCACCCGCCAACCGACCGACTACTCGCTAGCGCAGCTCCCCACCTTAGAACCCACACTCAGGTCTTGATCCTCCTCGTTACACCCCGTAACTAACCAACTCAACGAATCAATGAACAATTTATAACTATACTTGATGGTGAAGTAAAAAGTAAAAATTCATTACATCATAAAACCTAAAGTCCAACAAATTCAGACATGAGATAAAGGGAATTATTTGTCTGATGCCATAATTTGTAAAGAGGATGAAATATATGTATATATTGATGTGTAAAGGTAATGTGGTACAATAAATATTCAATAATTCTCAGTCAATGTAACAGTAATATATAACTGTAAAGTAAATGGAGGAAGAAAACAAAATAAGAAAATTATATTGACAGTAATTACAGAATTAAGAGGATAGTTGTGAAGTCAAGCCATTGGGTTAATTGTGAATTTTAGACACCTAAAAAGAAAGAAGAAGAACAAAAAATTAAGGAGAATAAAAAATTGAAAGGAGAAAAGCATAACAGAATTATGAAAGAAAAGAAAAATATCACATTATGCCCCCACTCATAGCCTTCCGAATCAGTATTTATAATTCTAATTCTCTTGATTCTTTTTAATTCTTGATGTAACGGGTCATTCTCTATGTATTTTTTTTCTATAATTAAATTTTTTCAATTAAAATACTTGTATTTTCCATTCCGTCATAATTTTGTGTTGCGTGACCTAATTTTGTATTCATACACCTAGCATAATTATTCTAACTATATGTGAGCATGTATCAAAACAATCCATTGGCCCCAAACTGTTTAGTCAGAGTCTACTCTAAAATAACTTGATTACAATTACACTTATGAGTCATCACATCATAGCCAGTCTTTTTGCACTGTCCTTACCGTCATTTAATTCTTCTTTCATGGACCTTTAGGGTATTACACAGCACACTAAACAACAATACTTTATTGGCAACCGTCTGTATATGGTATATTGTTACTCTAATAAAGTAGCTGGAACATGTGAAAATTTTTCTACCCTTTTATATTTAGAATTTTGCTTTTATGTTCTGAATAGTCAGAAATATCCCTGTCTAAATTATAATATTCTAAAGTTGCCCTTTTCTTTATATAACCCTATTTCTTTATCACGCCTTTCTCCTAACGTGAACTGCAACTGAGGAGAGAGACCAGCTGAGGTGTTTCGAGCTGTGAAGCGGTGAAGCCAGCCAAACTACCGCCGTGTCAGTGCTCCCTCACCGTTGCCGTCGCTAGTGAATGCACCACTGCTTCGGTGCATCAACTGCCCCTTCTTTCATGCGTGACTTCTCCCAAGCGAAGTTTTGTGATCTTTTATATTTGTGCTCTTTATGGTGCTATTTGCTTGTGATTTCTGATTTCATAGTTCTCTTGAATTGGCTATTACATTACATTCTTACTTATGGTACCATAGTAATTGATCTTTGTGTTGAATTCTCTTTTACCAATATGTTTCATGCAGCACCTTTTGTGATTAGCATCGAAGTCATTTTCATGTTCGTTTTTCAACCAAAAAAAAAGAAAAATGGATAGTTTGTTATTGATGTTTGTCTTTGTCATATGGCTGATATATAAGCATATTTTTATTAAAATGAAAGCTTTTTTGTTTATAATTAAAAAATGGAACTGTCAATATGATAATCAATGAGGCATAATCAGAAAATTATACTAATACTTGTGTTTGTTGCAGCTTCGATTGTAAACTATAATTGAGAATAAATTCACGAGTTGTATTAGGTCTCTACCAAGCTTTATGCTATTTTGTCATCTGAGTTGGTATGGCATTGGATAAGGGTTTATGGTTTTAGAGTTTGTAGAATTGCTTATTGAGTCATTCTAGTTTTGATGATGGTGTGGCTCTTGAATCAAATATTGTTTGTTCTTTTACTATTCTCTAGTCAATAATGCACAACTCCTGCAGCACAATTAAAGAATCTAAGAGGGAGTGTATTATTTTTTAGTTATTATTGGATTCTGAACAATGATAACTGTAGGAATCCTGATTATTATTATTATTATTAAAGTCAAATAATCTATTGCAATCAAGGTTCTAAAAATCGGACCGGATCGGCCGGTTCGATCGGATTAACCGAGAACCGGTCATTTGGCCGGTCTGATTGATCTCTAACAATGTTTTAAAAACCGGTTCGGACCAGCCAGTCAAACCGATACAACCATGAACCAGACACAAAGACGGTTCGGGCAATCAGCACAACCGCGAAATATGAAAACCAGAGTTAAACCCATGAACCGGCCGGTAATCGGTCAGTCAAACCGAACCGTGACCCGGCCAGTTTTTGGGGTGGGTAGCAAAATACTGCCGTTTCAACGAATGAAACCATAAATCAATGTTCTGAATCCCTAATTGCCTTCAGCCTTTCACAATTCTCGTCGAGCAAGGTTTTGAGAATGCCATCACAGTCTCACACGGCCACACGGATTCGTGTCGAGCAGTCACCTACGTCGTCGGCGTCGCGCAGTCACCTCTGTCGAGCAGTTACCTCCGTCGCGCAGTCACCTCCATCGCGCAGTCACCTTCTTCGACCAGTGACCTCTGTCGTGCAGCAGCCGTCGTCCGTTGGAACTTGGAACAGCCACCTCCATCGCGCAGCAGCCGTCATCCCTTGAAGGTGCTCCATCACTGCTTGGTTCACTCAGCGTCACTGTCTCCCAAGTCCCACTCTCCCTATTGCATGTTTTGTTGAAGCCTTGAAGGTGCCTTTGAGCTTCCATAGTTCCAGGTAATTTTTTTAGTTATGAACTTATGATTATTTGATTGAATCATTGAATAACTGTTGCATGATGAACTCTGATAATGTGACTCTGATACTGTGAACTATGTTTGTTGAGTAGCTCTTTGATTTTGTGACATGATGAACTCCGAAACTGTGAACTCTGAACTAATCCTACTAAACTGAACTAGATTTTGTCACATGATGAACTGCTAAACTGTGAACTCTTTGAAAGAGTAGCTCTTTGATTTTGCTTTGCTTACTGAATTGGATTTTGTTGTTTGTTGAATAATTGTGAATAATTTTGAATAATGTTGGATGTTGTTTGTTGTGAACTTGAGAGTTGAGATTATTGGGTTGGATTGCTGGTAATGTTTAGGTATGGATAAAAGTATCAACCAAGGACTACCTAGGAATAATAATGCTGAAAATAATTTTGCTTCGAATGAACGTTGTCTTCCTCCCGTGACTAACGAAAGTCAGTCACAAACTTCTAATGTTCGTGTGAAAACTGATTCTGCTTGGAGATACATTGCTTTACAAAATATTAATGGAAAACCGCATTACCAATGCTTATTTTGTCTGAGTACTTTTGGGGGCGGGAGAATTAATAGAATGAAAAAGTATTTGGCGAAGATAGGTGGAGACATTAAGAAGTGTTCTAAGTTCCCGTATAATGTAGAAAAACAAATGAAAATTGTATTGAAAGAGATTCAGAAAAAGTAAAACAAGTAAAAAGAAAGTAAGTTTTAACAAAGAGGGTACTGATGAGAGTGAGGATGCAATTGATGAAGTAATAGCGCAAGAAGAACAACAAACTCCAAGTTAGTTACCAACTAAGGAGGTTATTGGAGGTGATCCAAAAAAGAAAGCAAAAACCATTATTCCTCCTATGTTTGCACCAAGAGCAACTCTGGGGAGTCAACCAAGTCTAAAAAGTGTGTTTTAAAACAAAGAGGCTCTTCATGAAGTTGATAAGCAAGTGGCTAGATGGCTTTTGGATTGTAGGATTCCTTTCAATGCGGTTATGGCACCCTTTTTCAAGATATGTTGGATGGTGTTGCTGGCATTGGGCCTGGTTATAAAGGTCCTTCTTATGATACATTGAGGTTAACTTATTAGCCGATCTCAAAAGGGAGTGTCAAATGTTTGTTGATAGCTATAGGTCTGCTTGGAAAGAAACTGGATAGACTCTCATGGCTGATGGTTGGACATATCAAAGGCAAAGAACGTTGATTAATTTTTTGGTTTATTGTTCGAAAGGGTTGTGCTTTGTGAAATCTGTAGATGCCTTAAGTATGGTTAAAAATGCTTCAAGCTTGTGTGACTTGTTTTCAGAGGTGATTGAATGGATTGGACCTGATAATATTGTTCATGTAGTGACAAATAATGCCGCAAATTTTGTTGCTGATGGTAGGCTTATTAATAAGAAATTTGAAAATATTCACTGGTCACCTTGTGCTGCTCATTGCTTGAATCTTAATCTAAAAGATATAAGCAGCATGCCACATATTTCTAACCTTGTAACACGTGATTCGAAGATTACGGTGCTTGTGTATAATCATACGGTGTTCTTGCCCTGGCTAAGACAAAGAACTGATTGGAGGGAGATTGTTCGTCCATGTGCAACTCGTTTTGCCACTGTCTTCCTCACATTGATGAGTATCTTTGAGCGCAAATCAGATTTACAATCATTGGTTGTTGATACACACTTTACCGGACACAAATTAGGAAGGAGTACTAATGGTAGAGCTGTGAGTGCAATTATCCTAGACAATAAATTTTGGGATGATTGTTTTACTGCATGCCAAATTGTGAGTCCGTTGATTAAATTGCTGAAGTTGGTAGATGCCGATGATAAACCATCATTGGAAATTTTTTATGAAGGTATGCTGAGGTTAGCAAATGGAATCAAAGAAATGTTCAAGCATAGGAAGACTGCATATCAACCTTACACAGAGATTATCAACTCAAGATGGGACAAACACTTGAAAAAAAGTCTTCACGCAGCAGCTTATTTCTTGAATCCTGCTTGATTTTTTTCTGAAAATTATAGAAAAGCACCTGATGTCATGCAAGCTTTACTTGATCTTGTTACATTGCATTGCAATGTTAATAATTTAGATTTACTAGATGCAATGAAAGAAATACACTTATATAGAGATCGAAAGGAAAGCTTTGATAGGCCTGAAGCTATTCCAGCTGCAAAAAGACTTCAACCTGGTAATAATAACTGTTTGATAATAAGCTTTAGTTATTTACTTATTTTATGTTTTGGTTTCCTTAATTTGATAACTAATACTTGAGATATGGGATTGTAATATGTAGATGAATGGTGGATGTTGTTTGGTAGTTCTGCTCCATATTTACAAAATATGGCAGTTCGCATTCTTAGCCAAGCATCTGCTTCTTTAGGGTGTGAAAGAAATTGGAGCCTTTTTGATCAAATTCATACAACAAGAAGGAATAGATTGGATCATGATAGGCTAAGTGATATTGTGTATGTTACATATAATTTGTGTCTTAAATCCAGGTAATATATATTTCATCCTTTCATTTCATATCATTAGATTTTGTATAGTTAATATACTAGGCTTATCATATATTGTATTTAATTTGTTAGGAAGGAAAGAAAAAAAAGAAAGCAAAAGTTGCAATATGATCCAATCGATATTGAAAGTATTGATATGGTTGATTTTTGGGTGACGGAAGAGGTTGAAAGTATCTTCCAAGTAATATTGAAGACTTGCTTGGTAAGTATTATAGTTTATTGATCAGACAATAAATTACAATAGCTTTGATATTTAATTTATTGATAATGTGTTATATTTTGTTAGATGAGATTGATGTTGATTTAGATCAAGGTGGTGGTGGTGGTGGTAGTAGTACATTTTATGCTGCACCACTTGCTTTTTTTGGTCCAAGTAGTGGAAATGAAGGTGATGATATCAATGATGCAAATCTACAGCATGTTATGGAGGATTTTGATGATTGATGACAAACTTGGATCATTTTGATGTTGCTATGTTATGTTTGATTGGTTGTTTTGTTTTTTGACTTTTGAATTTGTATTTGAATGAGATTATAATATTCTGGTTTATGTAGTACTTTTAATTTAAAAGATATTTTCAAGTTTACATTAGACTATAATTATATTTTCATGTGTTTATTTATATTTTATTTATGATTTTATTATAAAACAGTTTTTTCGGTTCAACTACGGTCGAACCGGTTGAACGTATGAACCAATGAACCAGTAGCTAGAGCGGTTCGATGACCGGTTCGGCTTTTAGAACCTTGATCTCTAGAGTTGTTCTGGAAAAAATCGATTTAAAAACCGGTTGAACCAATGGTTAACCAGAAAATTGAGCGAACCGGCCGGGTTTTTTCAAGTCCCAGTTCGCTGATCCAACAATAAAAACGGTGATGTTTTGATTCCAGAGAAAAAATAAAAACCCAATGCTGAGTTATCCCCTTTCTTTCTCTAACAAACATACCCTCACCAACCCTAGATTCTTCTAAATGGTGAAACCCTATCAGAGCCACCATCACCATCTCCCCTTTCATTTTGCTCTTCTGTTCACGTCGCCAGAAGCTGAGGTCGGTTCGGGGTTATTGTTGGCATCGCCATTTTTCTGTCTGAGCTCTCTTTGTCATTGCTTCTTTGCTTTTCACTGTTGGTTGTTGCCGCTTCTCCACTCCTCGCCGTGGGTCGTCACTGCTTCTCCCCTCCTTGCCATGCACCATTTCTGCTTCTCACCTCCTCGTCATTTTTTGCTGTGGCCCCTTCTCGTCTCCCTGCCAGTCTTGTCGTCGCTATCTCTCTGCTCCGTACTGTGTCTCGCCGTTGTTGCTTCTCTGTTTCACGTACCTAATTTATGAAGATGGAAAATTCAGGAATGGAAACCTAATTTATAAAGGTTATTCATGCTTTTATATTATGTTTTTTTTGTTTAGTTAATTTAATTGTTCAGTTTTTGTGTATTCTGAGCTTCTTACTGTGCTGTGGAATTGCTTCTTCTTGTTCAAATTGAAGACTATAATGGATGATTATCTTCTATTATATCTGGAGCTGATATTGTTTGACCAAGCTTAGAAGTTGCTAATGTGTTATTGGTGGACGAAATTGTGATTCCTATTTTGTGCCTTTTGGCATCATTGTGAAATTATTCCTTTTAGAAATTGACCTTCTTTCACAACTCCGTTCAACTAACCAGCAAGTGTACTGGGTCGTCCAAGTAATAACCTTACGTGAGTAAGGGTCGAATCCACAGAGATTGTTGGTATGAAGCAAGCTATGGTCACCTTGTAAATCTCAGTTAGGCAGATTAAATATTGATTTATGGGTTTCGAAAATAGAAATAAGAAAATAAATAATAAAAGGGTTAGAAATACTTATGTAGATTCGTTGGTAGGAATTTCAGATAAGCGGAATGGAGATGCTGTAGAGCTCTCGGACGCCTGCTCTCCTATTCCTTCTACTCAATCCTTCTTACTCCTTTCCATGGCAAGCTTTGTATAGGGGTTCACCATCAACTGTGGCTACTTTCATCCTCTCGGGGAAATATCCTATGCGGCTGTCACTCGCACAGCTAACCAGTCTGGAGGCATCACCCATGGCTGATGGCTACATCCCATCCTCGCAGTGAAAGCTAATGCTCACGCACTCTGTCACAGTACGGCCAATCACCGGTTGGTTCCCGCTTCCTACTGGAATAGAATCCCTCTTTTGCGTCTGTCACTGACGCCCAGCAGGTTGCAAGTTTGAAGCACGTCACAGTCATTCATTACCGGAATCCTACTCGGAATACCACAGACAAGGTGAGACTTTCCGGATTCCCAGGATCCTACTCGGAACACCACAGACAAGGTTGGACTTTCCGGATCCTCATAAATGCCGCCATCCATCTAGCTTATACCACGAAGATTCTGTTGGGGAATCTAAGAGATACACACTCAAGCTTCTTTGCATGTAGAACGGAAGTGGTTGTCAATCACGCGCGTTCATGAGTGAGAACGTTAATGAGGATTATTAACTCATCACATTCATCATGTTCTTGGGTACGAATGAATATCTTGGAATAAGAATAGAAGAGATTTGAATAAAAGAAAATAGAACTTCATTAATCTTTGAGGTACAGCAGAGCTCCACACCCTTAATCTATGGTGTGCAGAAACTCCACCGTTGAAAATACATAAGCAAAGGGTTCAGGCATGGCCGAATGGCCAGCCCCCAAAACGTGATCAATGATCTCCTAAGATGAAGAATAAAACAAAACTGAGACCAAAGATGTCTAATACAATAGATAAATGTCCTATATATACTAGACTAGCTATTAGGGTTTACATGAGTAAGTAATTGATGCATAAATCCACTTCCGGGGCCCACTTGGTGTGTGTTTGGGCTGAGCTTGATCAATCCACGTGTAGAGGCATTTCTTGGCGTCAAACTTCAGGTTATGACGTGTTTTGGGCGTTTAACTCCGAATCATGACGTTTTTCTGGCGTTTTACTCCAGACAGCAGCATGAACTTGGCGTTTAACGCCAAGTTACGTCGTCATTCTTCGAATAAAGTATGGACTATTATATATTGTTGGAAAGTCCTGGATGTCTACTTTCCAACGCCGTTGAGATCGCGCCATTTGGAGTTCTATAGCTCTAGAAAATCCATTTCGAGTGCAGGGAGGTCAGAATCCAACAGCATCAGCAGTCCTTTTGTCAGCCTTTTTCAGAGTTTTGCTCAAATCCCTCAATTTCAGTCAGAATTTACCTGAAATCACAGAAAAACACACAAACTCATAGTAAAGTCCAGAAATGTGAATTTAACATAAAAACTAATGAAAACATCCCTAAAAGTAGCTTAAACTTGCTAAAAACTATGTAAAAACTATGCCAAAAAGCGTATAAATTATCCGCTCATCACAACACCAAACTTAAATTGTTGCTTGTCCCCAAGCAACTGAAAATCAAATAGGATAAAAAGAAGAGAATATACTATAAAGTCCAAAATATCAATGAATATTAATTATAATTAAATGAGCGGGACTTGTAGCTTTTTGGCCTCTGAACAGTTTTGGCATCTCACTTTTTCCTTTGAAGTTCGGAGTGATTGGCATCTCTAGGAACTTAGAATTTTGGATAGTGTTATTGACTTTCTTAGTTGAGCATGTTGATTCTTGAACACAGCTACTTATGAGTCTTGGCCGTGGCCCTAAGCACTTTGTTTTCCAGTATTACCACCGGATACATAAATACCACAGACACATAACTGGGTGAACCTTTTCAGATTGTGACTTAGCTTTGCTAAAGTTCCCAGTTAGTGGTGTCCAGAGCTCTTGAGCACACTCTTTTGCTTTGGATCACGACTTTAACCACTCAGTCTCAAGCTTTTCACTTGGACCTTCATGACACAAGCACATGGTTAGGGACAGCTTGATTTAGCCGCTTAGGCCCGGATTTAATTTCCTTGGGCCCTCCTATCCATTGATGCTCAAAGCCTTGGATCCTTTTTACCCTTGCCTTTTGGTTTTAAGGGCTATTGGCTTTTTCTACTGCTCCTTCTTTTTCTATATACTCTTTTTAGCTCCATTTTTTTTTCGAATGCTTCTTCTTTTTCACTGCTTTTTCTTGCTTCAAGAATCAATTTCATGATTTTTCAGATCATCAATAACATTTCTCTTTGTTCATCATTCTTTCAAGAGCCAACAATTTTAACACTCATAAACAACAAGATCAAAAGACATATGCACTGTTCATTCATTCATTCAGAAAACAAAAAGCATTGTCACCACATCAATATAATCAAACTAAATTCAATAATAATTTCGAAAATTATGTACTTCTTGTTCTTTTGAATTAAAACATTTTTCTTTTAAGAGAGGTGAAGGACTAATGGATTTTATTCATAGCTTTAAGGCATGGTTACATACTAATGATCATGAAATAAAGACACAAAACATATATAAACACCATAATTAAAAACCGAAAAACAGGAAGAAATAAGAACAAGGAATGAATCCACCTGAGTGAAGGTGGCGCCTTTTTGAAGGTCCAATGGTGCTCTTTGAGCTCCTTTATGTCTCTTCCTTGCCTTTGTTGCTTTTTTGCTCTTCTCTTATTTCTGGAGTGCTCATGATGTTCCACCCTTAGTTGCTTCCAATATTTGTGTGGAGGATAACTTATCCCCTGAGGTATCTCAGGGATCTCTTGATTTGCAGCCACATGTTCTACCACTGAGCTATGACGGCTTATATTTTTAGTCTTTCCATCTCCCATAACTCAGAGGTGGAAGCTTTTGTCTTCCCTTTGAGGTTTCTCTGGCCTTAGGTGCCATTAATGGTAATGGAAAAGCAAAAAAGCTATGCTTTTACCACACCAAACTTAAAATATTGCTCGCCCCCGAGCAAGAGAAGAAGAAAGAAGAGAAGAAGAATAAGAAGAAAAAAAAATGGAGGTGAGTGAGGGGAGATGGATTTGGCTATATGGGTGGGATTGGGTGGGAAAGAATTTTGAATTTTGAAGGTGAGTGGGGTTTATGGGAAAGGGTGAGTGGTGAATGAAGAAGGGATAACCATGAATATAGAGAGATAGGGCGAGGTAGGTAGGGATCCTGTGGGGTCCACAGGTCCTGAGGTGAAAAGAAATTCCATTCCTTCACCATATAGGCATGTAACATGCCTCCATGCATCATCCTGGCGTTCAAACGCCCTTTGATGCACGTTCTGGGCGTTAAACGCCCATGTGATGCTTGTTTCTGGCGTTGAACGCCAGTTTCAAGCTTGTTTCTGGCGTTCAGCGCCAGATTGTCCTCTGTGTGCGCATCCTGGCGTTAAACGCCAGGTTGTTGCTTGTTTTGGGCGTTCAGCGCCAGAATGGTGCTCTGTTCTGGCGTTGAACGCCGGCCAGATGCACCTTCTGGGCGTTGAACGCCAGCCCGTGCGTCCTCCAGGGTGAAAATTTTTTTCTTCTGTTTTTTGACTCTGTTTTTAATTTTTTTGATTTTTTTCGTGACTCCTCATGATCATGTACCTAATTAAACACAAAAATAACAAAGAAACAAAATAAAATAAAATTAGATAAATAAAATTGGGTTGCCTCCCAACAAGCGCTTCTTTAATGTCAGTAGCTTGACAGTGGCTCTCATGGAGCCACAAGGTGATCAGGTCAACTTAAGTGTGGTATTCCCAACACCAAACTTAGAGTTTGGATATGGGGTTTGGACACCAAAATTAGAGTTTGGTTGTGGCTTCACAACACCAAACTTAGAGTTTGACTGTGTGGGCTCTTCTTGACTCTGAACTGAGAGAAGTTCTTCATGCTTACTCTCTTTTGTCACAGAGGGATGGCCATGTGCCTGAAACACAAGGTAGTCCCCATTCAATTGAAGGACTAACTCACCTCTGTTGACATCTATCACAGCTCCTGCTGTGGCTAGGAAAGGTCTTCCTAGGATGATGCATTCATCATCTTCCTTCCTAGTATCTAGGATTATGAAATCAGTGGGGATATAAAGGCCTTCAACCTTTACTAGCACGTCCTCTACTATTCCATAAGCTTGTCTTATGGACTTATCTGCCAATTGTAATGAGAACAAGGCAGGTTGTACCTCAATGATTCCCAGCTTCTCCATCACAGAGAGTGGCATAAGATTTATCCCTGACCCAAGATCACATAGAGCTTTTTCAAAGCTCATGGTGCCAATGGTGCAAGGTATTAAGAACTTGCCAGGATCTTGTTTCTTTTGAGGCAGAGTTTTCTAAATCCAAGTATCTAGTTCACTAATGAGCAAGGGAGGTTCACTTTCCCAAGTCTCATTACCAAACAGCTTGGCATTCAGCTTCATGATAGCTCCTAAGTATTGAGCAACTTGCTCTCCAGTCACATCTTCATTCTCTTCAGAGGATGAATATTCTTCAGAGCTCATGAATGGCAGAAGGAGATTTAAAGGAATCTCTATGGTCTCTAGATGAGCCTCATATTCCTCAGGATCCTTAATAGGAAACTCCTTCTTGCTTGAGGGACGTCCCAGGAGGTCTTCCTCACTGGGATTTTCGTCCTCCTCCTCCTTGGTGCATTCGGCCATTTTGATTAAATCAATGGCCTTGCACTCTCCTTTTGGATTCTCTTCTGTATTGCTTGGGAGAGTACTGGGAGGAGTTTCAATAACTTTCTTACTCAGCTGGCCCACTTGTGCCTCCAAATTTCTAATGGAGGATCTGGTTTCATTCATGAAACTGAAAGTGGCCTTTGACAGATCAGAGACTATATTGGCTAAATTAAAAGTGTTTTGTTCAGAGTTCTCTGTCTGTTGCTGAGAAGATGATGGATATGGCTTACTATTATTCAGCCTGTTGCGTCCACCATTGTTAAAACCTTGTTGAGGTTTTTGTTGATCCTTCCATGAGAAATTTGGATGATTTCTCCATGATGAGTTATAGGTGTTTTCATAAGGTTCACCTAAGTAATTAACCTCTACCATGGCAGGGTTCTCAGGATCATAAGCTTCTTCAGAAGCTGCCTCTCTAGTACTGTTGGATGCATGTTGCAATCCATTCAGATTTTGAGAGATCATGTTGACCTGTTGAGTCAACACTTTGTTCTGAGCCAATATGGCATTCAGAGCATCAATTTCAGGAACTCCTTTCTTCTGAGGTACCCCATTGTTCACGGAATTCCTCTCAGAGGTGTACATAAATTGGTTGTTTGCAACCATGTCAATGAGTTCTTGAGCCTCTTCAGGCATTTTCTTCAGGTGAATAGATCCACCTGCAGAATGGTCCAATGACATTTTCGAAAATTCAGAGAGACCATAATAGAATATATCTAATATGGTCCATTCAGAAAACATGTCAGATGGACATCTCTTGGTCAGCTGCTTGTATCTTTCCGAAGCTTCATAGAGGGATTCACCATCTTTTTGTTTGAAGGTTTGAACATCCACTCTCAGCTTGCTCAGCTTTTGAGGAGGAAAGAATTTATCTAAGAATGCAGTGACAAGCTTATCCCATGAATTCAGGCTATCCTTGGGTTGTGAATCCAACCATACTCTAGCTCTGTCTCTTACAGCAAAAGGGAAAAGCAAGAGTCTGTAGACTTCAGGATTAACTCCATTTGTCTTTACAGTGTCACAGATCTGCAAGAACTCAGTTAAAAACTGGTAAGGATCTTCAGATGGAAGTCCATAAAACTTGCAGTTTTGTTGCATTAAAGCAACTAGTTGAGGCTTAAGCTCAAAATCATTGGCTCCAATGGCAGGAATGGAGATGCTTCTTCCATCAAACTTGGACGTTGGTTTAGTAAAGTCACCAAGCATTCTCCTTGCATTATTATTATTATTTTCTTCTGCCATCTCTTTCTCTTGTTCGAAAATTTCAAGAAGGTCTCTTCTGGATTGTTGTAATTTAGCTTCTTTTAATTTTCTCTTCAGAGTCCTTTCAGGTTCTGGATCAATTTCAACAAGAGTGCCTTTATCCCTGTTCCTGCTCATATGAAAGAGAAGAAAACAAGAAAAGAAAAAGGAATCCTCTATGTCACAGTATAGAGATTCCTTTATGTTAGTAGAAAAAGAAAGGGGTAGAAGAATGAAGAATGGATTCGGATTTTGGATGAAGAGAGGTGAGGAGAAGTGTTAATAATTAAATAATTAAATAGAAGAAGAAAAGAGAAGAGAGAATTCGAAAATAATTTTTGAAAAGGAGTTAGTGATTTTCGAAAATTAGAGATAAAATAAAATTAAAATTAAAATTTCAAACAATTAATTAATTAGAAAGAATTTTTGAAAAAGAGGGAGGTATTTTCGAAAATTAGAGAGGGAAAAGTAGTTAGGTGGTTTTGAAAAAGATAAGAAACAAACAGAAAGTTAGTTAGTTGATTGAAAAAGATTTGAAAATCAAAATTGAAAAAGATAGGAAGATAGTAAGTTAGATAAAATATTTTGAAATCAAATTTTGAAAAAAGATAAAATTTTGAAAAAGATAAGATAAAAGGATAAAAAGATTTTTTTAAGAAAAAGATATTTTGAAAAAGATTCACTTTTTTTTTTTAAATTACTTAACTAACAAGAAACTACAAGATAAGATTCTAGAACTTAAAGATTGAACCTTTCTTAACAAGAAAGTAACAAACTTCAAATTTTTGAACCAATCACATTACTTGTTAGTTAATTTTCGAAAATATCAAATAAAGATAAGAAAAAGATTTTGAAAATATTTTGAAAAAGATTTTTGAAATTTTCGAAAACTAAAAGAAAAAAATTGAAAAAGATATGATTTTGAAAAAGATTTTGAAAAGATAAGATTTTTAAAATTGAAATTTTGACTTGACTTGTAAGAAACAACTAATTTTGAAAATTTTTGACCAAGTCAACCCAAAATTTCGAAAATTTGGAGAGAAATAAGGAAAAGATATTTTTTTGATTTTTGAATTTTTAATTATGAAAGAGAAAAACAACAAAAATATTTTATGCATGAAATTTTTAGATCAAAACAATGAATGCATGCAAGAATGCTATGAATGTCAAGATGAACACCAAGAACACTATGAAGATCATGATGAACATCAAGAACACAATTTTGAAAAATTTTTGATGCAAAGAAAACATGCAAGACACCAAACTTAGAAATTTTTAATGCATGGAAGATATGAATGCAAAAATGCATATGAAAAACAACAAAAGACACAAAACAAGAAATCATCAAGATCAAACAAGAAGACTTGTCAAGAACAACTTGAAGATCATGAAGAACACTATGAATGCCTGAAGTTTTCGAAAAATGCAAGAAAAATTTTAAAAGCATGCAATTGACACCAAACTTAAAAATTAACACAAGACTCAAACAAGAACACAAAATATTTTTGATTTTTTATGATTTTCTAATTTTTTTGGATTTTTATTAATTTTTTTTTTGAAAATAATGTGAAGAAAAACGAAAATTTAAAAGAAAAATTTTGAAAAAGATTTTTGAAAAGAAAATTACCTAATCTGAGCAACAAGATGAACCGTCAGTTGTCCATACTCGAACAATCCCCGGCAACGGCGCCAAAAACTTGGTGGACGAAATTGTGATTCCTATTTTGTGCCTTTTGGCATCATTGTGAAATTATTCCTTTTAGAAATTGACCTTCTTTCACAACTCCGTTCAACTAACCAGCAAGTGTACTGGGTCGTCCAAGTAATAACCTTACGTGAGTAAGGGTCGAATCCACAGAGATTGTTGGTATGAAGCAAGCTATGGTCACCTTGTAAATCTCAGTTAGGCGGATTAAATATTGATTTATGGGTTTCGAAAATAGAAATTAGAAAATAAATAATAAAAGGGATAGAAATACTTATGTAGATTCGTTGGTAGGAATTTCAGATAAGCGGAATGGAGATGCTGTAGAGCTCTCGGACGCCTGCTCTCCTATTCCTTCTACTCAATCCTTCTTACTCCTTTCCATGGCAAGCTTTGTATAGGGGTTCACCATCAACTGTGGCTACTTTCATCCTCTCGGGGAAATATCCTATGCGGCTGTCACTCGCACAGCTAACCAGTCTGGAGGCATCACCCATGGCTGATGGCTACATCCCATCCTCGCAGTGAAAGCTAATGCTCACGCACTCTGTCACAGTACGGCCAATCACCGGTTGGTTCCCGCTTCCTACTGGAATAGAATCCCTCTTTTGCGTCTGTCACTGACGCCCAGCAGGTTGCAAGTTTGAAGCACGTCACAGTCATTCATTACCGGAATCCTACTCGGAATACCACAGACAAGGTGAGACTTTCCGGATTCCCAGGATCCTACTCGGAACACCACAGACAAGGTTGGACTTTCCGGATCCTCATAAATGCCGCCATCCATCTAGCTTATACCACGAAGATTCTGTTGGGGAATCTAAGAGATACACACTCAAGCTTCTTTGCATGTAGAACGGAAGTGGTTGTCAATCACGCGCGTTCATGAGTGAGAACGTTAATGAGGATTATTAACTCATCACATTCATCATGTTCTTGGGTACGAATGAATATCTTGGAATAAGAATAGAAGAGATTTGAATAAAAGAAAATAGAACTTCATTAATCTTTGAGGTACAGCAGAGCTCCACACCCTTAATCTATGGTGTGCAGAAACTCCACCGTTGAAAATACATAAGCAAAGGGTTCAGGCATGGCCGAATGGCCAGCCCCCAAAACGTGATCAATGATCTCCTAAGATGAAGAATAAAACAAAACTGAGACCAAAGATGTCTAATACAATAGATAAATGTCCTATATATACTAGACTAGCTACTAGGGTTTACATGAGTAAGTAATTGATGCATAAATCCACTTCCGGGGCCCACTTGGTGTGTGTTTGGGCTGAGCTTGATCAATCCACGTGTAGAGGCATTTCTTGGCGTCAAACTTCAGGTTATGACGTGTTTTGGGCGTTTAACTCCGAATCATGACGTTTTTCTGGCGTTTTACTCCAGACAGCAGCATGAACTTGGCGTTTAACGCCAAGTTACGTCGTCATTCTTCGAATAAAGTATGGACTATTATATATTGTTGGAAAGCCCTAGATGTCTACTTTCCAACGCCGTTGAGAGCGCGCCATTTGGAGTTCTGTAGCTCCAGAAAATTCATTTCGAGTGCAGGGAGGTCAGAATCCAATAGCATCAGCAGTCCTTTTGTCAGCCTTTTTCAGAGTTTTGCTCAAATCCCTCAATTTCAGTCAGAATTTACCTGAAATCACAGAAAAACACACAAACTCATAGTAAAGTCCAGAAATGTGAATTTAACATAAAAACTAATGAAAACATCCCTAAAAGTAGCTTAAACTTGCTAAAAACTATGTAAAAACTATGCCAAAAAGCGTATAAATTATCCGCTCATCAGTTATATATACATGAAGATTGAGAAACTTAAATGAAAGAACCAAACTTCGACCAATTTTAATTCATACAATGCTTTAATTGCTCTGCACCTTATCTCGTAATATATGCCACTTTGAATTTTTAATAATTTTATGTTATATTTAACTAAACCGGTTCAACCACGGTTTGACCTCGGTTGAACCATTGAACCATTAAACGAGTTACTTGACAGGTTCATTGACCGATCCGTTTCTCGCAACTTTGATTGCAATATCTGCCATCTCTAATTTTTGTTAAACCCTTGGTGTAATGGTGCTATAGAGTTGAGAATTTGAAAGAAAAAAAATGGGGATGTAGAAGAGCAAAAAGGCAGCAAGAAAGTGTGGAAAATAAGAAGAATGAGAAGAAAGATGTTGGCAGTGCTGCCAGCAATGCAACCATAGGAAATGACAGCATTTTTGCTTCTTGCTCCTTCTCTAGCATTGGCCTTCACCCTTCCTTATGCGATGAACTGCATGGTATTTCCTCTCTTTCACTCCCGTTCTCTTTGATTTTTATTTCTTTCATAAATTTTCATTCCTAGTGTCACAGAAGCATGTCTGGTTAGAATTGAGCTTAAGAGTAACCTACAATTTCCCCATTTTTTTGTTCCAAATGGGAAAAGAGTTTATATGTTTTTTGTTGATAGAAAAATTGGGATTCGAGGTTCCAACTCTGGTGCAAGCTCAAGCCATTCCTGTTATTTTCGCTGGCCGTCATGCGTATCCTTTTTTCCTTCTCTCTAGATTTAGAAATCTTCATTTTCTTTTCTTTAGCACATGCTATATCTTCTTATTTCTGGGTTCCTTAATGATAAAATTTTAGAATTATTAATGCTGCCACAAGCATAGGGAAGACAGTTGCCTACTTATCTCCACTTATTCATCACTTGCAGAATTATGATACTCGCATACAACGCTCTGATGGAACATTTGGTAAGTCTTTTTCTGATACCTATTTGTTCAATTTCTCTCCATTTATTTGTCACAGACAGATAACAATTATGCATGCTTGTTACTGTGTATCATGTCATATTGCCCTGGATTTGAGTATATTGCTATAGCTTGAAATAATGCTTTCAAATGGGAAAAGGTGAAAATAGAAAGTTTCTCTTTTGGTTGGAGCACAATTGTCGCACCTTAAATTCAGACAAGCAAGTTTTATGGGATAAGATTAGACCTTCTAGCATCTATTTTGTATAAAGCTCATAATATAAGTCTTTCCCTCCCAGACATGTTGAGAGATTTTAAAGCTACACTACATCGATAGCTCTCTTTTGGATTGTTTTTGCTCTTATATGGAGGATCTCTTACCCTCCATCTTGTAAATATTCTTCTCTCTATCTCAATGATATTCTTTGTGATATATATCTTGCTCGTAAGTTTTTGAGACTTCACTGAATATAGAGTTTTTTGCCCCCTTGCCTTTTCCTCCCCAATAATGTGTTGTTTGTTACTTTTATTGAGGAGCACATATGGGAAGTTTAATGATAATGCATCATCTGAAAGATTTGTGTTAATTTTTTTATAAGAATATTATACTGACCGTTTGTTTTCCCCTTTTTGTAACACAAAATAGTATTGTATTTCTTACTTTAATTTAGTCTGAATCAGTTACAGATTTAATTGATTTGTTGGAAATAGCGTTGGTTCTTGTACCGACGCGTGAGCTATGTCTGCAGGTTTATGAAATTCTTCAAAATCTATTGCATCGATTCCATTGGATTGTTCCCGGGTATGTTATGGGTGGTAAAAATAGATCAAAAGAGAAAGCTAGGCTACGCAAAGGTAGAAATCAAGTATATTTATCAATAACATTTTTAGTAGAGAAAAAAGAACAGCATTCCTATTATCTTTTCATATTTAAGGTTTTGTCCCTTTTTAATCTTTTTCTTTTGTTCATGCAATGGAATTATCAAACTGATAGCAACAACATTATGAAATAAAGTTGTTTCATGATAACATTATTTAAAATATGCTTTAGCTTGTCAGAGGAACAAGGTTGGACATTCACTGTACCTGGTAAAAAATTTGTAACCTGTGGTTATTATTTTAGGCATATCAATTCTTATAGCAACACGTGGGCGCCTTTTAGATCATTTGAAGAACACATCATCATTCTTGTACACAAAATTGCGCTGGATAATTTTTGATGAAGCTGATAGGTATGGCTTGCATCTATTAATGCTATAGAAATTATCATGTGTTGGCATAGTAAATGTGATAATGATTCTGCATATAGTTTTTTTTTTTTTTGCGAAGTATTTTTTTTAAAAGCATTAGCTGGATATATGGTTTTCTGCAGGATTTTGGAATTAGGATTTGGAAAAGATATACAGGAAATACTTGATTTTTTGGGTTCAAGGAAAGCAGCAAATGATGACAAGTAGAGTATAGTTCCAAGAAACTTTGAATTTCAAAGGCAAAATTTGCTTTTTTCTGCCACCTTAAATGAGAAAGTGAACCATCTTGGTAAAAAAAGTTTACACAATCCAGTGATGATTGGTCTTGAGGGTAAAACAAGAAAACCAGTATCAACAATTGAAAGCATTGATCCTTCAGAGTCTGATGAAGAAGACGAAGTCAAGTATTCCAGTAAAATACCAGCAGTTGTAGATTATAAAATCCCCACATAGTTAATTCAGAGATACGTGAAAGGTATGTGATAATTAGTTTCTTTTTTATCTTTCCTTCACTGCATTTCATAGTTAATATTCTTAAGATGCTGAGTACCTAATTGGAAAACAATTTTGCTAAGCAATGGCTTGTGGTTCTCGGCTTGCTATTCTTCTTTCAATTCTAAAGCATCTTTTTGAAAGACACACTTCACAAAAGGTTAGGCGTCACTTGCTCTAAAGATACTTTCCTTATCTATTTTATATGTAGGTTGTTGAAGTTAGAAGATTTTTAACTCTCCGCATTCTCTCTTGCTTTTAGTAGCTGTATTTCTTGTCATTGGCAAATATTGACATGACCGTGAACAATTCAATATTTCTGGTGTGCTTATGAAGAATTATGTGATGGGGACAACAAAAGCTTGTCGATATCCCTTGAAAATAGTTGATAAATGCAAGGCATTATTTTTGATTTATGGAACTGGAACTTATATTGGCATGCATCGATCCTTAACTTTATTTTCCCCTTGCCAATTGAACATGCTGTTATTCAAATATTATGCTTTAAGATTCACATAATTGACTTAGTGATTTTACAGGTTGTGGTATTCTTTTCGACAAGTGATGTGGTAGACTTTCACCATTCGCTACTAAGTGAGTTCCACTTCTTGACTGATCATCAAATAAAAGAAAGGGTCATACAGATGTTTCTTGGGTGCCAAACGTTTCGATTGCATGGTAATATGGAACATGAAGACCGGAGATCTACTTTTCAAGCTTTTAAAACTGAGAAATCTGCTTTGCTTTTGCCCACTGATGTTTCTGCTAGAGGCCTGGATTTTCCAAAGGTTTGATGCATCATACAGTATGATTCTCCTGGGGAAGCTACTGAATATGTGCACAAGTATGTATACCTATTTTTTGTTTTTGCTTCTTTTCCCATTTTTTTAGGGGTGGTTTTGTGGAAGGCATTTTTTTCTGATTTTAATCCTAGTTTTTTATGCTAATTGCAGTCCAAACAAAGCTCCCCGGACCATTTTATATCGATTGTATAACTTTATTTTATTTGATCTTTTATTTATAAAACAAGTGATCTCCGAGCTTCAATTAGCTAGATCAATGCAGTTAATGGAGAACTTTGTCACTCGTAAATATTCAGGGGCTAACAGCTATGCCACTTTAGCATCTTAAGAATGTCTTATCCATTCCATAAGGGATTTTAAAATCAATTAATATTATGAATAACTAAATGATTGTCATATCATTGTATCCAAATTTGCTGCAATAAATAGCCCTAGAAGGACCCACTTTGAAAATGAAAACATACATGATGTAATATCTATCAGGAAGTGGAATTTTTTCATGGATATCTCTTCTTCTAGATTCAAAAGGATCCTCCCATACTGTCTTTTATGTAATGTTAAAGTCTTAAAACATGATGTTAAGACTATGATTTCTGATCCTTGATGAATTCATGATGCAGAGTTGGTAGAACTGCTCGTTTGGGTGAAAGGGGAGAGTCCTTGTTATTTCTGCAACTAGTTGAAATAGATTATTTACAGGACTTGGAGAAACATGGTGTTTCACTAGCAGAGTATCCTCTTCTCAAAGTGTTGGATAATTTTACATTACACGGACAGAACAAACAAGTAAAGAAGTCTGTTTTCATCGACTTGCATCCTTGGGTCCTTTGTCTCCAGAAGGCACTTGAATCATTCATCATTTCCAAGGTGATACACTGTTGATCTTTCTGAATTCTGGTTTAATATAGATACTCCATTTCCATCTAACTGAATGATACATGAGAAACCTATATTTTAACATGTTAATCCTATTTTGATTTGGAAAAATGTGCCTAAATTTAACTCTAGAACCATTATTGTTGTTTGGCTTAGAGTTTTTACAACAATGAAACATTTGGAGATTCCAGGGTTGGTTTTATGCATATGCTAAGCAAGAGGACTTATGAACCGCTGACAATCTAAATTAATGCCAGATAGGTTTGAATGAAAGGAAATAGAGGGTCTGACAGGGAAATGGATCATGGTTGTCAATATTACATGTCAACTCATAATGTTCTATGATTTCTGCTAGGCTCTTCAATCCTAATCACAGCCACCAACTATGATTGCAGTTGAGTCATTGTTTATGGTGGCAGATTCTGGAGAAAAATCAAACCAACTCCAAAACGATTAGACTTAGATAACGGTAACTATAAACCCCTCTTCATCTATTTCCCCATATTTATGTCTCCTCCTAAATCTCTGCATTGGCCTTGTTTCCCTTTGATCATTTATGCTGAATGCCACCAAAAATGGCCTTTGTGCTACATCTTAGTTGTTCACGTGAGGTGAGCTACTCTAGGTAGGATGTTTGATCATTCACTATGCCTCGTTTACCTGGGTGGTTATTCACTATGCCTCGTTTGATCATTCACTATGCCTCGTTTACTTGCAGGTTGATTTCTCACCAATTCACTTATTTGCTTTCTTTATTCTCTGATTCTCAATTTAATGTTTTTAGAAGCTACAAAACTAACTTTTTTGTCTGCCTAAATAAACCAATCATTTGACTATTGTTGTTCAATCCATCAATCCTCGTGGGATCGATCTTCACTTACCTGAGGTATTATTTGGACGACCAGGTGTACTTGCCAATTCAATTGTGGACATTCTCAAATTTTGCACCAACAACACAGTATGAAAAGTAAACAATAGTGACAGTGAAGAATAGTTCTTAGCCAACAATGACATGCTGGAAGGAAATTACAAAGGGAACGAGATCACAGACATGAAAGCTCATGCTTCAATAAACACGGTAGCAAGCTAACATTCCTTTGATGTGCCATCTTTCATATGTGCTTTGAACCTCGAAGCTATGCACGCACTAAAATTTCTTTAGTTTGCAAACCTAAGTATGTGTCTATCTTTTTATGAGAATTTTACTCTCTGATGAGCGGATAATTTATACACTTTTTGGCATTGTTTTTAGATAGTTTTTAGTATGTTTTAGTCACTTTTTATTATATTTTCCTTAATTTTTATGCAAAAATCATATTTCTGAACTTTACTATGAGTTTTTGTGCTTTTCTATAATTTCAGATATTTTCTGGCTGAAATTGAGAGATCTGAGCAAAAGTCTGATTCAGAGGCTGAGAAAGGACTGCAGATGCTGTTGGATTCTGACCCTCCTGAACTTGAAGTGGATTTTCTGGAGCTATAGAAGACCAATTGACGCGCTCCTAATTGCGTTGGAAAGTAGACATCCTGGGCTTTCCAGCAATATATAATAGTTCATACTTTGCCCGAGATTTGATGTCCCAAACTGGCATTCAAACTCTAGCCAGAGACCCTTTTCTGGCGTAAAACGCCAGAACTAACACCAGAACTGGAGTTAAACGCCCAAACTGGCATCCAAGCTGGCGTTTAACTCTAGAAATGGCCTATGCACGTGTAAAGCTCAATGCTCAGCCCAAGCACACACCAAGTGGGTGCCGGAAGTAGATTTCTGCATTATCTGCACTTAGTTACTTATTTTCTGTAATCCCTAGTAACTAGTTTAGTATAAATACTAGTATTTCCTATTGTATTCAGATGGTGGAAAACCCTCTTTTCTCTTTTATGTTACATTTGGGATGCTGGCCATTCGGTCATGCCTAGACCTTTTTCTCTTATGTATTTTCCAACGGTGGAGTTTCTACACCTCATAGATTAAGGTGCGGAGCTCTGCTGTTCTTCATGAATTAATGCAAGTACTATTGTTTCTCTTTCAATTCACGCTTACTTCTTCTCCAAGGTATACTCTCGTACTTGATTTAGTTAAGTCAGAATGAAGGGGTGACCCGTGACAATCACCCACTATCTTCGTTACTCGCTTAGCCAAGATCCGCGTGCCTAACAACCACAAGCGATCTACATGATGTTCAACGTAGTCATTGGAGGACAGCTGAAGTATTGTCTCTTGGGTCTCTGATTGACTAATTTGACTCGTCTCTCCTGACTACAGAGCATTCGAATTCGTGAGATTAGAACCTTCGTGGTATAGGCTAGAACCAATTGGCAGCATTTCTGAGATCTAGAAAGTCTAAACCTTGTCTGTGCTATTCCGAGTAGGATCTGAGACGGGATGACTATGACAAGCTTCAAACACACGACTGTTGGACGCAGTGACAGTGTACAAAAGGATAGAGAGATCCTATTCTGACACAAGTGAGAACCGACAGATGATTAGCCGTCCGGTAGCTGTGCTTGGTATTTTTCATCCAAGACAAGAAATCCGACAGTTGATTAGCCGTACAGAAACCGTAGCTGGACCATTTTCACTGAGAGGACGGATGGTAGCCATTGACAACGGTGATCCACCAATATATAGCTTACTATGGAAGGGAGCACGCATGATTGGATGAAGACAATAGGAAAGCAGAGGTTCGGAAGCAACAAAGCATCTCCAAACGCTTATCTGAAATTCCCACCAATGAATTACATAAGTATCTTTATCTTAATTTGCGTTTTATTTATCTTTCAATTATCAAAACTCATAACCAATTGAATCCGTCTGACTAAGATTTACAGGATGACCATAGCTTGCTTCAACCCGGCAATCTCCGTGGGATCGACCCTTACTCACGTAAGGTATTACTTGGACGACCCAGTGCACTTACTGGTTAGTTGTATCGGAGTTGTGAAAAGTGTGATTTATAATTCCGTGCACCACTCTCAAATTTTAAATTTCACTTATACATTTTAATTTTCAATGTTGAATTAAGAATCCAGTTAAAGTGTGTTTTTTAAAAAATCTTGGTTATTCAATACAATAAGTTTCATATGTTTTTCCAGGAGTTGTTAATAACATTCTTTTACACCAAAAATTAAAAAAGAAACAACTTACATTATTTTGCTTGATATTGTAAGTGCTTGAATCAAAACATCTACAAATTATTGATATTTTAATTCTAAATTAGATTATATTTGATTTAGTTTCTTTTTGAATTAGTATAAAAAAGAAAAGAGACACACACTTTTCTTGCTTCAGCCATTTTCAATTCATTGTTAGGATTTTTCCTTGGCACTATGAGCTACTAATCTCCTTTGTTAAAGTTAGGAGCTTTGTTCATCTTTTTATGGATTATTAATCTAATTGTTTTACTTTATTTGAGGTTTATGCTTTATTCATGATTGAGTTTTTGTTTTTCATCCATAAATATTTAGAATTGTTGGAAATATTCCAACTCCATTCTAGATTATAAATATTGCTTTGGAAAATGTAATATCGAAATTTGTAAAATTCCACAAAATACTAAATAATTAATTAGCAACTAATACATAAATTAAATGAGAGTGAAATAAAATTAGAAATTTAAATTTGATAATTTAGAGAAGTAAAAATATTTAGGGTGCGAATTAAAACGCTTATTTTAAAGGTTTTGGCCCAAAATTGGGCCAACGGGCTAAAACAAGCGAACCGAACCCAAGTGTGCCCAAGCCCCCATATACATACCCATATTTAATGAGTTTTCTGCCATCATTTCCCCCATTTGATGAGAGAGGGCTAAAATTCAGAGAAGGGAGAAGAGAGGAGAAAACCTAACCCTAGCTCCACCTTTAAACCTCCGTAACTTTTGCTACGATGCTCCGATTGATGAGCCATTTGTTGCTACACGAAGCTTGTCTCCTCTTCTTCAATTCTATCTAGATAGTTTGGTAAGTAACTTGAAATCTTAGTCCCAGTTTCTCATTTAAAATTGAAATCGCATTTTTGGTTTGGGTGTTGAGGACTTTTGGTGATTTTGATGTTATAGGAGTTCTCTAACTTATGTTATTGGTGGTATCTATCACTAATTTTAGTGGGTAAAGGTAAGAAACCCTTTTCCCTCTTGGTTTATGATGAGTGAATATTTTGTACCTTTATAGTACCATTTCCTTAGTGTTTTTGAGCATATTTTATCAAGTTTTATTATGTTTTAGTATGTTTTAGTTCAAAAATCATATTTCGGATGCTACTTTGCGTTTTTGTATTTTTGTTATGATTTTAGGTAATTTTTGGGTGAAGTTTTGGCAAAGTCTGATTCAGAGGCAAAGAAAGGATAGCAGATATTGTCAAATCTTGACCTCCGTGCATTCCAATGAGCATATCTTGAGATATAGAGGTCCAATTAATACGTTCTCAATGGCGTTGGAAAGCTAACTTTCAGAGCTTTCTAGAAATATATAATAGTTTATGCTTTTCTTTTGGAATCACTACCCACAATGGGCATTGAACGCCCACCTCTGGAGTTCAATGCCAAAGAACGACCAGCCTCCAAGTTGAACGCCCAAGACTGGAGTTCAACGCGCAAAGAGGAGCAAGCCCAGCGTTGAACGCCTAATACTAGAGTTCAACGCCACTCAGGGAGCAAGGAAACGACACGTTCACCCCCTAATGGGCATTCAACACCCAGAAGCCCAAGTTGAACGCCAGGCATACGAAGCGCATGACCAAAATGGGCCCAAAGTGGATTTTAGCACTTCTTATCTTATTTTATTTTATTTTTTGTAACTTTTAATTGAGAACAATATATTTTAGGTTTAGTCTTATAAACACCTAAAATATATTTATAGCCTCCCAGGAGGGGAGAAGCACAGACACATTAAATTACACCTTCTTATCTGTTTTCTTTGTAAAGTATGAGCAACTAAACCTCTTAAGTTAAGGATAGGAGCTCTGCTCATTCCCATGGATTAATATTGTTACTTTTCTACTCTAATATATGTTTGATTCCATTCTATGATGTATTGTCATTCTTCATCTTTATAAATCTAGAGTGGAACGAGAGTATGACCCCTTATTCTACATTTTCTCTTGTGAAGCCTTAGCCGGATAGTATTGAGCTACAGCTTGAGAATACATCACAGGTTCCAATAATTAATCTGGGCTAATTGGGATACGTGACATGAAATTTCGTTAGTCATACGTAATTGAGGTCTCTATGGCGTTAAGGCTAGAATAATGAGCATCATTCTTCGATCCGGAAGATCTGACCTTGTGTGTGGCGTTTTGAGAAGGATGACCAGAGATTGAATTGCATAAGCTTCACCCTCGTTCATATTGAATGACCGTTAGCACTGCGTTTGATGTGGATCAGAGAAGATTAATGACCACTGGCCCCGGCATTAATCACTTACAGCCTTGCCATTAAATGAATCACTCATTGTTAAAGTAGTCGGTAAGAAGTATTAATCCAGAAGAACAAGCATCTCCAAGGCCTTAACTGATTTCCCATTATTGTTTCTATACCAGTTTGGTATTACTTTCTTTATTATTCTATTTTATGCGCCTACAACAACCACTACCTGTTCTATTTGCCTGACTAAGTCCAACACGACAACTATTGCTTGCTCAATCCAACAATCCTCATGGGATCAACCCTCACTCACCTGAGGTATTACTTGGACGACCCGATGCACTTGTTGGTTCAGTTGTGTGAGTTCAAATTTCATGCACCAAGTTTTTAGCGCCGTTGCAGGGGATTGTCCGAGATTGACAAACTACCGGTTATCTTGCTGCTTAGATCAGGTATTTTTATTTGTTTTCGTTTAATTATTTTTCTCTTGATTTTCAAAAATTGTTCTTGTTTTCTTTCTCTTTGTTCAAATTTTTTAGGTGTTTTCTATTGTTCTATTTCAAAATTTTTAAGTTTGATGTCTTGTAGTATTTTTCTCTCTCTACTTTTTCGAAATTTGTGCTAGTTTGATTTCAAAATTTTTAAGTTTGGTGTCTTTTGGTGTTTTTCTTTTAAAATTTAATTTTTTTTATTTTTCTCTTTTTAATTTTCTAATTTTCTTGTTATCTTATTTTGATTTAATTTTAAATTTAAAGTTTGGTGTCTTCTTTTTTTTCTTTTTGAATTCAAAACTTTTTAAAACCTTTTCTTTTTAAAAATTCGAAATTTTATATTATTTTTTGCATCGTTATCTTATTTTGATTTAATTGTAAATTTTAAAAGTTTGGTGTTCTCTTTTTTTTCTTTTTTTTTGAATTTCAAAAATTTTTAAAACCCTTTCCTTTGAATTTTTTAAAATTTCTTAATCTTTATCTTATCTTGATTCAAAATTTTAAGTTTGGTGAGTTCTATTAGTGATCCTTTTGTTTAATTTAATTTTCTTTAATCATATCTTACTTATCTTTCTTGATCTTTAATCTTTATCTTATATTGAGTAATTGGAAGCTTGACTTGGTGGAACCTTGAAAAACGAAAGCTTGGAAGTTTAGAATTGTGATATTAAGGTATGGGTGGTAGTCTTGAGTAGGTATTATGTAAGGGTATGTGAAAACCTAGGTTACTTGTGTAAAACCCAGTAAAATCGTAATTAATTAAATAATAAATTAAATAGGAGTGAATATGCATAGAAAATTTAGCAATCAGAATTTGATAATTTAAATATGATATTTGGACTTAATGAATTTTTCTGAGTCAGAAAACATAGTTTTCTGAATAAAAATGAGTACTACAAATTTGACCGGTAATACCGGCTGCGATCTGTCCGGTACTGTGGCTAAGAAAATTAATTAGAAGTGAATATTTTTAAGAAATAAGAATTTATGATTTGGGAAGATAGAAATATTTAAAATACGATTTGAAACTCTAATCTTAGAGGTTTTGGCCCAAAATTGGGCCAACGGACCAAACCAAGTGAACCGGGCCCAAGTTGGCTCAAGACCCAACATATATAAACCTTAGTTATGAGTATTTCAGCTTATTTACCCTAAAGAAAAGGGAGTGGGGCGCTGAAATGGGGAAAAGAGGAAGAAGAGAGAAAATCCTAACTCCATCAAACTTCAAATCACCATAACTTTCTCTCCGGAACTCCAATTGATGAGCCGTTTACGGCCACACGTCACTCTTCTCTTCCTCTTCGATTCTATCTAGTTATTGTGGTGAGTATTCTATTCATCTTTGTATAGTTTTCAAAATTTCCTACTGTTACGCATTTTTGGGTAGTTAGTGTTAAAATCTTGGGATTTTGGTTGTTTAGGGATACTCTAACATGGATTCTAAGTGGATTCTATCCGTATTTCATATGGACTGAGGTAAAAAGTACACAAACCCTTGTGATTTATCAATTTCATGAACCCTAGGTTGATTATAAGTGTGAAAATTGATTATGTTAAAGTATTTGGTGATTTTGGTGCACAATTGGGAGGTTGGTGTTGTTTGAGGAGCTTTGGTGAGGCTTGGAGCTAAGGGTTGGTGGGGACTTCCAAGAAGAATCTCAATTAATTTGGCTACAAGAGGTACGGTTTAATTTTCATTTAAGTACCGTGTGGTGTGATGAGAATTCCTAGGCTAGATGTCCTTAGGATTAAGTTTGGATTGTGTAAATGGTTGGTACTAATATGTAGAATTGATATGTAATGTAAATTAATGATTGGGTTGAGAATTGTGTGAATTTATATGTTTGGTGTGTTGAGGATTTGATGAATTGGATAATGAATATTGGTATGTGGAATATGCATTTAAATTGTGAATTTGGGCCGGAGGTAAGTTGATGTGTGTATTGTGTGATGATATAAGAGATTGGATGGATTTTAGATATTGAATGTGTGAATAATTGGTTTGATTGTTGAATAATAAGGTTTGAGGAATTAAGGTGTGGAATTTGATAGTTTTGGGTGAAATTGTGTAGATGAGGTAGGTTTGGTTTTGGTTGAGCGTAATTATGTGAATGTGGTTGGGTTGTAGTCATTTGGATGAGTGGAAATGAATTTGGCTTGTGAACATTGGAAAAATTGGTAATTTCTATTTTTGTGTAAGAACTGATTTTTTTGACCAACTTTGGCGATCCGTAACTCAGTACTCGGAGTTAGGAATTCTTCAAAAATTGGAGTTTTATGAAAGTTTATTTAATGATCTTTCCAACGGTTCAGAAATGGTTGAAAAATGAATTTTGTAGCAGTTATGTGTGGTGGAAGTTTGTGGTTTAAAATGAAATTCTGCAGCTTTTTTAGACTTAGTAAAATTTTTAAGAAAACGTACTCCGACGCGCACGCATGGCTGACGTGCACGCGTCACTCACAATTTTTAATTTCTCACGCGTGTGCCTGGCCGAAGCATTCGCGTCAATGTATGGTGCAAATGCCCAGTAGAAAATTCAGAGAGTTGCGCTGGTATTGTGCTGGTTTTTTGTGAGGAGCACAAAACGCACTCACGCGTACGCGTGGATGACACGCACGCGTCACTTGATCTCTCTGCTTCCCATGTGTGCGCATGGGCAATGCTCACGCGTCACTCTATTTTTTCAGCCTTCCATGGATGCGCATGGGCGACGCGCATGCATGTCCCCATTTTCAACAAAAGTTGATTTTTGAATTTTTAAAGCCGAATTTCAGACTTCTAAGCCTCCATTCTCACCCTTTAAGCCTTAAAGCCTTATAGTATGCCTAGAAATGAGAAGTTTAGGAAGGGTGGTAGCTTGAGGGTGATGTAAGGGGAGAGTTAATGATGAATTATGATTAATGATGATTGTATGGGTTGTTGATGGTGACGATGGAAGTGTGGTGTATGCCGTGAGCTGAAGGGCTATATTTAATAATGATTATTGGCTGGTTATGGGTTATTTTATGAGCCGGATGGCTATGATAAATATTGATTTATGGCTGGGCTTTGAATGATTGTTTTATCTTGATCTCTCTTTCTCAAAAGTGCGACCGCAGAGAGATGAATGAAGGTGAGGATCCCCTTCCTTGTACTTCCTGGTATTGTGAAATCGCCCCCAGCGAGATGGTGGGAGGTTAGGATCCCCTCCTTGGTTCCTCCTGGGCATATGAGAACGTACCTCCTAGGTAGATGCAAGGGTTGTGGTTGCACCCCACTTGCTCCAGGTTGGCTAGTATAGAGGCTCCCCGGGTGGACCCAAGGGTTGTGGTTTCACCCCACTTAGCAAGGATTCCACTTGCTCCGGGTTTGGTTTGCAACTCTTGTGGAAGATACAGTGGTTAGCCCCCACTTGCTCCCAGTCGAGGTTTATTTGAGATTTGTAAAATTATTTGAGTTTTAAATTTCCTTGGGTAGATGCAGTGGGTCGGCTCCACTTGTTCCAGGTTGAGATCCGAGATTCTGTTGATCCAATATCGTAAGTGTGGCCAGACATTGTGAAAGTTCCAAATGAGCTTACCCTTGTGGGTAAACACCAGTGTGGATGTTGTGTGATTATGATTATGATTGTGAATAACTCGAGTTGGGGATGTACAACAGAGGGATAGTCCAATGGTTAGCTATCAGGACTTGTCGGGTTGGCTTTATAACCGACAGATGAGACTCATCAGCCATAGGGAAAGCATACATCATTTGCATATGTTTGAATTGTTTGGGTTTGCCTATTTATTTTGGATTCCTATATCATATATGCTATGTTACCTGATTATGTGCTACTTGTTCTACTTGTACTTTAATTGTGTATTACTTGCCTGTATTGCTTGTGTTTGTACAATTGAGAGGTCCCTCATGCTGGTGTTGTTGGACACTGAGGGTTGTTCTTGATGAGATGAGTTGATGATGTAATTAAATAATGATGATGATTATTGAATGAGGAAATTGAGCTCTCTGGGTAGATACAGTGAAGTGATTTCAGTTGCTTCAGGTAGAGAATGAAATAATTTGAGCTCCCTAGGTAGACGCAGTGAAGTGATTTCACTTGTTCCAAGTGAGGATATGAGATAACGAATAGAATTGCTGAGACAGAATGGCTGGGAATGGTTTCGTTTATAATTCTGATTGTGAATCGTTGGAGAGCTAGAAAGTTGGAAAGCATAAGGAATATGAATCAGATTTAGCATTCCTTTATGACAGTTGCTTATTTATGGATTAGCGAGAACATATGATGAATATTTGGTGAAAGAAAGTTTAGGATGCTTAGTGAGTTTTTATTACAATGCATTGTATTTATTTGGCACTTTTACCGTACTGGAAACCCATGGGTCGGGGGTTCTCATTCCGTATATATCTCTTGTTTTTCAGATACAAGTCCAGGTGCTCAGAAATAAGCTGTGGTTCATCTGAGAGACAGCAAAGATCTTTATATTCTCTACTTTATATTTTGCTTAAAATCTCCCCACCGTTACTTTGAAAAGCTTAAATTATGTATTAAACTCCTTTGAACTTGCCTATATAGGCTCTTATGTTTCTTTTAGGAGAGATTATGAGATTCTGTTGTCAATTTCTTTCATACTGTACCCTAGCTGGCCTAAACTTCACGGATCGCGACTAGTGGCTATTTACTTATGTTATGTATCTATATAATGTACTTCTCTTACTCTCCTTTATGCCTTTATCTGTATATCGCTTTCGACTTTACGCTTTATCTTTTAGTTGTCGATGCGTGAGTGATACGACTTTGTGATTTTATTTTTACTCTTTTTTGGGCTTCTCGTTTAATATTTCCTTTCAATATATATAGGATTATGTATTAAAAATCCCCTTTGAGAGTCATACCACCTTATTATCATTGACTTATGACTCGAGCATAAGGATTTGGATATTAGGGTGTTACAACTTGCCCCTAGGATAAGTTGAATGGTTTGACTGTTGATATGTTTGAATAATGATTAGTATTAGTATTGAGCTAGTTGATGTGTTTTGGGATGAAATTGAAAGTAAAAATAATGAGTTTTTGATGAATTAAGATATGCCATATGATATTGTTACAATTGGATATTGTGATGTATGTTGGTACTGTGTTGCATGAAAAAGAGTATGTATGTTGAGTTTCATTTAAGAGTCGGATGTATGAATATTGTGATTTGTGAAATTGGGTCGGGGGCCGTGAGCGGGTGAGAAAATCTCCTATGTGGTAAGTTGAGGTAACTGGTGTTGATTGTTGTATGAGATTGTGATGATTAATTATTGGTTGATTGAGAAATTAGATTTATGAATGTTGCATACTGTTGATGGAATGGGTTAACTAAATAGGAAGTGGGTTGGTTTGGGCTTGAGAGAATTGAGGATTTATGAATGAGTATTTGGGATGTGTATGAGTGGTTTTGGAATGGTCCATAATTGAATTGAATTGAGAAATTCATGAATTTGAGAGCTTATGAGAATTTGGTAAAAACATATTTTTAACCAATTTCGATGGGTCATAACTTGGTGCTTGGACTTTGAAATTGAGAGAATGTTGTTTTAAATTAAATCTTGTTAAAAGACCTTTAAAACCATATAGAGATGAGGAAAAATAGAATTGTGTAAAGGAGGTTATGAAAGTTTGAAAATGGGTGTGAAAAATTGAATTTTCTGCAACATATCAGCTTTTTCTGAAAAACTGCGTTCATGTGTACGTGGGGATGTCACGCGACGCGAGGTTACTGGCTCTGCCCAGCACATCTCACATACGATAAGGCACTGGCTCACGTACTCGACTTTGTCATTTTTTATGCTCATGCGTACGCGACTTTTGATAAATTTACATTCATGCGTACGCATAGCACCCTGTTTTACTTAAAATATTTATTTTGCCTATTTTGACCATTTCACTTTGATGTTTTACTTTCGTAACCCTATTAAACTTCCATAAATTATAAAACGCGTATAGAGGATAATGAGAATGAGATCATGCGATTTAATGATGAGATTGAGTTGATTTGAGAGGATAAAGAGAACGAGATTATATGATTGAATGATGAGATTAAGTTGATTCGAGAGGATATAAGAATAGGTTTTATTGATATTTGAGCTTTTGGAGTAGACGCAAGGATTGTAGTTTCGTCCCGCTTACTCCCAGTCGGTATTCAAGCCTCTAGGGTGGATGCAAGGATTGTGGTTTTGTCCCACTTGCTCCCAGTTGATTATTGAGTTTCTTGGTTGGTGTTGAGGACGGTGATTTCATCCCACGCACGGAAAGGCAAGTTGAGGATGAAGTATTTCCTCTTTTGTGTTTTGCAGGATGTGAGAAAGTGGTAGGGCACTAATTCCTCGATGTTTGAAAGTAGTAGGGCACTAATCCCTCGATGTTTTTCTCTACTTCCTCTCTTTGTCTGTAAGGTGGTAGGGCACTAATTCCCCGATAAGATTCCCCCTGGTGTTTATATCTAGGAGAAGGTGGTAGGGCCCACTCCCCCGATTATATGCCTTCTAGAGATACACAGCAGAGAAACAATGACTGGGTTAGCTACCAGATGTGTCGGGTTTGGCTGTATAACCGACAAATGAGCTCATTAGCCATAGGGCAGGCATGCATCATTTGCATTTGTGTGTATTTGTTTGGGTGTACATCTTGTATCTGGTTTGCCTATCTAATTAACTGTATCTATTTGCTATTTGATCTAAATGCTCTACCTGTACTCTCTATTTTTGTATTCTTTGTATTGTCTTGTATGTGTTTGCACAACCGAGAGATCTTGATGGGTGGAAAAATGCCGGTTAAGAATTTCTGATAAATAGCAAGTACAGCCTTAATCGACAAAAATTCCACTATCAATTTAGAATATGTCACAATTAAAAATAAATAACCGGGAGTAGAATCCTGGGTCATTTTCCAAAGAGTTGACACAAGATGTAAATTATTGGTTAGGATTTTCCTGAATATTTTTGAAATTGAGAACAGAAAAATAAATGGCTAGGAATTAAAGCAATGAGTACTAACAAGAGGTGTTATGTATTTAAAATAAAAGGCCTTGGTCATGGGAGAGTAATGGGGTTTCTATCCTTATTATCTTAACCAAATAGAATAGTAAATGTTCATTGCTTCCACTTAGTCAACCACTAACAATTGAAGGAAAGTCAAGTGGCTTCACTAACTCTAGCTCAGAAGTCCTAGTCACTTCGTAGGAAATGACTAGAGTTGGTGAGAATTGAGTTAGCCAGCAATATCCAATTATAGATTAATACTTGAGTATCACTGTAACACTTTCACTACCAGAATGTCACGCTTCCGGCTGCGCTACTCTGATAGCAAGAAGTATTACGACTACTTTATATACTTAATATTAAAATAGGAGCCTGTGACTCGACACTGTATCGAGATTTCTTTGAGATCTGGAAATAAATACTTTATCATAAAAAAAACAAACAAGCATAGATACATATACAAGATTTCTTACCTAATAGCTTATAAAATAATATACATATAAAACACAAAACTCCTATCCCTCTTACAAAATTGGAATAACAAAGACAAGAGAAGAAAAATAATCTAATTAATACAACATCATATAAACCAAAACGTAGTAAAACTCTTCATAATGCTTATTCATCCGATTCCTAAAAAGGTAAAGCTGTAGGGGGTGAGAACCTAACCACAGGGTCTCACCACAGAGTTTTAGAATTGTCATAAGAAAGATATTTAATAAGAAAACTATTTTCAAGCTCAATGATTGTCATTGCCTTATGAATCCTTTTAAAAACCAATAGCTAATCGTTCAAAACCTTTTCAAAGAAACAATGTTTAATCTTTCAGAAATCCAAAATTTTTTTTTTCTTATAAGAAAATCTCAATCAGAAACCAACCATGCAATCAATCAACACAATCATCAATTCAATACCAAAGTTCATTCTCAAATGTAGCACACCAGGACAAACACAGGCAAGACAGATAAGGAAAGCACAGGTTTAAGTAGCAGTTAAGAACAGTTTGACAATTAGGCAAACTAAAACAAGTTCAAACCTAAGCAAAACATACAAATGCATACGATGCATGCCTGTCCTATGGCTAATGAGCTCATCTATCGGTTATCCAGCCAACTCGACAAGTCTGAAAACCTTAGACTGTCCCCTGACGCGCATTCCCATGAGTCTATGCATAGCTTTTTCTCAAATAATCAATATTGCTCAATGGGTGTATCATTTCTGGAAATTTATAGTGCCCGGTCACCCTTACGTCATAGGGTCAACAGAGTATCGAGTCTCAGATAATTCAAGTGGTGGCAAGCCACTGCGTTTACCCAGAGAAACTCATGTCTCAGATAATTCAATTTCATAAGCCATATAAATAATTCATTCAACATTCATCAATGTCTAAGTCATTCTCAACATCATCATCATTCATCAATCCATATCTCATTTCCAAATTCATTCAAAATCATATTTCAAAGAAAATCCTCATCGTCCTTCTTTCCATTCCGTTCACTAACAATTCTCAATGCAAAACATAACACTTCCTTTGATAAATAAAGTAATCTTATACCATATCATGCTTAAAATTAAACCTTTTTAAAATAACTACTTCAACTGAAACTTCTAATTTTATAAAATTTCGGCAGCATCTCCTCTAAAACTCAGATTCTGCCACCGTTTTCGGGTCCCAACCAAACTTCTATTAATCATTCAAATCACTTCCAATAACAATTTTCACAACAACCACACTCAACCCAAGGAAATTGCAAAATCCATAATCCAATCAACCAATCCTATAAATCGCAATTTAAATCAACCTCATTCAACAGCATCAATCAGTAATTAAGAACTCTCGGTTTTCTCAAATAGTTTCAAACCAAACCGTTCCTCAAACCATGTTCGAACCATTTCCATAGTTGTAAATTATCCTCAATAAACAAACCATTTTCAAATATCAAGTCCTTTCCAAATTTGTATTAAAATCAAATTCCGATATCAAATCGGGTTCAATATAAAATCAAATTTCAATACTAAATCTTTTCTAAAATCAAATCGTTTCCAAAATTAAACTAAATTCCAATATTAAATTTCTTCCATTAATTCAAGAAAAACCACTTTATCAACATTAGTCGATAAATCAAAATATTCAGCTTTCTCAATCGATCAATCTATCAATCAAACTAATAATCTCATTCATCCAAAAACAACTCTATTCAATTCATAAGGCTCACAAAATTACAAAAATGTATTTTACGCATTAATATTAATTTATAACAACTCTGGAAAGTAAAACAAGTTTAAGAAAAGCAACGCTGATGATGTTATTTTGGTGGAAAAATGAATTTCTCCCAAAACACACAAATCTAACCGGCAAGTGCACCGGGTCGCATCAAGTAATAATAACTCACGGGAGTGAGGTCGATCCCACAGGGATTGAAGGATTGAGCAATTTTAGTTTAGTGGTTGATTTAGTCAAGCGAATCAAGATTTGGTTGAGTGATTTGTGATTTGCAGAATTTAAATTGCATGGAAAGTAAAGGGAATGGGTAAATTGCATGAAATTAAAGAGAACTGAAATTTAAAGTGCTGAATCTTAAAGAGCAAGAAATTAAATGGCAGAAACTTAGAACACAAGAAATGTAAATTGCAGAATCTTAAATTGCAAGAAATATAAATGGCTTGAATTGTAAAGGGAATTGGGAGTTGGATTTGCAGAAATTAAACAAGGAAAAGTAAATTGCGACAAACAGAGAAAATAGAAGATGACTTGGAGTTAATCGGATCTAAAACAGAAATGTAATTGAGCTTGAAAAGCATTAAACAGGGAATGTAAAATTGGAATTCAGATCTTAGGACCCAAGAAACTAGATAACCAAGTCTAGATCTCAATGCCTTCCTAGATCCAACAAGAACAATTGCAAAGGAGATGAAGAATTGTAAATTGCAAAGAAAGTAGAAGAGGAAGCAATTAACAGAAACGGAAATTCAATTATGCAGTAAAATGAAACAGAGAGATCTTAGGATGAGATTGAAACAGAATTCCTTCAATTCTCCAACCCAAGATCCAAGCAAATGTAATTGAAATTGAAAGCAAGAAAACTAAGAGGAAGGGAATTCAATTCTCCTTCCCCGAGACTTAGAAATTAAAGATCACTCAATACCAAAAGCTCTCCGAAAACTATTCTAAAAACTAAAAGGGAAAGCTCCCTATGAAAACTAAAAAGAAAGCTCCTCGAACGACTTGAATTCTATCCTATTTATACACTTTCTTCAAATGATCTTCAAGCCTTGAGTTGGGCCTTTGCTCTTGGTGGAATTGGGTTGAAAGGGGACTTGGTTGATTGCTCTTGGAGTTTGGAGAGGAATCAAAGTGAACCAATTGAACCGGGTTGGAGTTTTGCAAAAGTTTGAGTAAAAGTTTGAGTAAAAGTTTGAGGCTAACTTTTACTCCAACTTTTCACCTCAGCTTCCTCATTTTGCTGATACCAACGTTGGTGCAAAAGTTAGGGGTCTAACTTTTGCTCCAACGTTGGCCTTCTTTAGTGCACTAATGGCGCACGCCAACGTTAGCCCAAAAGTTAGAGGCTAATGTTGGCGCAAACTTTTGCTCCCCCCTATGTGTTTTTCATGCGCCAACGTTAGCCCAAAAGTTAGAGGCTAACGTTGGCGCAAACTTTTGGTGCCCAGGGAGTGATTTTCATGCGCCAACGTTAGCCTAAAAGTTAGGGGCTAACGTTGGCGCAAACTTTTGGTGCCCCAGGGAGTGTTTTGCATGTGCCAACGTTAGCCCAAAAGTTAGGGGCTAACGTTGGGGCAAACTTTTCACCCAAAAGTTTGTGCAAAAGTTTGAGGCTAACTTTTGGTCCAGCTTTTTGCTTCCTGGTTCATTTTCACTTATTCCAAAAGTTTGAGCTAAAGTTTGAGGCAAACTTTTGCTCAAACTTTTTGTCCTCTCTTCCTCCTAGCCATTCCTTCTTGCTTCAACCTTTCTCCAAGCTTTCTTCACCTATCATTAATCAACCAAACACATCAAAGCTATGCTCAAAATCATGAGATATTCATTCTTTCACAATATGTAACAAATATAGCATAAAACCTCATGAAATTGCATTAATTCATCTATGGTTGATTCAATCAAAGGAAGCATGAAAATCTACCCAAATTGGCTTGCTTAGAGCTCAAGAAAGTGCATAATTCAAGTGAAAACAAAAGAAAAAGACTAGTGAAACTAGGCTAAGATGACTTGTCATCAAACGCTACCTCGACAAGCGAACCCACAACCAAGCGCGTAAGAGAATTCCTTTTCTCCTTGGCCTGAAATCAAACTGCATCGAGTTTGACTATTTCTCGCAGCCGTAACATCCCCAAAAGTGCCACTCACAACAAAACTCAATCCTGAGATATTAACATCGCGTAAAATTCAATAATCTATATCAGAACAGAAACTGAAAGAGTTCGGAATCCGAAATGACTTACTGGGTTTACGAATAATTGAGAAAATAGATCAACGGCAGCTCCGGTAATGATGCAGCAGCTTGAGGCCACATGCAACAGACATTGAAATCAGTACGCAAGACTCAGAGCTCGACCCAAGTTAGAGGATCCAGTAGCGGTCTCCGGCGGCAGAGGCAACGCACGGCGACAACCTTCGGCAGCCGCGGCCGAGACAACTTCACAAACGGTTATGCAGTTGGGCGATGGAATAGAGGCGCGACGGTGAATAGCGGATCTGACGCATGAGAAGGCAGTGCGAGCTCCCTCTCTTTCTCTCTTTGTGGATCTGGCTCCCGGCGGCGGATCAGCGGCTCTGTGGTAATGGTGCGGCTAGATGCGACAGCGGCCTCCCTTCAGCGGTGGCGACGGGACGCGAACGTTGATTGCAGCGAGGCTGGCTCCACGGCGCTGCAACTTAGGGAGGGCGAGGTAGTGATAGCTCGCGAGGATGACGTCGAAAGGGATCCTTGTGACGGTCGTGGTCCTCTTTCCCTCGGCGGCGTCCACGACGACAGTGGGTTCAGTGCCGCAGGCACAACTCCCCCTCTCTTCCTTTCCTTTTCTCCCTTTCTTTTCCCCCTTTCTCCTCTTTGCTCCCTCTATTTCTTTCTTTCTTTTTTTTGTTTGTGTTCAGAAGCAGCTGAGTGTGGGGTTTTTCAAAAGGGATGGCGGTGGTGAATGGCAGTAAGACAGTGGTGTAAAAGGGTTAGGGTTTGTGTATGCAATTGAGGATTTTGGGTTTAATTTGAGTAAAATATTTTTAATAAAATTGGAGCATAAAGTATTAATATTTGAAAAACTAATTTAATCTCTAAAGTTACTTTAAAATATTATTTGTTGTATAAAAATACTAGTTGATTCTCAATAAATTACTCTAATTGAAAATACATGGTAATATAATTAATTTTTTTATCTTTAAAGAAAATATTATTTAATATAACTTTACAAATTAATTTCAATGAAATATTCTAATCAAAGGATTAGAGATAATATAATTAATTTTCTTTGTTTATAAGAATTAAAGTATTAGATTCCAAAATCCAATTTATTTAAACTAAATCATATAAAGTTCTTATTATTTTACATTTTCTAAGATTTATAATTTAAATATAAAAAATAATTCAATAATTATAAAATCAGATAGAACCTTAAATTATTTTAAACTAAATTAATTAGAATTTGTTTTAATTATCTTTACTAGAATAATTTCAGGGATTAAAATACTTAATGATAAATAAATCTAAGTTAGCTTTTAATAAGATCTTCTAAAATTTCTTGGTCTTACATCCTACCCATCTTATAAAAATTTTCGTCCTCGAAAATTGATACAAAATAAAAGAGATTTCATATTACTTCACCCTTGATCTCATTTAAAGAAAAGGCAAAAAGTCCTCAATATAGATATACAAATAGTTTTAAATACCAGAATTTTCTTATGGCATAAAAATATAAAGGGTATAAGTATGATGTGAAACAAGGTTACAAGATAGGCTTGATGCACAAAATAATATGTTTCAAACATGTGATGGTAAAGCAAGGCGGCAAATGATTACAAAACAAGTTGGGGTTAAAACGATATGCTTAACGTCCGTATACTAATCTCATACCAATTTCAGAGATTCAACTATTCAAAATTCAACATAACTTATCTCCACCATTCTTAATCGTACTTCATTGAGCATCCCATCCAAAGGTTCTTGACTTTGTCAAACACTTCGCAAACATTACTACTGGTCATAAGTCCCACATCAACAAAACTCTTTCACGTAAAACAAGGTTTCACAACTCTCTATGACATCGTACACTAACGAGTTTCACCTTTTGCGATCACCAAACGTGTCCTAAAGGACTAACGTGTCATTCAGTAAGTCTAATGGTCGCACAAGATGCCAAAACTAATCTCGAGTATACTCAGAAGGATAATAGACTTTAGAAAAGAAAGAAAAGTGACAAGGACCGCGTTCGTGAGAATTTGAAAGAATAAATGCAATTGCAGGTAAACAAGGATCCTCAAGCAATGGAGTTTGCTAGAAAGAAATCAATTGATAATTTCAAGGATAACTCTTGGATCAAAGAAATTCAATAGGATCAATAAGAAGGAATTCAGCACATTAGTTTGAAACATATCCAAGCTGAGTTGAACAAGTATGAGATTTCATAGAAAAAGAATTATTAAAGACTATGGTGACACATTACTGTGGAACAACTTCAAATGATCACGAGGGTTTCATAGTTTGTGGAGGAATATGGAATTAATAGCCGTGTTGCAAGAGTTTTAACATAGTCAGAAGTGTAAACAGTCAAGATATGCGTAAGGTACAAATGGCAAAGCAAGGAAATTTAAATTACATTCCAAGAAAAGAGAAGGAGGAATGACACATCAAATTGAATGGCACAATTTAGAACACATAATCCAATACAATATAATAAAAAGGGGCACTTTACATTTTCAAAGATTCAAGGGTCGGCATCGTACCCAAAACAATTCCAACGTTATATCAAAGAGTACAAAATTCATAAAGAGAAGTATAATGATGAGGATAGACGTTCTTAGAGATTCAAATAGCAGTTTACAAATAAGAGACGGACGTATGGAGAGATTAAAGAACTTTAATAGAGACGATGAGAAGAGAACGGTGCATTCGTTAGAATTGAATTCAAGCTGAATCAAAGTACAAGATTCACAAGAAAGTGACCAGAGTCAAGGACGTCATTTACAAAATTCAAGGGAATATGTAGGAACGCAATCAAATAAAAGGTCCACAAGGAATAGATAAACTTAAGAGGAAGATCATCTTATCTAGTAAAAAGAGAAGATATGAAATAAACAATTGAGGAAACTGAACAAAGTATAGATGTTTGCATTACCTCGAAACTCCACGACTCCTTATAACCTCGTACACTTACCAAATTCACTTCTTGTGCACACAAATCGCATCTCTAAAAACTAACACATAAGAAATACTAAACTTGAGAAGATTACAAACAACACAAATGGTATTTGCAAGAAATTGGAAGAAAATTCAGGTTTGCAGTTGAACAAGGATGGTATTTCGCAAGGATTTTGAAAGAATACGTGAGATTATCAGCAGACAAGGATGTATATAAGCAATGAAGTGTGGTGTAAAGAGAGTTAATTTGAAAGCTTAAGAAAGAATTTTGAATTCAAGAGCTTCGACATGGGCAATAATAGGAAAGGGAGTAGAGCAATTTAGAACAACTTCAAATTGAACCTAAGGGAATTGGTTTATCTTTTTCTAAAATAAGTATATAAATTCAATATTTTTCAAAAACACTAAACAAAGGTAAATATTATGTTATGCTAAATCAAATTCAAATTAAAATGATTTGTGTGAAGTTTATTAAATGAAAATTAACTGGAATAAAAGCAAAAAATCTTGTTTTAGGAGGTTTGAAGAGTTTGTATATACATAATCTTGTTTTAGGAGGTTTGAAGAGTTTGTATATACATAATCTTTATATATATATGCATAAAAATTCGAATAATGTTGTAAAAGAATCAAATTATGTTCAAATGAGAAACTCTAAGGTAAAGTATTCTTGTAAAAATAAATAAAGACTAAGTAGTACTTTTAAATAGAAGCATGTTTTAAATATATAAAGAAATTATTCATTTTTGTAGGGAAGTATTTATAAAATCAAAGATTGTCGTATTTATAATTCAAATAATGGTTACAATCAGAATCAAACAGAAAAAGAAACAAAATAGAACTACTTTCAAAAGAGATTCCAAGATAAGAGTTGTAAAAGAAAACTACAAGAATTGATACATTCTATCAAAACAAGGTCAGTTTTTATCATTTTTACGAAGAAACATAAAACCAAAGATTGTAATCCGAGCAGGACACACAATAGTTGCAAAACACAAAACAGGAGAACTAAATCACATAATTAGTTTACTACGAATCGTGACTCTTAAGATTTTAAATGATTCAGGAATCAAGGATTATGCGTTGCACCAAAACTAATTCAAGATCAAATCAATAAATACCAAATTTATGAATAGTGTCAAGGTTGAATGCTCATTAAATATTCAAGCAACAATTAGGAACATAATCAAGCAAGGATATATATGAATAATGAGATATGGTAGAAAAATATCCAAAACACATTCCAAGAAAGAAATCAAGAGCTTGAGATTCCAATACAATTGATAAAGAAAAAGATAACGTCAAACACGAATAAAGATTATATGCCGAAATGGAACTAATCTCTAGAACTTAGTTTCTATCGTTCCCAAAACCCGCGAGTTGCATTATCTATGACTCGCATATCATCTATGATAACCCATTAGTACTTACTTATACATAATTCACTAGTGTTAAGCCGGCCAAACTTAATACCAGGAATTATTCAACGTAAGTCTAATGGCATTAATCAATAGACCGTCATGTGCATAAAGCTCTATTCTCGTTATCGAAACAAGACCTACTACATGACAGACTCTCAGAGTATGCAATTGAAGCATAGTCGGTCCATTCCTCAAGCTCTACAAGAAAGACCGCTCCGATACCATAATGTAACACTCTCACTACCAGAATGTCACACTTCCGGCTGTGCTACTCTGATAGCAAGAAGTATTACGACTACTTTATATACTTAATATTAAAATAGGGGCCTATGACTCGACACCGTATCAAGATTTCTTCGAGAACCGGAAATAAATACTTTATCTAAAAAAAATAAACAAGCATAGATTCATATACAAGATTTCTTACCTAATAGCTTATAAAATAAGATACATATAAAAAACAAAACTCCTAACCCTCTTACAAAATTGTAATAACAAAGACGAGGGAAGAAAAATAATCTAATTAATACAACATCATATAAACCAAAACGTAGTAAAACTCTTCATAATGCTTCTTCATCCTATTCCTAAAAAGGTAAAGCTGTAGGGGGGTGAGAACCTAACCACACGATCTCACCAGGGAGTTTCAGAATTGTCATAAGAAGATATTTAATAAGAAAATTGTTTTCAATCTCAGTGATTATCATTGCCTTATGAATCCTTTTAAAAACCAATAGCTAATCGTTCAAAACCTTTTCAAAGAAACAATGTTTAATCTTTCAGAAATCCAAAATCTTTCTTTTCTTATAAGAAAATCTCAATCAGAAACCAACCACCCAATCAATCAACACAATCATCAATTCAGCACCAAAGTTCATTCTCAAATGTTGCACACCAGGACAAACACAGGCAAGATGGACAAGGAAAGCACAAGTTTATGTAGCAGTTACAGCAAATAATCTAGGTAGCAGTTAAGAACAGTTTAACAATTAGGCAAACCAAAACAAGTTCAAACCCAAGCAAAGCTTACAAATGCATATAATTGGTACACGAAATTGCAATCACACTTTTGCAATTCCGCACAACTAACCAGCAAGTGCACTGGGTCGTCCAAGTAATACCTTACGTGAGTAAGGGTCGATCCCACGGAGATTGTCGGCTTGAAGCAAGCTATGGTTACCTTGTAACTCTTAGTCAGGATATCAATAATTTTCAGGTTTAATTGTGATAAGTAGAAGAACATGAAATAGATACTTGTTTTGCAGTAATGGAGAACAGGTTGAGGTTTTGGAGATGCTCTATCTTCTAAATCTCTGCTTTCCTACTGTCTTCTTCTTCAAGCACGCAAGGCTCCTTCCATGGCAAGCTGTATGTAGGGTTTCATCATTGTCAATGGCTACCTCCCATCCTCTCAGTGAAAATGTTCAACGCGCTCTGTCACAGCACGGCTATTCAGCTGTCGGTTCTCGATCATGTCGGAATAGAATCCAGTGATTCTTTTGCGTCTGTCACTAACACCCCACAATCGCGAGTTTGAAGCTCATCACAGTCATTCAATCCCTGAATCCTACTCAGAATACCACATACAAGGTTTAGACCTTCTGGATTCTCTTGAATGTCGCCATCAACTCTAGTTTATACCACGAAGATTCTGGCTAAAAAATCCAAGAGATATCTACTCAATCTAAGGTAGAACAGAGGTGGTTGTCAGGCACACGTTCATAGGTGAGAATGGTGATGAGTGTCACGGATCATCACATTCATCAAGTTGAGGAACAAGTGATATCTTAGAATAGAAGCAAGCGTGATTGAATGAAAAACAGTAGTAATTGCATTAATCCATCAAGACACAGCAGAGCTCCTCACCCCCAACCATGGGGTTTAGAGACTCATGCCATAGAAGGTACAGTATGAAACGTGTAAAGTGTAATGAGGTAAAGATACAATGTCAAAAGGTCCTATTAATAGTGAACTAGTAACCTAGGATATACAGAAATGAATAAATGACGTAAAAATCCACTTTCGGGGTCCACTTGGTGTGTGCTTGGGCTGAGCATTGAAGCTTTCATGTGTAGAGACTTTTCCAGGAGTTAAACGCCAGCTTTTGTGCCAGTTTGGGCGTTTAACTCCAATTTTTATGCCAGTTCCGGCGTTAAACACCGGGAATTCTGAAGCTGATTTGCAACGCTGGTTTGAGCCATCAAATCTCCGGCAAAGTATGGACTATTATACATTGCTGGGAGGTCAGAATCCAACGCAATTGAGAGCGCGCCAATTAGGCTTCTGTAGCTCCAGAAAATCCACTTCGAGTGCAGGGAGGTCAGAATCCAACAGCATCTGCAGTCCTTTTTCAGCCTCTGAATCAGATTTTTGCTCAGGTCTCTCAATTTCAGCCAGAAATTACCTGAAATAAAAAAAACACACAAACTCATAGTAAAGGCCAGAAAAGTGAATTTTAAATAAAATCTAATAAAAACATGCTAAAAACTAACTAAAATGTACTAAAAACATACTAAAAACAGTGCCAAAAAGCGTATAAATTATCCGCTCATCAATGATGCATGCCTGTCCTATGGCTAATGAGCTCATATGTCAGTTATCTAGCCAACCCGACAAGTCTGAAAACCTTAGACTGTCCCCCGATCCGCATTCCCATAAGTCTATGCATAGCTTTTTCTCAAATAATCAAGTGGTGGCAACAGAGTATCGAGTCTCAACCTGGAGCAAGTGGTGGCAAGCCACTGCATTTACCTAGAGAAAGCCGTGTCTCAGATAATTCTTCGTAAGCCATATAAATAATTCATTCAACATTCATCAATGTCTATGTCATTATCAACATCATCATCATTCATCAATCCATATCTCATTTCCAAATCCATTCAAAATCATATTTCATAGAAAATCCTCATCATCCTTCTTTCCATTCTGTTCACTAACAATTCCTAATCCAAAACATAACTCTTCCTTTGATAAATCAGGTAATCTTAAACCATATAATGCTTAAAATTAAACCTTTTTAAAATAACAACATCAAATGAAACTTCTAATTTTATAAAATTTCGGCAGCATCTCCTCTAAAACTCAGATTCTGCCACCCTTTTCGGGTCCCAACCAAACCAAACCAAACACCTATTAATCATTCAAATCAATTCCAATAACAATTTTCACAACAACCACACTCAACCCAAGAAAATTGCAAAATCTAGAATCCAATCAACCAATCCTATAAATCGCAATCTAAATCAAACTCATTCAACAACATCAATCAATAATTAAGAACTCTCAGTTTTCTCAAACGGTTTCAAACCAAACCGTTCCTTAAACCCTATTAGAACCATTTCCAAAATAGTAAATTATCCTCAATAAACAAACCATTTTCAAATATCAAGTCCTTTCCAAATTTATTTTAAAATCAAATTCCGATATCAAATCGGGTTTAATATCAAATCAAATTTCAATACTAAGTCTTTTCAAAAATCGAATCATTTCAAAAATTAAACTAAATGCCAATATTAAATTTCTTCAATTAATTAATGGAAAACCACTTTAACGATATCAGTCAACTAATCACAATATTCAGCTATCTCAATTGATCAATCTGTCAATCAAACTAATAATCTCATTCATCCAAAAAAACTATATTCAATTCATAAGACTCACAAAATCACAAAAATGTATTTTACGCGTTGATATCAATTTATAACAACTCTAGAAAGTAAAACAAGTTTAAGAAAAGCACCCCTGGCTCGACAAACGAACCCACAACCAAACGCGTCAGAAAATTCCTTTTCTCCTCGGCCTGAAATCGAACGACATCGAGTCTGACTATTTCTTGCAGCCATAACATACCCAAAAGTGCCACTCACAACAAAACTCGATCCTGAGATATTAACGTCGTGTAAAATTCAATAATCTATAACAGAACAGCAGCTAAAAGAGTTTTGAATCAGGAATGACTTACTGGGTTTATGAATAATTAAGAAAACAGAGTAACGGCAGCTCCAGTGACGACGCAGTAGCTTGAGGCCGCATGCAACAGCCATTGAAATCAGCACGCAAGACTCGGAGCTCGACCCGAGTCAGAGGATCCAGTGGCGGTCTCCGGCGGCAGAGGCAAGGCACGGCGACAACCTCCGGTAGCTGTGGCAGAGACAGCTTAACAGACGGCAACGCAGTTCGGTGATGGGTCTGGCACGCATCTCCTCCTTCCGTGGCCGAGCTCTCTAGCAGTTCAGTTTCCCCCCTTGCGTGTCCTTCTCCCGTGGCGAAACAGAGGCGGCGATGGCGAATAATGGATCTGACGCATGAGAAGGCAGCGTGAGCTCCCTTTCTTTCTCTCTTCGTGGATCTGTCTCCCGGCGGCGGATCGGCGGCTCTGTGGTAACGGTGTGGCTAGATGCGACGGCCGCCTCCCTCCAGCGGTAGCGATGGGACGCAAACGGTAATGGCGGCGAGGCTGGCTCAATGGCGCTGCAACTTAGGGACGGCGAGGGGGCGATAGCTTGCGAGGATGACGTCGACAGGGCTCTTTGTGACGGTCGTGGTCCTCCTTCCCTCGACGGCGTCAACGGCGATGGTAGGTTCAGTGCCGCCAGTGCAGCTCCCTCTCTCTTCCTCTGCTTTTCTCCCTTTCTTTTCCCCCTTTCTCTTCTGCGCTCCCTCTGTTTCTTTCTTTCTTTTTTTTTTCTTTTGTTTTTCAGAAGCAGCTGATTATTGGGTTTTTGGGAAGGGATAGCGATGGTGAATGGCAGTAAGACAGTGGGGGTAAAAGGGTTAGGGTTTGTGTATGGAATTGAGAATTTTAGGTTTAATTTGAGTAAAATATTTTTTATAAAATTGGAGCATAAAGTATTAATATTTGAAAAACTAATTTAATCTTTAAAGTTACTTTAAAATATTATTTGTGGTATAAAAATACTAATTGCTTCTCAATAAACTACTCTAATTGAAAATACATGGTAATATAATTAATTTTCTTTATCTTTAAAGAAAATATTATTTAATCATAACATTACAAATTAATTTCAATGAAATATTCTAATCAAAGGATTAGAGATAATATAATTAATTTTCTTTGTTTATCAGAATTAAAGTATTAAATTCCAAAATCCAAATTATTTAAACCAAATCATATAAAGTTCTTATTATTTTTCATTTGCTAAACTTTATAATTTAAATATAAAAAATAATTCAATAATTATAAAATCAGATAGAACCTTAAATGATTTTAAACTCAATTAATCAGAATTTATTTTAACTAACTTTAATAGAATAATTTCAGGGATTAAAATACTTAATGATAAATAAATCTAAGTTAGCTCTTAATAAGATGTTCAAAAATTTCTAGGTCTTACAATCAAAACTTAAGGGACTCCAATTAGTCAACCCCTAAGCCAAGTTGGAAGGTCTACTCCATTAACATGAATGCCATTTTCATAAAAACATAATAGGAGTAAATAAAAGACATGATAATTGTGAAAAGTTAATTAAATAAAAATGGCACGAACAATAATTAACCAGAATCAAACATGTGCTTAGATTAAACATAAAATAATTCAATACATTAATAAAATTCAAAAATAGCAATATCTAAACATGAATTCAAAGCAATTAAATGGAAAACAAAAGTAATAGAAGTAACAAAGAGGAACACTATGAAGACAATGACTCCAATTGAAGGTAGTAGCAGCTCTCTCAAGATCCAAATCCAAACAAAACTAAGAAAATAAAAAACCCTAGAGAAAAGTAGGCGTTTCTCTCTCTAGAACACAAAACTAAAAAAAAAACTCAAGTGGAAATTCAAGTGTGTCTAGTCTCAGCTTCATCCCTGCCTATAGTCTATGATTTCAGGCTTGGATCTGGGTCCAAATCAGCCCAGAAATCGCCCCCAGCGAGTTCTGTTAAGTGCAGCACGTGACGCTCTATCACAAGTACGCGTAGGCCACGCGTACGCGTAGGCCACGCGTACGCGTTGCTGAACTTTGCACCTGTCCATGCGTACGCGTCAGTCATGCGTACGTGTCGCTGAACGACGCTCCTGGTCACGTGCACGCATCGGCCATGCGTGTTTGTCGCTCCTCGCTTCTCAAATCTTCACTTTCTTGTGCTCCTTCCACTTTGACATGCTTCATCTTCATCCTTTAAGCCATCTATATCCTGTAAACCTGAAAACACTTAACAAGAACATCACGGCATCGAATGGTAATAAAAGAGAATAAAAAATTAACAATTTTAAGGCCTAGGAAACATGTTTTCAATCATAGCACAAAAATAGGAAGGAAACTTAAAAACATGCAATTTACATGAATAAGTGTGAGAATAGTTGACAAAACCTACTCAATTCAGTCCAAAATATATCATAAATAGTAGTGTATCAAATCTCCCCACACTTAAACATTAGCATGTCCTCATGCTAAGCTTAAGGAAACTAAAAGAGTGAAGGAGAAAAGGTGAGACTTATGCAATGCAACCTATCCATATGAATGCAACTACATGATAAAATGCTTCTACCTAGTTGGTTAAAAGTAAAGAAATTCTCCATGAACAAACATAACTGGATTCCACTAATTTAAATCTCAAAATATAGTACAAGTAAACTTGCAAGAAGAAAACTCATGAAAGCTGGGAACAAAAAATCGAACATCGAACCCTCACTAGAAGTGTATACACTCTAATCTCTCTAGTGTTTGAAGGTCGATTCTCTCGGTTCTCTACTAATCTTGCTTTCCAAGGCTTGCTCTTCTTCTACCAATCAACAAAATTTAATGCACACATACACATATCAAGAGGTCTTTTCAAGGGTTGTAATGGAGTTAGGGTCAAGGTAGGAATGTATCTGGTTAAGTGGACTAAAATCCGAATCCTTGATTAACCCAAACTTCTCACCTAACCTAAGACATTCCATGTTATCATAATGCAAAGTCTAGCCACCCATTTACTATTTTTCCACAAATCCATACACCTTGCTAACTTTTGAGTATAAATCATATGCATTAAGTTTACTTATTAACCTTAGGGAATTCTTTTTTCTTTTGTATTGTTTCTCTTTTTCTTTTCTTTTCCTTATTATTCATATTTGTTTTTCTTTTTATTTTCTTTTTTTTTTCAGTGAGTTAATGTATATGATTAATGTGCTGGATGCATGAACAAGTACCCAAACTATTTTCACATTTTCATATAAGAATATAAAATATCCAATTCCCTAACCAAGTATTCCCCAAACCTAATTTCTCCACACTTAATTCATGTACATCTCACTAGTCTAAGCTAACCAAGGATTCAAATTAGGACATTTATTATTTTCCATTTAGAGTTAATGATGTGCTAAAATGGAGAATAAATGGGGTAAAATAGGCTCAATATTGGGTCGCAAAGGAAAATAAAAGGGTAAGGCCATATGGGTATTTGAGCTATAGTGAAACAAGCCCTCAATCATGTAAGTACATGCATACATCAAACAATGGAAATATAGAATCAAGCAAGACAAGGATCACAATTTTAGAGAGAACAACACACACCAAAATAAAACATTGGTTGATAATAGGCAACCAACCAAATAGGCTCAAAATTTCACTGGTTTTGTGTGTTCGAGCTCTAAAACCATGTTCCAAAATAAAATTCTTCAAGCAAGTTCAAAAAGTTTTAATTCAAAATAGTGAAATGCCTTAAAGAAGTGTCTTGAAAAAGAATTTATTACGTCAACCAAGTAGTACCTAAATGCAAGCAACTAACTACCCATACAAGTTATCCTATCTACAAAAAAAAATTAAAGTACTGGTGTTGAGAGAGAGAGTTGTTACCTTCGGGAGTTAGTTACCGACTTCCCCACACTTAATGCTTGGTACGGTCCTCCATGCCATCAGTGATCTGTAAGGTGAGTTCGGGATCGCCACTTCCAATGGCCAATTGATGGGGGGGACAGGGGCACTGATGAATCCACATTTTATGGAATTTACTTGCTCTATTTGGGTGGATTTCATTTACTTTTCTTGTACTTATCTATTAAAATAGCATGCTTTTGTGAATTCTTTCCTAATTGTGCTTAATTGTGAAAAATATGCTTTTCATGCTTAAATTGCCAATTTTAATTCACTTTTCTCCCATTCGATGCCTTGATATGTGTGTTTGAGTGATTTAATATTTTGAAGGCAAGAATGGCTTGAGAAAGTGGAAGGAAAGTGGTGCACGAAAATTACACTCACACTATGTAATTCCGCACAACTAACCAGCAAGTGCACTGGGTCGTCCAAGTAATACCTTACGTGAGTAAGGGTCGAATCCCACGGAGATTGTTGGCTTGAAGCAAGCTATGGTTATCTTATTATTCTTAGTCAAGATACCAATAGGGTTCTTTATTTTCAATTGTAAAAAGTGAAAGAGCATAAAATGAGTAATTGTTATGCAGTAATGGAGAATATGTTGGAGTTTTGGAGATGCTTTGTCCTCTGAATCTCTGCTTTCCCCCTGCCTTCTTCTTCATGCACGCAAGGTTCCTCCTTTGGCAAGCTGTATGTAGGGCGTCACCGTTGTCAATGGCTACTTCCCATTCTCTCAGTGAAAATGGTCCAAATGCTCTGTCACAGCACGGCTAATTATCTGTCGGTTCTCGATCATGTCAGAATAGAATTCAGTGATTCTTTTGCGTCTGTCACTACGCCCAACACTCGCGAGTTTGAAGCTCGTCACAGTCATTCAATCCCTGAATCCTACTCGGAATACCACAGACAAAGTTTAGACTTTCCAAATTCTCAAGAATGCTGCCAATGAATTCTAGCTTATACCATGAAGATTCTTATTAAGGAATCTAAGAGATACTCATTCAATTTAATGTAGAATGGAGGTGGTTGTTAGGCACACGTTCATGGGTTGAGAATGGTGATGAGTGACACGGATCATCACATTCATCACGGTTAAGTACGAATCAGTATCTTAGATAGAAACAAGCGTGTTTGAATGGAAAAAAGAAATAATTGCATTAATTCATCGAGACACAGCAGAGCTCCTCACCCCCAACAATGGAGTTTAGAGACGCATGCCGTCAGAGAATACAAAGTTTCGATCTAAAATGTCATGAGGTACTAAAATAAGTCTCTAAAAGTTGTTTAAATATTCAACTAGTAACCTAGGTTTACAGAAAATGAGTAAACTAAGATAGATAGTGCAGAAATACACTTCTGGGGCCCACTTGGTGTGTGCTGGGGCTGAGACTTGAGCTTCTCACGTGCCTAGGCTGTTTTTGGAGTTAAACGTTAGGTTGTACCTATTTTGGGCGTTTAACTCTAACTGGTAACCTGTTTCTGGCGTTTAACGCCAGAATGCAACATAGAACTGGCGTTAAACGCCAGTTTACGTCATTTATCTTTGCGCAAAGTATGGACTATTATATAATGATGGAAAGCCCTGGAGGTGTACTTTCCAACCCAATTGAGAACGCACCAATTGGACTCCTTTAGCTCAAAAGAATCCATTCCGAGTGCAGGAAGGTCAGAATCCAACAGCATCAGCAGTCCTTTTTCAGCCTGAATCAGATTTTTGCTCAGCTCCTTCAATTTCAGCCAGAAAATACCTGAAATTACAGAAAAATATACAAACTCATAGTAAAGTCCAAAAATATGAATTTTGCCTAAAAACAAATAAAAATATACTAAAAACTAACTAATAAACATACTAAAAACTATATAAAAATACCCCCAAAAAGCATATAAAATATCCGCTCATCACAACACCAAACTTAAACTGTTGCTTGTAAAGCAACTAGATAAATAAAATAGGATAAAAAGAAATCAAGAATCAATAATATCTTATAGTTTTAAGTGAAGCTCAGATTCTAATTAGATGAGTGGGACTAGTAGCTTTTTTCTTCCAAACAGTTTTGCCATCTCACTTTATCCTTTGAAATTCAGAATGATTGGCATCCATAGAAACTCAGAATTCAGATAGTATTATTGATTATCCTAGTATAGTATGTTGATTCTTGAACACAGCTACTTTATGAGTCTTGGCCGTGGCCCTAAGCATTTTATTTTCCAGTATTACCACCGGATACATAAATGCCACAGACACAAAACTGGGTGAACCTTTTCAGATTGTGACTTAGCTTTGCTAAAGTCCCCAATTAGAGGTGTTCAGAGTTCTTAAGCACACTCTTTTGCTTTGGATCATGAGTTTAACCACTCAGTCTCAAGTTTTTCACTTGGACCTGCATGCCACAAGCACATGGTTAGGGACAGCTTGATTTAGCCACTTAGGCCTGGATTTATTTTCTTGGGCCCTCTTATCCATTAATGCTCAAAGCCTTGGATCGTTTTTACCCTTGCCTTTTAGTTTTAAGGGTTATTGGTTTTTTTTACTGCTCCTTCTCTCTCTCTTTTTTTTCACTACTTTTTCTTGCTTCAAGAATCAATTTCATGATTTTTCAGATCATCAATAACATTTCTCTTGTTCATCATTCTTTCAGTATCCAACAATTTTAACATTCATAAAATTCAATATAAAAAATATACACTATTCAGGCATTCATTCAGAAGACAAAAAGTATTGCCACTACATCTAAATAATTAGAATTTTCCTTATTAAAAACTAAAAAAAAAAATATTGCCTCTTTATTCTAAAAATCTTCTATTTTATTCATGTTTGATGATGATGAGAAAAATAAATTATAGCTTAATTGGAGATAAAATCAAAATAGAGATACTAATTACTACTACTTCATATATATAACTTCTAAGGTAAATTCCTAATAAGAACAATTATCACATAGTTAAGGCTAAGATTAGGACTCAACAACCTTTATTTTAGGAGGTGGATGCTCCCTTAGTCTGTGGAGTGTGTGGTCCTTCAAGAGACAGCTTCTGACGCTTCAGTTCCCTCAGTTCACACCTTTGCTCTCCTTGTTCCCCAAATAGTTTGCAAAGCATGCTATTTTGATTTTTCTATTCTTCCTTTAGTAGGTCCATAGCTTCTTGCAATTTGGTGACAGATGCTTCAAGACGCTCCCAGTATTCAATTTGAGGGATTTCCGGGAGGAACTCCTGTGCTTTCCTCTTGATGGGGTCGTCCTGCACTTGTTGTCCTTCCATTGACTTTTTGGTGATTGGTTGCTCAACTGGGATATACTCATTTACTCCCATCTTTATCCCAGCATCTTTACATAGCATAGAGATTAAGCTTGGATAAGCTAATTTGGCATCTTTAGAGTTCTTGTTTGCAATTGTGTAAAGTTCATATGAAATCAGCTGATGAACTTCCACTTCTTTTCCCAATATAATGCAATGGATCATTACTGCTCTTTTGATGGTGACTTCAGAGCGGTTGCTGGTGGGCAGTATAGAACACCCAATAAAGTTTAGCCAGCCTCTGGCGACTGGTTTGAGATCTCCTCTCTTGAGTTAATTTGGGACACCCTTTGTGCTGGTTGTCCACTTGGTTCCAGGGAGGCATATGTCCTCTAGAATTTCGTCCAAGCCCTTATTTGTTCTCATCATTCTCCTATTAAAGGAGTCTGGGTCATCTTTCAGCTGAGGTAGCTTGAAGATCTCCCTGATTTTGTCAGGGTGGAGGTGAACAATCTTTTCTCTGACTAGAGTCTGATAGTCATAGAAGGTGGTTCCAGCTATTCTCTGCCTATCTGTTTGCCACAGATTAGAGTAGAATTCCTGAACCATGTTCCTTCCCACCTTTGTTTCAGGATTAGCTAAGATTTCCCAGCTCCTGTTTCGAATTTTCTCTTGGATCTCCGGTTATTCATCTTCTTTCAGATCGAATTTAACTTCCGGGATCACTGACCTAAGACCCATTATTTTGTAGTAATGGTCTGAATGTTCTTTGGTTAAGAACTTCCCTTGATTCCAAAGTGATTTTGTAATATTCTCTTTCTTGCCTCTGGGAGTGGTTTGTTTTCCCTTAGGAGACATGATCTTAGTGGGTATTGGCTTAGTGATCACGGATAAATACACCAAACTTAGAGGTTTGTTTGCTCTCAAGCGAAAGAAAGGAAAGGAGAGGGATAGAAGGAGAGCCAATTTCGAATAGTGGAGGGGAAGAGGGAGACCGAACGTGGATTTAAGGGGAATGGGGGTGGGTTTTCGAAAATTTTGAAAAAGATAAGATAGAAGATATGATTTGTAAAAGATAAGTATGATAGGAAAAAGATGTAATTTAAAATTGAAAAGTTATAAAAGATATTTGAAAAAGATAAATATGAATTTTGAAAAGAAGATATGATGAGTTTAAAAAGATTTGAGAAAAATTTTGAAAAGATTTGAAAAGAATTCCAAAAGATAATTGAATTTTGAAAAAGGTTTGAAAAGATATTGAAGAAAAATTAAGAAACATGTTTAGGATTAAAAATTTTTGGAATTGAAGTTGAAGGATGAGAGTTTGTAATATGTTTATGCAAGAAATCATGAATTGAAACATGAAAAATGGAAAAAATTTGAAGTGAAAACGAATTTATCTCCTCCCCATAGTCCTGGCGTTAAACGCCCAAACGTTGCATGTTTTGGGCATTTAATGCCCGTTTGTAGCTTCTCCTGGGAGAAAAATGCCCAGTTGTAGCATCTGGCTGGCGTTAAACGCCAGAAAATCCTTTATCATTGGGCGTTTTTCTGAACGCCCAGGATGCTGCCAATCTGGCGTTAAACGCCCAGAAGTTGCTTCTTTCTGGCATTTAATGCCCAGATGGCTATTGACGTTAGGATTTTTGCCAGTAAAGAATGTCATAAAAACAGTCGCGTTGTAGATATAGTCTCTAAACCGACAGAAATCCCTTCGTACAAACATTTTGGTTGTCACATGTAACAAACCCCTTTAAAAATTGTTAACCGAGTATTCAAACCTCGGGTCGTCTTCTCAAGGAATTACAAGGAGGTATGTTCTTATTATTGGTTATGAAGATTGTAAATCGGGGTTTTGGAAGTAAGGTGCGAATATATTATATGACAAGTAAAATAAAATAATAATAGCTGTAAAATAAACCTTTGGCAAGGTATAAGAACTGGAGGTCCTTTCCTAGTTATCCTTGTCAATTGTGATGAGAATTGGATTTTTCTCCCACTTTGTTAACCTCTAACTATGAAGGTAAGTTAAGTGGATGAATTCCAATTTTCAATCAACAATGAGTTTAATAACTCTAGAGTCACCAATTATTTAACCAAAGCTAAAAGGGGAAAAACTAAATCTACTAGAATAACAATATCCTCAGATTGGGAATAATAAAAAGGGACAATCATAAACTAAAATACCTCAAATATCATTAAATAAGAAAATCATTATGAAAGTGGCATAGGCCAAATAGGCAACATAACTAATACAAGCAAGCATTCAAATGTCTGAAAATAAGAAATAAACATAAAGTAAAAGAACATTGAACCTGGGATTGAGAGTCACTCCTAAAACTAAGAGAAATCCTAAATCCTAAGAGAGAGAGGAGAGAACCCCTCTCAAAACTAATCTAAATCATGAGAAGTGAATTATAAGTGCCTCCTCATGAATGGATGCATTTCCCCACTTTATAGCCTCTGGTCTATGCCTTCTGGACTTGGATTTGGGCCAAAAAGGGTCTCAGAACTCGTTATGAGCATTTTCTGCAATTTCTGGTGCGTGGCCTCTGTCACGCGTCCGCGTGGGTCACGCGGTCGCGTCATTCGGAGCTTTTTCCTTGCCACGCGGTTGCGTCAGTCATGCGACCGCGTCATGTGCGTTCTGCTTAAGGCACGCGGTCGCGTCAGTCATGCGGCCGCGTCGCTGCTGATTCGTGCTTGGCACACAATCGCGTCGTCCATGCGATCGCGTGGATACCAGTTTCCTTAAAGCTCCATTTTGCTTTCCCCTTTCCTTTTAGTATGTTTCCTTTTTCATCCTTTAAGTCATTCTGCCTTAGAAAATCTGAAACTACTCAACACACTAATCACGGCATCGAATGGAAATAAAGGTAATTAAAATAATTAATTTTCAAAGCTTAGGAAACATGTTTTTCACAATATGACATAATAAGGAAGGGAAAGTAAAACCATGTAATTAATGTGAATAAGTAGGTGAAGGATTATATAAATCACTCAAATTAAGCACAAAAGAACTCATGAAATATGGGTTTATCAATCCTCCCCACACTTAAACACTAGCATGTCCTCATGCAAAGCTCAAGAGAAACTATAAAGATGAAGGGGAATGATAGAATGTATGAGATGCAACCTATGAATGCAACTAAATGAAAAATGTTTCTACCTACTTAGTTAAAATTAAATAAATCTCCAAGAATAAATATGAACTGGATTTCACTAATTCAAATCATAAAAAAATAATGCCAAAAAAGCGTATAAATTATCCGCTCATTGGTGCACGAAATTGTGATTCATTCTTTTCACAACTCAAACAGTCCCCGGTAATAGCTCCAAATACTTGGTGCTCAATACCATGGTCTAAACATAATTTCACAACTTCGCACAAATAACCAGCAAGTGCACTGGGTCGTCCAAGTAATAAACCTTACGCGAGTAAGGGTCGATCCCACGGAGATTGTTGGTATGAAGCAAGCTATGGTCATCTTGTAAATCTCAGTCAGGCAGATTCAAATGGTTATGGATGATATATGAATAAAACATAAAACAAGGATAGAGATACTTATGTAATTCATTGGTGGGAATTTCAGATAAGCGTATGGAGATGCTTTGTCCCTTCTGTCTCTCTGCTTTCCTACTGTCTTCATCCAATCCTTCTTACTCCTTTCCAAGGCAAGCTGTATGTTGGGCATCACCGTTGTCATTGGCTACAATCCCGTCCTCTTAGTGAAAATGTTCAACGCACCCTGTCACGGCACGGCTAATCATCTGTCGGTTCTCAATCAGGTTGGAATAGAATCCATTGATTCTTTTGTGTCTGTCACTAACGCCCGGCCTTCAGGAGTTTGAAGCTCGTCACAGTCATTCAATCATTGAATCCTACTCAGAATACCACAGACAAGGTTTAGACCTTCTGGATTCTCTTGAATGCCGCCATCAATTCTAGCTTATAGCACGAAGATTCCGATTAAGGAATCCAAGAGATAAACATTCAAGCCTTGTTTGCTTGTAGAACGGGAGTGGTTGTCAGGCACGCGTTCATAAGTGAGAATGATGATGAGCGTCACATAATCATCACATTCATCATTTTCTTGGGTGCGAATGCATATCTTGGAATAAGAACAAGCTGAATTGAATAGAAGAACAATAGTAATTGCATTAATACTCGAGGTACAGCAGAGCTCCACACCTTAATCTATGGTGTGTAGAAACTCCACCGTTGAAAATACATAAGAACAAGGTCTAGGCATGGCCGAATGGCCAGCCTCCAACAACATCTGCAGTCCTTTTTAGTCTCTGAATCAGATTTTTGCTCAAGTCCCTCAATTTCAGCCAGAAAATACCTGAAATCACAGAAAAACACACAAACTCATAGTAAAGTCCAGAAAAGTGAATTTTAACAAAAAACTAATAAAAATATAATAAAAACTAACTAAAACATACTAAAAACATACTAAAAACAATGCCAAAAAGCGTATAAATTATCCGCTCATCACAACACCAAACTTAAATTGTTGCTTGTTGATGAGCGGATAATTTATACGCTTTTTGGCATTGTTTTTAGTATGTTTTCAGTATGATCTAGTTAGTTTTTAGTATATTTTTATTAGTTTTTAGTTAAAATTCACTTTTATGGACTTTACTATGAGTTTGTGTGTTTTTCTGTGATTTCAGGTATTTTCTGGCTGAAATTGAGGGATCTGAGCAAAAATCTGATCCAGAGACTCAAAAGGACTGCAGATGCTGTTGGATTCTGACCTCCCTGCACTCGAAGTGGATTTTCTGGAGCTACAGAAGCCCAATTGGCGCGCTCTCAACGGCGTTGGAAAGTAGACATCCTGGGCTTTCCAGCAATATATGATAGTTCATACTTTGCCCAAGATTTGATGGCCCAAACCGGCGTTCAAAGTCACCTCAAGAAATTCCAGCGTTAAACGCCGGAACTGGCACCTAATTGGGAGTTAAACGCCCAAACTGGCATAAAAGCTGGCGTTTAACTCCAAGAAGAGTCTCTACACGAAAATGCTTCATTGCTCAGCCCAAGCACACACCAAGTGGGCCCGGAAGTGGATTTTTATGTCATTTACTCATCTCTGTACACCCTAGGTTACTAGTTTTCTATAAGTAGGACCTTTTACTATTGTATTTTCATCTTTTGATCATGTTTTGATGATTGAACCCTCTTTGGGAGGCTGGCCATTCGGCCATGCCTAGACTTTGTTCTTATGTATTTTCAACGGTGGAGTTTCTACACACCATAGATTAAGGTGTGGAGCTCTGCTGTACCTCGAGTATTAATGCAATTACTATTGTTCTTCTATTCAATTCCACTTGTTCTTGTTCTAAGATATCACTTGTTCTTCAACTTGATGAATGTGATGATCCGTGACACTCATCATCATTCTCACTCATGAACAAGGTGACTGACAACCATTCTTGTTCTACAAGCAACCAAGGCTCTAGTGAATATCTCTTGGATTCTTTAATCGGAATCTTCGTGGTATAGGCAGGACCTGATGGCGGCATTCAAGAGAATCCGGAAGGTCTAAACCTTGTCTGTGGTATTCTGAGTAGGATTCAATGACTGAATGACTGTGACGTGCTTCAAACTCCTAGCAGGCTAGGGCGTTAGTGACAGACGCAAAAGAATCAATGGATTCTATTCCGGCCTGAACGAGAACCGACAGATGATTAGCCTATGCTGTGACAGAGCATCAGGGACGTATTTTCACTGAGAGGATGGGAGGTAGCTGCTGACAACAGTGAAACCCTACACGAGCTTGCCATGGAAAGGAGTAAGAAGGATTGGATGAAGGCAGTAGGAAAGCAGAGAGACGGAAGGGAAGGCATCTTCATACGCTTGTCTGAAGCTCTTACACCAATGATATACATAAGTATCTCTATCTTTATCTTTATGCTTTATTCGTTTATCACTATACCCATTTGAGTCTGCCTGACTGAGATTTACAAGATGACCATAGCTTGCTTCATACCACCAATCTCCGTGGGATCGACCCTTACTCGCGTAAGGTTTATTACTTGGACGACCCAGTGCACTTGCTGGTTAGTTGTGCGAAGTTGTGTTTATGCCATGGTATTGAACACCAAGTCTTTGGAGCCATTACTAGGGATTGTTTATGTTTTGAAAAGTATTGATCACAAATTCGTGCACCAAGTTTTTGGCGCCGTTGCCGGGGATTGTTCTTGTGTATGGACAACTGACGGTTCATCTTGTTGCTTAGATTAGGTATTTTTTTTTCAGAGTTCTTTAAGGATGAATTCTAGTGTTTCAAGGTGATGTTCTTATCATCACCAAAGACTGATTGATTTTCATCAATTTAGTTCTTGAATGCAATGTCCTGCTGAAGCTAGGCCGGCCTTGTCTAATTTCTTTAGACTAAAGCTTTAGACTAACATTGCATGATTCCTGGAATTCTCATTAAGAATTTTGATACCTTTATTTTCCTTTTCCACTTAATTTTCGAAAAACACAAAAAATTACAAAATCATAAAAACAAAAAATATTTGATGTTTCTTGCTTAAGTCTGGTGTCTCATCTTAAGTTTGGTGTCAATTTCATGCATTCATTCATGTGTCTTAAGGATCTTCAAGTAATTCTTGATGATTTTTGTGTTCTAATCTTTGAATTCAATTGGCTTGAGTCTTTATGTGTCTCATATAGTGTCAGTAGTATACAAACTGCTAAGTTTGGTGTCTTGCATGCATTATTATTTGATTTTAGTGCATTTTGATTATTCCTTATTATTAAAAATCCAAAAATATTTTTAATTTGTGTCTTTTCAAGTCAATAATACAGAGAATTGAAGATTCAGAACATACTGCAGAGGAATCACACAGAAAAAGCTGGGCATTCAAAAATGCCCAGTGAAGAAGACAGAAGGCGTTTAAACGCCAGCCAGGGTGCCTGGCTGGGCGTTTAACGCCCAAAAGGGTAGTAGTTTGGGCGTTAAACGCCAGAATGTGCACCATTCTGGGCGTTTAACGCCAGGATGGCACAAGGGGGAAGATTTTGTTTTCAAAATCAATTTTTTTCAAGTTTTCAAAGTTTTTCAAAATCAAATCTTTTTCAAATCATATCTTTTCAATCAAATGTTTTCAAAATCAATTTCTTTCCTTTTTCAAAGATACTTACTAACAATTAATGATTTGATTGAACATTTTTTTGCCTTTTCTGTTAAGGAAGGTTTTATGTTTGAATCATATCTTTTCTTGTTAGGCAAGTCATTAATTTTTAAAATCACATCTTTTCAAATTGTTTTCAAATCATATCTTTTAAAATTGTTTTCAAATCATATCTTTTTAATCACATCTTTTTCAAAACAAGTTTTCAATCAAATCTTTTTAATTTCTAATTTCAAAATCTTTTTCAAAAATCACTTGATTTCTTTTTCACTCTTATTTTCGAAAATCAATTAAGTGTTTTTCAAAATGTTTTCAAAATCTTTTACTTAAATTTTCGAAAATTACTTCCCTTCTTCTCACATCCTTCTATTCATGGACTAACACTATTCTTTAATGCAAAATTTGAACTCCATCTTCTTTGATAAGTTCGAATTTTCTACCTCTGTCTTCCATTTTTCTTTTCCTCTGACACCTCAAGGAATCTCTATACTGTGACATAGAGGATTCCATATTTTCTTGTTTTCTCTTTCATATGAGCAGGAACAAAGACAAAGGCATTCTTGTTGAAGCTGACCCTGAACCTGAAAGGACCTTGAAGAGAAAGCTAAGAGTAGCCAAAACACAACACTCTTTAGAGGACCTGACCGAATTCTTCAAAGAAGAAGAACACATGGCAGCCGAAAACAACAACAATGCCAACAATGCAAGGAAGGTGCTGGGTGACTTTACTGCACCTACTCCCAACTTCTATGGGAGAAGCATCTCTGTCCCTGCCATTGGAGCAAACAACTTTGAGCTTAAGCCTCAATTAGTTTCTCTAATGCAACAGAATTGTAAGTTCCATGGACTTCCATTGGAAGATCCTCATCAGTTCTTAGCTGAATTCTTGCAAATCTGTGACACAGTCAAGACTAATGGGGTTGACCCTGAGGTCTACAGACTGATGCTATTCCCTTTTGCTGTAAGAGACAGAGCTAGAATATGGTTGGACTCACAACCTAAAGATAGCCTGGACTCTTGGGAAAAGCTAGTCAATGCCTTCTTGGCAAAATTCTTTCCACCTCAAAAATGGAGTAAGCTTAGAGTGGAAGTCCAAACCTTCAGACAGAAGGATGGAGAATCCCTCTATGAAGCTTGGGAAAGATACAAACAATTAATCAGAAAATGTCCCTCAGACATGCTTTCTGAATGGAGAGCATCATAGGTATTTTCTATGATGGTCTCTCTGAACTATCCAAGATGTCTTTGGATAGCTCTGCTGGAGGATCTCTTCATCTGAAGAAGACGCCTACAGAGGCTCAAGAGCTAATTGAAATGGTTGCAAATAACCAATTCATGTACACTTCTGAGAGGAATCCTGTGAACAATGGGACTAGTCAGAAGAAAGGAGTTCTTGAGATTGACACTCTGAATGCCATATTGGCTCAGAACAAGATATTGACTCAACAAGTCAATTTGATTTCTCGAAGTCTGTCTGGAATGCAAAATGCACCTGGCAGTACTAAGGGAGCTTCATCTGAGGAAGAAGCTTATGATCCTGAGAACCCTTCAATGGAAGAGGTGAATTACCTAGGAGAACCCTATGGAAACACCTATAATTCTTCATGGAGAAACCACCCAAATTTCTCATGGAAGAATCAAGAGAGACCTCAACAAGGTTTCAATAACAATAATGGTGGAAGAAACAGGTTTAGCAATGGCAAGCCTTTTCCATCATCTTCTCAGCAACAGACAGAGAGTTCTAAGCAGAATACCTCTGACTTAGCGACCATGGTCTCTGATCTAATCAAAACCACTCAAAGTTTCATGACTGAAACAAGGTCCTCCATCAGAAATTTGGAAGGACAAGTGGGTTAGCTGAGCAAGAAAGTTACTGAACTCCCTCCTAGTACTCTCCCAAGTAATACAGAAGAAAATCCAAAGGGAGAGTGCAAAGCCATAAACATGGCCGAATATGGAGAAGAGAGAGAGAGACCCACTGAGGAAGACCTCAATGGGCGTGCACCAATCTCCTCTGAGTTCCCCAATGAGGAACCATGGGAATCTGAGGCTCAAAATGAGACCATAGAGATTCCATTGGACTTACTTCTGCCTTTCATGAGCTCTGATGAGTATTCTTCCTCTGAAGAGGATGAGTATGTCACTGAAGAGCAAGTTGCTAAAACCTTGGAGCAATCATGAAGCTAAATGACAAGTTGTTTGGAAATGAGACTTGGGAGGAACCCCCTTTGCTCACCAAAGAACTGATGAACTTGTCTAGGCAGAAACTGCCTCAAAAGAGACAGGATCCTGGGAAGTTTTCAATACCTTGTACCATAGGCACCATGACCTTCAAGAAGGCCTTGTGTGACTTAGGGTCAAGTGTAAACCTCATGCCCCTCTCTGTAATGGAGAAGCTAGGGATCTTTGAGGTGCAAGCTGCAAAAATCTCACTAGAGATGGCAGACAACTCAAGAAAACAAGCCTATGGACTTGTAGAGAATGTTCTGGTCAAAATTGAAAACCATTACATCCCTACTGATTTCATAGTCCTAGAGACTGGGAAGTGCATGGATGAATCCATCATCCTTGGCAGACCCTTCCTAGCCACAGCAAGGGCTGTGATTGATGTTGATGGAGGTGAACTGATCATTCAAGTGAACGAAGAATCCTATGTGTTTAAGGCTCAAGGATATCCCTCTGTCACCATGGAGAAGAAGCATGAAGAGCTTCTCTCAAATCAGAGACAAACAGAGCCCCCACAGTCAAACTCTAAGTTTGGTGTTGGGAGGCCACAACCAAACTCTAAGTTTGGTGTTGAACCCCCACATTCAAACTCTAAGTTTGGTGTTGGGAGGTTCCAACATTGCTCTGAGTATCTGTGAGGCTCCATGAGAGCCATCTGTCAAGCTACTGACATTAAAAAAAAGCGCTTGTTGGGAGGCAACCCAATGATTATATTTTATCTATTTCCCTTTGTTATTTTATGTTTTTTTGTAGGTTGATGATCATAAGAAGTCACAAAATCCATTGAAAAAGCAAAAACAGAATGAAAAATAGGAAGAAAAACAGCACACCCTAGAGGAAGAACTCACTGGCGTTTAAACGCCAGTGAGGCTAGCAGTTGGGCGTTTAACGCCCAGTCTGGCACCATTCTGGGCGTTTAACGCCAGAAAGGGGCACCATACTGGCGTTAAACGCCAGAAAAGGGCAAGAACCTGGCATTAAACGCCAGGAATAGGCACCAGCCCGGCGTTTAACGCCAGAATTGGCTTAAAACGTGATTTTTGATGCCATTTGGTGCAGGGATGACTTTTCCTTGACACCTAAGGATCTGTGGACCTCACAGGATCCCCACAAACCCCTCACCTATCGAATCCCATCTCTCTCTTCACCACTCACCTCCATAAAACCCCACTTACCTCACCATACAAATTCAAACCACTACTTCTTCCCCTTTTGGCCTAACCACAAAGCCATCTCCCTCTCCTCCATTTCTTCTTCTTCTACTCTCTTCTTTCTTCTTTTGCTCGAGGACGAGCAAACCTTTTAAGTTGGGTGTGGTAAAAGCATTGCTTTTTGTTTTTCCATAACCATTTATGGCATCCAAAGCCGGTTCAACGGAGAAGGCATGACCTCAAGCCCATCACTAAGAAAAGGATGGAGCAAACAAGAGACCCCTCTCATCAAGAGATCCCTGAGATACCTCAAGGGATGCACTTTCCTCCACAAGACTATTGGGAGCAAATTAACACCTCCCTAGGAGAGTTGAGTTCCAACATGGGACAACTAAGGGTGGAGCACCAAGAACACTCCATCATCCTCCATGAAATTAGAGAAGATCAAAGAATCATGAGAGAGGAGCAACAAAGACAAGGAAGAGACATTGAGGAGCTCAAGCACTCCATAGGATCTTCAAAGAAGAAGAAAGAGCCGCCATCACAAAGGTGGACCCGTTCTTTAATCTCCTTGTTCTTTATTCTTCTGTTTTTCGAATTTTAGTGTTTTATGTTTATCCATGTTTGTGTCTTATGATCATTAGTGTCTTAGTGTCTATGCCTTAAAGTTATGAATGTCCTATGAATCCATCACCTTTCTTAAATGAAAACTGTTTTTATCACAAAAGAACAAGAAGTACAGGATTTCAAATTCATCTTTAAAACTAGCTTAATTAGTTTGATGTGGTGACAATACTTTTTGTTTTCTGAATGTATGCTTGAACAGTGCATATGTCTTTTGAATTTGTTGTTCATAAATGTTAAAATTGTTGGCTCTTGAAAGAATGATGAAAAAGGAGACATGTTACTGAGGATCTGAAAAATCATAAAAATGATTCTTGAAGCAAGAAAAAGCAGTGAATACAAAAAAAAAAGAGAAAAAGAAGGAAAGTAAAACGTAAAAAAGGGGAGAAAGAGAAAAAGAAAGAAAAAGAAAAAAAATAAAGTTGTGATCCAAGGCAATAAGAGTGTGCTTAAGAACCCTGGACACCTCTAATTGGGGACTTTAGCAAAGCTGAGTCACAATCTAAAAAGGTTCACCCAATTATGTGTCTGTGGCATGTATGTATCCGGTGGTAATACTGGAAGACAGAGTGCTTTGGGCCACAGCCAAGACTCAATAAGTAGCTGTGTTCAAGAATCATCATACTTAACTAGGAGAATCAATAACACTATCTGGATTCGGAGTTCCTAAAGAAGCCAATCATTCTGAGTTTCAGAGGATAAAGTGAGATGCCAAAACTGTTTGGAGGCCAAAAGCTACTAGTCCCGCTCATCTAATTTGGAGCTAAGTTTCATTGATAATTGGAGTCTATAGTATATTCTCTTCTTTTTATCTTATTTGATTTTCAGTTGCTTGGGGACAAGCACAATTTAAGTTTGGTGTTGTGATGAGCGGATAATTTATACGCTTTTTGGCATTGTTTTTAGTATGTTTTCAGTATGATCTAGTTAGTTTTAGTATATTTTATTAGTTTTTAGTTAAAATTTACTTTTCTGGACTTTACTATGAGTTTGTGTGTTTTTCTGTGATTTCAGGTATTTCTGGCTGAAATTGAGGGATCTGAGCAAAATCTGATCCAGAGACTCAAAAGGACTGCAGATGCTGTTGGATTCTGACCTCCTGCACTCGAAGTGGATTTTCTGGAGCTACAGAAGCCCAATTGGCGCGCTCTCAACGGCGTTGGAAAGTAGACATCCTGGGCTTTCAGCAATATATGATAGTTCATACTTTGCCCAAGATTTGTGGCCCAAACCGGCGTTCAAGTCACCTCAAGAAATTCCAGCGTTAAACGCCGGAACTGGCACCTAATTGGGAGTTAAACGCCCAAACTGGCATAAAAGCTGGCGTTTAACTCCAAGAGAGTCTCTACACGAAAATGCTTCATTGCTCAGCCCAAGCACACACCAAGTGGGCCCGGAAGTGGATTTTTTATGTCATTTACTCATCTGTACACCCTAGGTTACTAGTTTTCTATAAGTAGGACCTTTATTGTATTTTCATCTTTGATCATGTTTTGATGATTGAACCCTCTTGGGAGGCTGGCCATTCGGCCATGCCTAGACTTTGTTCTATGTATTTCAAC